>NW_006383016.1:1824320-1872716 GCF_000327345.1 Myotis davidii | reverse complement strand
ATATATATATATATAATCAAGCAAATAAGGAGAGGAAATGAAAAGGAAGAGATGACAAGACCCTCCTAGGATTTAGAAATTCCAAACTACATCTTGGTTCCAAGAATACCTAAGCAATACCCAAGACTCCAGATGAAGCTGAGCTCGGACCCAGTCTCATCACGACAGTGAACTGTAAAGAATGTTTTGTAGCCCTGACGTGTTTGGCTCAGTGGATAGAGTGTCGGCCTGCGGACTGAAGGGTTCCGGGTTCAATTCTGGTCAGGGGCATGTGCCTTGGTTGCGGGCACATCCCCAGTGCGAGGTGTGCAGGAGGCAGCTGAAAAGAAGAGTACCTGTTTTCCCATCACATTAAAGTAACCACAGTTAACTTTTTTGAAGTAAAAAAAAAATAAGATTGGGATCATACTTCATATGTAGTTTTATAACTGGATAACGTCACTACACAGTGACCCACACCTTTGTTGTGAATGTCTGTGGAGCAATCCACTGTTTGCAGTGGCCAATATTTATTTATTAGTGATTGAGTTTTGCTTTAGGCTGATTCACAGACATAGTTAGGCCCCTGATCCCTTGAACTACAAACTAAGTAAGATTAACCTGGTAAGTATTAAAAGGAAAAGAGAGTGGTGAACAGGTAAAGCGGGGTGTGTGGAAGTCTGGACAGGTAGCGTTTGCTAATTTCACTGGTATAAATACTCTCCTCATGGCCAATTTCAAGCTAATCCTTTAACTGGTTTGAAAACTGGAATATTTAACAACTAGAGGTCCGATGCACGAAATTCGTGCAAGGGCTCAGTCCTTGCAGCCCTGGCTTCGTTCAGAAGCTCGTCTGGGCAGGTCTTCTGCTGTTAGGCCATTCGATCGATTTGCATATACGCTTTATTATTATAGACTGACTCTCTGGAGTCAGCTCCAGCTCACCCTTAAGGAAGACTCTGACTCAATGAAACCAGCAAATTCTCCAGTTCTGACAAGCTGACGGCAGCATAGTTCCTGTGAGTGAGGGTGAGCCACAGTCCCAGTGTCCTAGCAGGTGCTGTATTTCGGGTTTGGAGCTGTCAAGCAGTAATTGGGGCAGCTAGAGGACTGAAGTTCCAATAGTTTTTAAAAAGGTCTGAATGTGGAGAGCAAGTGTGAGTCCACTAGAAAGACCACCTTTTTGAACAGGTAAACATGGGGTTTAGTGCAAGTGGACCTTCCTAAGCCTCTATGTCTTTGATCTGTACATGGAAATAATAGTGTTGTCTCATTGGGGCTGGTGTGAGGATTAAAAACAGCACCATACATAAAGTATACGGTAAGCACAGGCAGGAAACACTACACATGCCAGCTGCCACTCCTCCTAGAATTATACTCCAGATATTACCAGGAGAAAGGTATGAATTGTTTTAACATTTTATTTTCAGGGAATTCAATTATGTTTATCTTTCAATTCTATATCTTTATGATTTAAATCAGGGATTTGCAAACCATGGCCTGTGGGCCCAATCAGGCTTGTGTTTGTAAATGAAGTTGCACAAAAACTTTTAATGGAACACACCATGCCCATTTGTGTGTGTAATTCTATAGCTGAATAGCTGAAACAGAGACCCTATGGCCCGCAGAGCATGAGACATTTACCATCTGGTCCTTTATAGAAAGTGTGCTGATCCATAATTTTAACCATTCTAACCTTTGCTTAAGTGAATACTTTTAATCTCCATTTCCCTCTCCCTTCCTCTCTGAAAAATCAATAAAATACATTTTTTTAAAAAAGAAATGTTTTGTAAATGAAATGTTCCAAAGATGACTTACTTCTGGATCAGGAATGTGCCTTGAATATGGAACTTGGGAGAGTAAATTCAGAAGGCAGAAACATGGGATATTATTTATAACCTGGCAGCGAAAGTGACTGAAACCACATTAGTCAGGAAAAATAAGCTGATCTCTCTAACTACAGGTAAAATAACATTTCAAACATTGAAAAATGTACACAATCAAAATTGTACGGGGTAGGGGTTTAAGAAACCATTTCCCCTGCTAATTTTTGATGTTTACATGGAACATTCTTCAAGCAGCAAATAACTTACCAATGATCTTGACAGATTGAAAGTGATACATCTTTACCACAACATAAATTAATCCTCGCGGTGGGAAATGGCTAAAATGGGCAAGGTGTCAGAAAGATTTCTTTAGGTCTGAGGGAAAGGAAATGAATGATTCCATTTCTCCCGAACATTCTTACATGAAAAATAATAAACTCTCACTTTTAAACTGTCTTGATTTTCCTGGGGTTCTAAGGAAACTTACCGACTGAGGCAGCCATGGTTATCTGGTGCAGGCCACGAGTCAGCCAGTATTAAGTCATGTATAAAGCACACCCAAGCCCTGGCCAGTTTGGCTCACTGGATAGAGCATCAGCCTGGGGACTGAAGAATCCCAGGTTCAATTCCGGTCAAGGGCAATACCTTGGTTGCAGGCACATCCCCAGCAGGGGGGTGTGCAGGAGGCAGCTGATCGATGCTTCTCTCTCATCAATGTTTCTAACTCTCTATCACTCTCCCTTCCTCTCTGTAAAAAATCAGTAAAATATATTTTTAAAAAAGCACACTCAGGTGCATAACTGCCCCTTAATTCATATTCCTTAATTTATATTCTGTATGAATAAATCTTCATAGAAATACTCAGAAAAGATGATCACAGAATTACATTCTCACAGCATGCCTTAGATTCACACAGTAAATGTTACACAACATGCTGGAAAGTAAATCTTCGCCGAATAAAGTACAAGGGAAGCATGGGGGCTGATGTAAAGAGGGACAAAGGCCCAGCACAAAGGAACCGACTCATCTTCTATGGAAGAATGACCCTGATCTGTTCCTGAAGCCACCAGATGAAGACTCCAGACGGCACAAACATTTATAGGACGCCGGGTGCATACATCAGACTCGGACACAGAAATCTATGGAACAGGTGTACTCGTAACTGGTGAAGGGAGCTGTTCAGGTAGGAACCCCGGTCCATCTGCCTCCAACACCGATGCTGTTTCCACAATGCCCAACCCTGACAGAACACAGGGTGTCTGTCCACCATGAGCCCCCGAGATTCCCCCAGGAAAAGAGGTCCCAGAATCAGAGTCAACTGAGTTTGGGAGATTTTACTAAATTCTCCCCCTGCAGAATAACAACGTATATGAAGGCCCTGCCTTAGAGAATCCAGTTTTCCTTCGTTCAACCCAGCATCTCCTCACACGCCTTAGGGAGTCCTTTCCCAGCTGCTCCTTCTCTCTCTGGTCACTGCCTTGCCTCCCACTCATCATTCAAGGGGAGCCTTCCCTGATCCGCCAGACTTCTCTCTGGATACTTTCACATCACTGAGTTCCTCCACAGAGCACTTGTCATGGTCACAGTGTCATAGTTATTGGTGCATTTATTTGGTTAATACCTGCGCCTATACTCCAACTGGGGAGAAGGAAAATATATTCCCTGCTTCCCAGATGGGAAAAGAAAAGGAGGGAGCTTTCCAGCTTCTTTCTACCGTCTTTCCTCACTCCTGCCCCCGGGGAGCAGTGACTCAGTGGATCTCTGAATTGGGAAGAGTACGGTGCATGCTCAGTGGAGGGCCGGGTGCACACAGATCTGCACGCACTGCGGGGTAAGCTCAAAAGGGTGATTTAGGAAATAAGTTAACCCCTCAGGAAGACCTACGATGAAGCCCAATGGCTACGAATCCACTCTCCATCCAGTAGGCTGGCTTTCTGCACTAATAAACTTGATTTTGAACTCCACTCTGATTGCTGTTTTATTTTTCAGTGACTTGCACTTTGGGGAGGGGAAGACAAGAGTGTGCTTGTGGGCCCCCTAGAAGGCCAACATCTTCCACGAGGCCCAAGCTCTTTGGGACAGGAATGGGTCTCCTTTGCCTGGCGGAGAGGCACTGTAAATATTCTTATAATAATCATTTTATTATGAGAACTATTTTCCAGAAGCAAAGATTGGGAGACTGTGTCCTGAACCACTATGCACTCATCACCCAGCTCCAACAATAATCAACACGTGGCCATCTTTTTTGTCTACTCCTCCACCTGTGCAAACCCAAGCCATCCTATCCCTTTGCACATAAGACATGGTAAGGGCATGAAACGTATAAATCCATTATTGCATACATATGATGAACAGTAATTCACAAATATTTCTTCAATCATAAGTAGATGAATGAACCAACAAACTCCACCTGGACTACTAAAGGGTCAAACAGGTGGGTTTGAATCACCACCTATCCCTGGCCCCCAGCACACATCACACACACACACACACTCATACTCACACTCACACTCACTCTTCACCAGGGGTAGAGCCAAGCCACTCACCTGTCGGGGTGCTGCTGCGGAATGAAGAGGAGGGCGTGATGGGCGGGGTCACGGGGGGAGTAAGGCTTCCACTGCTGTGGCGCGGCGGCGTGGACACATTCCCCCGAGACACGGAGCTGGACAAGGTCAGTGAGAGCTTCGGCTGGATCTTCTTCTTGAGGGACTCCTGCTCCCGGCGGGCAGCATCAGTCATGAATCTGAAGGGACAAGGGCAGGTGAGTGACCGGGCCATTTACAGAGCAGGAGGACTGTGACAATTACCCCGAGCCTGACAGATGCCCCCTCCTGGGAAAGGGGCTTGTTCACAGGTCTGTCCCACTCTCAAAGCTCACAACAGAACCCGTTTTCCTGCACGAGGAAAGCATCTGCTAGCTGGTTGGTTTAAGGTCCCTCAAAGCAAGGCCCATTTCTTCCCTAGGCAAACCCTCCTGGTGGGAAACTCACATACAGATTGCACCTGCACCCGTATCAGTGCATCAGTGACAAGCCCTGTCCTCTCTGGGGAGTCCTCTCTCTCTTCCAACCTGCGGAAAGCCCACCCATTTTCAAGCTCCCAGCCACGCCCAGGGAGACAGGGCTCTCTGTAGATAGGTTGGCATCATGGTCACATGAAAACTGATTCTTGTGTCTGACTCCGGGTTCTCATATTGTCCTTCGGGCTTTTTAATGTTTTTCACTGACGGAAGGCCTTGTCTCCGCAGCCATTAGCTGAAAGGAAGGAGCCCAGTCCCACAGATGTTGCTAGCACACTGCAGGCCCATTCAGCGAGCGTTTATGGAATGACCGAGTCAGCCAGCCCAGGCACATTCAAGAGGAAGGGATGAGCTCAGTGCAAGGAGGAAGAGCACTAGAGGATCTGTTCCTGCTGTGATTTTATTGCCCATAAAGGCAAAGGTGGCCTTTCCTGACAATTTCATCTTGGGAATTTCAAAATTATTCTTTCAACACTCCTCTTAGGTTAGTAGTATTCAAACTGTTCTTTCCTCACTGTATAACTTAACATTTCATAAATTCATCCTACATAATAAAAGCCTAGGTGGTGTCATGTGCGATTTTATCACAAGATGGCTACCATAAGATGGCCACCCTCACATCATCAGAGGATGGCTGGCAGGAGAGAGCAGTTAGAGGCAACCAGGACAGCAGGGGAGGGCAGTTGGGAGTGACCCGGCCGGCAGGGGAGGGCAGTTAGGAGCAACCAGGAGAGTAGAGGAGGTAAGTTGCGGGGTGGGGGTGGGGGGGGATGGTGATCAGGCTGGTAGGCAGAAGCGGTTAGGGGCAATCAGGCAGGCAGGCAGGCGAGTGGTTAGAAGACAGCAGTCCCAGATTGTGAGAGGAATGTCTGACTGCCAGTTTAGGCTTGATCACACTGGCAGTCAGACATCCCTGAAGGGGTCCCAGATTGGAGGAGGTACAGGCCGGGCTGAAGGTCACCCCCGCCCTCCCCGTGCATGAATGTCATGCACTGGGCCTCTAGTGTAATATAAGATTCAAAACAATCTATGAAATATCTCTTACCTAAAGAGCAAATATCTTTTTTGTATTGTTATTTTTAAAAATATATTTTTATTTCAGAGAGGAAAGGAAAGAGCAAGAGATAGAAACATCAATGATGGGAGAGAATCATTGATTGGCTGCCTCTTACATGCCCCACATTGGTGATTGAGGCCACAACCCAGGCATGTGTCCTCACCGGAAATCAAACTGTGACTTCCTGGTTCATAGGTTGATGCTCAACCACTGAGCCATGCCAGTTGGGCTGTATTATTGGCAGGCAGACTTTATCAACTGCGTTTTTGAAAACTGTAACGGAAAGCCTAGTGAATTGAGTGTTTGAAAGCATCTGGGTAATAAAACTGGCACCTGTGCCCACTGCCCAGGCTAAAAACAGAACATAACCAATGCCCACAAGTCCTCTACGTACCCTGTCCCCCTCCATCAATTGTGTTTTGACTATTTCAATACAATTCATCATAAATTCCACTGCACTTAAACATGCTGTTTCACTCAACCCATTTCACATCCTGCCTACAAAACTCCCTAACATTTGTCTTCCTCACGTTCTGAACTTTGGGATGTCAACAGATAGTTCTGATGCCTGGTAAAAGCTGAGAGTTGATCAAACACCCAATGAAACAATATTACAGTATTGTTACAGTGTCTTAAAGTGCCTACTTTTGTACTTGGAGCATGAATGGCACATTTCTTGAATGGCTTCTGCAATACAATCTAGATATATAAACCACATTTTATACGCAGAACTGAACTGCAGCACTTCGCCTTGAGCGCTGAGGATTGGTGCTACAGGATGGCGGTGATTTAAAAAGAAAGGCACACTGCAAAGCAGAATTGTTTGCACCTGGTAGCAGGTACGCGTTTCTTTTCAGATGGCTCTGCTGCTCTTAAACCTGTCTTTTTATCCCCTCTCCATAAACTTCTACTCAAACTGTGGGCTCTCAGAGAAAAGCAGGGAGCTAGTGCTGTCTTTATTATCCTACTAGCGGCCGGTGCGGAGCTCAACATGGGGTTAGCAGTGTGGGCAAAACCACAGGCCAAGCCTACGCTTCTTCCAGGAGGACCAGTAGTTCTCAGTGTCGGAGTTCAAGTTCCTGTTTCCAATAGTCAGATAAACACAGATATGCCATGGGAGAGAATGAGAAACCTACATCTCACATTCTGGTGAAAAGTATGGGACTTGGAGTGGGCCAGGGTTCAAGTCCCGGCTGGGTTACTGACTACGTGATTGAGGCAAGCTGAGAAACGTCTCTAAACCTCAGCGTTATTTTCTGTGAAATGGGACTAACTGTTATAGGTGAAGGGTTGACATACATCTGTTCCCTTTCTGCAGGAGGATTTGATCTTTGGTTAATGCGGGTACCCTGCTAAGATACGTCAGCTGTGCTCCTCAGGATAAGACTGATCCAAGACTGGTCCATCACACCCAGACCGGGAGGAAGGAGAAGTCCACGCGAACTGATAGGAAGACAGACCCTGGGCTTCCCGAGCATGGGGGTCTTGTCCCAGACACGTCCCGGTGGGGAACTGGGAGCATGCCCCTGGAATGTTACCGAGCCCGACCCCCTCTTCCACCGGGGCAGCTCCCACCCCTGCCCCAGGGCCATCTGACTCGCATCTGAACAGACTGCCTGCACAGGACTCCACGGAGGCGGACACTGCCTGGCTGTCAGCTGTGGCTCTGCCCACCACCCCTCTGAACAGACCCAGTGCCCACTGTGGCCCTGGTCATCTTGTGAGTCTCAGTGTTCACGGTGTGAGAGGACCGCCTGCTGGGAACCAGGGCAGTGGGAGTGCTGACCTCATGGGGCTGTGGTGAGGCCTCGGTGCCTGTCACACAGGAAATGGCTCAACGCCCAGAGCTCTTATCATTACAGAAAGCTTTATAATGAGGTTTTATCTCCACCCCTTACCCGGCTCCGGATTGCCTGAGGGCATGCTGCATGTCCATGGCTCTCGAGTAGCATGGACTATGCAATGGCTGACCGACTGGGCATCAGCCCAGATAGTCACAGGCAGCGTCAGACAAACTCTTGTCAAAGGTGGGGGTTCCCTCCATGTCTTCTCCCACTCTGGTTAAAAAGTATCAACAGCTCATGCTTTTTATTGTAAAATAAATGCTCTCCTAAGCACAGATATAAAACAACAACTACAAATAACCACAACAACACACTCTACCCCCCACCTTGGCCTCCAAGCGCGTTAGGTTGGCTGTGGACGGCAATCGGTTTTGCCATGTGTCTGCTGAGTGCTTTCTAGCCGCGAGAATGAGGCACTGTGTTAAAAGCACTAAACATGAAACCCCTGAAGCACTCTGCCCGCCTTTCTCTCCCTCCACCTCCTTCCTTCTCTCCTGGATGGGTGGCTTTGAACTTGCAGCTAGCCCATGAGTCATGGCAACCTTGCCTTGCCACAACCCATGGTGGCATGATTTACTGTCGGTGGGAGCACGCACAGGCCTGGGCACATGCTCACCAGCTCCTCACTGGCTGTGCTGCCCTGCTCCTCCTGCTCCTTCACTTATCAACCAGGACTCTGCCTGCCTTTGGACACCTAAACCCTAGAGTTTCAAAGCAATATTCCATCGATACAGGTTTTTGTCAAGACCATCTTGTGAGAGTGAAACCTTACGTTTTCAGGCATTTTGTGAGCCCCCATCACTAAAATTAAATTATGTTAATTTAATTAAACACACCAACTATTAAAATTTAAATTATGTGAACTTGTAATTAAAGTAAGTATATTAAAGACAAAGGCAGTAATACTCAAAACTTATTGGTTCTTAATTATTTTACTATTATTTATGTGGTTGAGGTTATTTCCTTTAGTATGGTCTCTGTTTGGTAGAATTACTACCTAATGGTGGGCTACCGTGACTGCTCTCTCTTCCCTACTCTGCTTGTGACATCATGTGGTAGCTTGACATTGGCCATGGAGGGAGTATTGCATCATGGAAATTGGCAATTATTACAAATCAGGGCTTTCCCTCTCCCCAAGAACCAATTATCAAACACTGACCAGTACTTTAACTTTGTAGTTTTTTTTTAATGAAAAAAAAAATAAGCATCTGAGCCAGGCTCCTCTCCTCCTCACTAGTCGGGGAAGGAATTAAGAATGGATAAGAAAGGCTTCTTTTCTTTTTAAAAATTATAAAAACAATCCATTTCAGTTTATAGAAAAAAGAATTTTGAAGTTTCCTGGTTCCCACATATAACTATGGCTTATTTTTCAGGGTCTCTTCCTTCCAGTATTGCTTTTCCACAAAAGGGGAAACTGAATATTCTTCAGGGAAAAACCCCGTCACCTGCGGGTTCATTCACTGCTGACTAACCGCTGGAACCTGCGGCCGGCAAAGCCGTGTTTGCGTTTGGAAACTGAGACTGCCGAGGATTAATTTGAACTTTCCTACGAATCAGAAATGCCTAAGTTACTTTAATTTAATATGGTCATTTGTAGTAATACTTGTTATTGCTCGGGGAAGTACATATTCCTTAAGTAAATTTTCAAGACTCTGTTATAAATCTCTGAAATCCTCAGACCGCAACGCTCATTTAGTCCGACATGTTAAAGGTGGAAACACGAATGTAACACCACAGGGGGAAATGTCAACTGCCGGTCCGGGGAGACCAGCGGCAACCACAGACTCAGGAAATTTACGGAACTCACTGGAGCCTGGGAAGAGCCCCCACTGGCCCCGCACGCTGTGGCCAGAGGCCTGGGCCTGTGTCCTGCTGGGGGAAGCCACTGATGGAAGTGACCACTCGAAACTGGAGTCTCTCTCACAAACACCTGGAAAGAATCCAAACTCTGAGACGTTGGCGTGGCTGGGTGGCTATTACAGGACTCCGCGAGGGTGTGTGATCCCCGGGCCTGCGCTGTGTGGCAGGTCTCGCTCTGGGAGGAAGAGGTGGTGGCCTTTGGAAGAACCCCTCCCCATTCTGGCTGTGGGTTTTCTGCTTGTTAAAACGTTGGGTTTATGGATATAGGGAATATATCACCCCTATTCCTCCCCACCTCCAATGGAAAATGATTCCAGCAATAGTATCATGCAGTGTTTTCCAGACTTTTTTTTTTTAACCTCAACCCATTATAAGAAACTAGAGGCCCGGTGCACAAAATTGGTGCAGGGTGGGGGTGCGTCCCTCAGCCCAGCCTGCACCCTCTCCAATCTGGGACATCCCTCTCACAATCCAGGACTGCTGGCTCCCAATTGCTCGCCTGCCTATCTGCCTGATTGCCCCTAACACTTCTGCCTGCCAGCCTGATCACCCCCTAACCACTCCCCTGCCAGCCTGATCGATGCCTAACTGCCCTCCCCTGCAGGCCTGATCCCCCCCAACTGCCCTCCCCTGCAGGCCTGGGTCCCCCGCCCCCAACTGTCCTCTCCTGCAGGCCTGGTTGCCCCCAACTGCCCTCCTCTGCTGGCCATCTTGTGTCCACATGGGGGTGGCCATCTTGTGTGTTGGAGTGATGGTCAATTTGCATATTACCTCTTTAATAGGCAGGATATTTCCCTATTGGGAGGCTGTACACACCTGAATAGAATTAGGTCTGCAATTGCAATTCTGACATCGCCAAAGCTCTAAAACTAAACTTATTTTCTTAAAAGTTTGGCAGTAAAACTCACTGGGAGACAGACCAGCGTGAATTACTTACAAACGACTTTCAACTTTATTTATTGCATTTACTGTGACTATTTATATGCTTCATGGCACAAATATTAATGTGTCTGATTACAGAGGGCGCCTCCAACCCTGCAGGGAGTGTTTTTAACGTGAAGTATTTGTATCATATTACCTTTCTGAAATCAGACAACTTGTGAATTACAAAACCTATGTGGACCCAAAGATAAGATGAATTTTCTGTAAACGTCTGGAACAAAACATCATTAAACAATCCTTACTGCATGTGATATAAGCTGATAGTTTCCTAGTCTATTTCATTTTAACAAACTCTCCTGGTCATGACCATCGCACTGATTTCTTGACCTGCTAATAGGACATGGCCTGCAGATTGGAAAGAGTCGAGTAGCAGTTGAGACAGTGGGTTTTCGAGGTAGGTCCTATAAATTGAATCTCTGCTCTATGCTCTCCAGCTGTGTGACCTTGGGTATGTTATTAACCTTTCTGTGCCTCAGCTTTCTCACTTCTCCGTGATGACAACCACGGGGCCTGACTTGGAGCTGTGGGGGAGACTGAGTTGATGCACATGAAGCACCTGGAACAGGGCCTGGCACATCATGCTTGACAAAGGTAAGGTTCCTGGACACTCACAATGCTTGTTCTGGAAATCCTAAGTCACAAATGTTTCATCTCCAACACTCACATCACCCATTTGGTTTCTTCAGAGCTGAATCACTGGGTAGCAGGATAAATACTGCCCTCATGAGTTTGGCTGTTCTGAAAGCAAAGAGCCGCCTTTCCTGCTTCTGTGTGCATTTATTAACTACCACTGTAAGCACAGGAAACCCAGGAAGGCAGCTGTAGCAGCTAGAATACAGACAGAAGGTTCTCTCCTTGGGGACAGCATGCTGGGGGCCATCTATAAACCCACACACCTCCTCTTCTTTACTTCTTTGCCTTGATTTTTAGAAGAAGAACCAAACTGTAGAAGGCCTTTAGGGCAGGGCGGGCCACAGGCGACGGTCCATGCAGCGAGCTGACAGAAAGCGTTCTCTCTGTGCAGTTCAGGCCTGGCCCTGACCAGAGAGCCCCATAGGCTGCTTAGGTTCCCCCGTGGTCCACAGCCAGACCTCTGCACAAAGCTTCACATCCTACGGCTTTATCTCAAGTTCAAAAGCTTGGCTCTGCTTTTTCAGTGGCCCTTCGGGCACTGCCATTTTTCAGTGAAAACAAGTTTGTGCAACCCACACAGTCTTCGAAGGAAGCTGCCGGGAGCTGGCTGGTAGACCGTGAGATCCCGGGCACTCCCAGACCGGGTAACGCCTCGCTCCAGAACACAATCCATCTTCCCGGTAGAGTCCAACCTGTGCGTGATGGATTGCTCTCTCCTCCAACAACTACTACTACTACGTGCAACCAAAGGCGAGGAAGCAAAACAACCGACAGGGCATTGGAACGGAGGCTGTGGGAACGGCCGTGGGAACCATGGGTCCACTTCAGTGTGCGCTCATGTATGGCCCACATGTCAGAGGGTCTGGCTGCTCTAAGTCTCAACGTAATAGTGGCTTTCAGAACGCACACCTGCTAATAAATTTACGGGGTGGGTCTTCTTGTTTTAGCAGCAACTTAAAGCCACAGTGGAGCTGAGTGGGTATCTGGTGAAAACAGCTTGCCAGGGAAACATGACCCGCGAGGGCCAGGGGAGGAACCCGTGTCTGCGTCCCGTTGTTGACATCGGGGGTCTTGTCTGGTGATGTGGGAACTTCATAAGTGCTCTTCTTTTCAGGAGACAGAAGAAAAGTTAACACTGATTCTAGAAGGTTTCTAGTAATGTTTCGAACAATCCTGTTTCACTTCTCGTCCGGAGCAGCTATTTTTGACTTCACAATCTGAGGCCTGTGGGGTGAGTTTGGAAGCTCCATAAAATCTCTGCAGTGTCACCGAAATGCTGAGCCTCTTTCAACATGCTGCTGTTAAAATTTTAATGCTAAATAGTAAAACCAAAGGCAGCACCAGGAAAAACCCACACCGTCTGGTCATCAGATCACTTTGACACTTAGCTTGGAAGGGTTTTTATGTTGTGTGAGTTTCATGATATTCACGTGGGTTGTGGGCATGATTTGTGAAGTACCCAGCCAAGGAATCGAATGTTGTGCTTGGGTACCAAACCAAAACTGACAGATTTCTTGTGTTGAGGCATTATTTTTTTTTTCTTTTATCCTTTCCTTACTAAGTTTATATCTGACACCCCCAACCCCAAAGGATATAGTTCTGGTCTAATTTGCATAGAATAAACTAACATGAGGGAAAGCCAATTTCACATCAAATCTTGTAGCTAAGGTTGCTTGTAAATGTTCACTTTATTTTGGGGACAGGGAGACGAGAAAAAAAGAGGGTAAGAAAAAAAGACAAGAGGTGATCTTTGTCTTATCTACTCTCTTGACAATCATATTTTATTTCTTTTTCTTTTTTTTTAAGGGGAGCCACAGTTAATGTACATTCTTTATAGTACAGTAGGTCCTCGGGTTACGTCGGGGATCCGTTCCTACATCACGACGTGACGTTATTTTTGCTATACGTCGGAACTCACCTACATAAGCACCTACGTCACTCACATGGCGCACATACACAGCAGTAATGAAGTGAAACAGTAAAAAAAATTTAAAAGAAAGATAATTCCTGACCTTTACTTGTATTAAATAAATAATAAAAAACATAAAGCACATATGTACATACGTCAAAATGACGGAACTTTTTTTTTTTAAGTAAATGGGAGATGGCGACGTAACCACAAAATGACGTATGTCAAGTCTGACGTAACCTGAGGACTGTCCGTATACTATAGGTTGGATATTCTAAAACTCTGAAAAATGCCCGTTTAATAACTAACATTGGATTGCCTAGCGGTGCACCTTATCGAACCTCTGGTGGTCTTTACTGACAGGTATGAAGACATTTACCAGGTTACTAGCTACATACTATTCTAGGGGATGTGTTTTTTAGATCCAGTGAAGGAACCACATCTGGAACAGGCTACAAATGGAGTCTTCCACCACCTAACTACCTTTATGATAATCCTCTGTCATTCTCCAAGACCCACCTGTCGTCTGCACAGTCCAAAGAGATAAATTGAATGAGGATGTGATAGGAATCACTGTTCCTACACCTTTCAAGTCTTTGATGGTGGAGCAAAGCTCATCAATTCCTCCAGGAAGACAGTATTAATTTTGGGCTACTCACTATCTTCCATTACTAGTCTCTCACTAAAAAGAAAACCATTTGGCCAGGGGTGGGGTTGGGTTTGGGCTAGAAATGCTCAATGGGGGAAAGATGGGGACATATGTAATACTTTCAACAATTAAGATTTAAAAATATAGGATAGACATAATCTTGGAAAAAAATAATCCTTTCTTGAGAAAGACTTCTTCATTCTGAGATTATGATAATAACTAGAGGCCCAGTGCACGAATTCGTGCACGGGTGGGATCCCTCAGCCTGACCAGTGATTGGGGCCAATTGGCCAGGGGAAGGGACTGTGGGAGGTTGGCTGGCCGTGGGAGATTGGCTGTGGGAACACACTGACCACCAGGAGGAAGCTCCTGCATTCAGTGTCTGCCCACTGGTGATCAGTGCACATCATAGCTACCAGCTGGTTGTCCGGTTGAAATGGTTGCTTAGGCTTTTATATATATAGATGGCACAAGACAGGAAGCATTTTACTTAAATTAGCTTTGAAATGCAGAGCAACTACAATATAGAATTTTATCATTATTTTGTAATCACCTCTGTACATTGCAAAATATTTATAATGATATACTGTTTATAATTATTCTCCAGATACAAGTTATTAAAAATATCCAACTTCATTTTCTATCATTGCTGCAGCTAAAAATTGAGTTTTAAGAATGTTGACCAAAATGGAACTATTATGTTTAGGAGGAATCATTTGCAATGTTCTGGGCTGACTGAAAGACAACAAATACAAAATCACCCACATCCAGTAGCTGCTGCTTTCCAAGGGCTGGGGGAGGTGAGAGTAGCCAGGGTCCTCCTGAAGGAAGCGCACACAGTGGGGCAGATGCTGGGTGCTTACTGTTCCCTGGCCTCACCGCGCCCCCTCACCCCCAGGCCACTTGTGGACTGCAGACCAACAGAAACACATTCATGAACAGCACCATTCAAAGACTAGCAGCTATTCTGTGAATAGTACTTTGGAATCACTTTTTTTTTTTTAACCCAATAATCTCTTTTCCAGAATTTTAGCACTCATATGAAATTCGTGCATGGAGTGGAATAACTGCAATAATGAACAAAATCCCTTTCCCGAATATCATGACTTTGTGTATTCCCAATAAATACCGGGCATTTGCTCACAGCTAAGGAATGATAGAGTTAATCTACCTTAATGAAAGCTCTGGTTCAGATGCCAGCAACCACTATTTTAAGCCGCAGGTCAGCATAAATTATCAGTGAGGCAATTAATTTTGATTTACTTTAGCCTAGCTAGAGTAAACCAGGGTCTTTTTTTCATGGTCAATGCCAAGAAGAAAAACCACTTCTGAAAACTCTACCCACAAATCTTTGGTTTGGAGGCCAACTGGAATACCCCTGTTTTTGGCAACTCTCTATCATCCTTTCCATTCCCTTTCTGCTTTCATCTAATTAGGAATAATGTTGGCCATTTCTTACACATGGTTTTCATTGCTAATTTGACATCCGTGTAAAAACCAATGAACAAAACAAAGAAGTTGCATTTTATGAGGTTTTGTGGTACAAGTCTACAAATAGCTTTTGAGTTTTTCTTGTTTTGCCTCCTCTGGAAGTAAATTAAATGAGTTATTTGAGGTTTCCATGTAAACTGCTAATGAGATGATGCTTAACTCTCCCCATAAGCTGGGAGAAGTTTAGAAACGCAAGAAAAAAATTAGAGTCTCTGGAGTTCTCGTGCCAGTATCATTAACGGCTCTGAACACAGTCTGGCAGTTAAAAGTCTAGGTTCTAGAGACAAACTCCCCATCTGACTTACGAGGTTTTAGAGCTTGAACAAATTGCTTACCCTCTCTAGTCTTGGGATTCTCATTTACAAAACAGAGGTAACCCTAAAACCTACTTCCACGGGGATTTGTCAAGATCTTATTAGATAAACACATGAAAAGCACTTGGGTCAGCAATATTCCCATATGTCAGGAGGCCACTCAGTCTTGGTATTTCCACTGGTGTTGGCTCTATGCTACTGACTCTCACCTAGGTTAAAAATGCAACAGCCATCTGACTGGTAATTCCCACATAAGATGTTACTGGTGGGTGAAACCTATGCGGTCCACAGATGGACTTAGATCAATGCTTCCCAACCTTTTTTTGGCCATGTCCCACCTAAGTATCTCTAAAATCCTGATTGCCACCCCCCCTCCCCCGTGACATACAATTCTTATTATTCAAAAAGTGAACTCCTATTCATGTGGAGGAAGCCTAAAAGGCCATTAACTTGGTCTAAACAAGCTTCCCCAAAACATGGCACCCATGAAAGAGAAAAATAAAAGAATAAAAGGACAACTGAAGTACTGAGGAAGAAACCACTAAGAAATTGTTTAAAAAATAATAACAGGAAGTGATATGAAAAAACAGCAAATAAAGTTTCAAAACATATAATAGAGAACTGAAATGCATAAATATGTCGCAATATATATTTATATACTGTATATGAGGCCCTAGGACCATAACAAATGCGAAAAATTCACTGTTAATAACTCATTCTCGAATTGCCCCACTTAAAAATCAAATTGCCCTCCTGTGGGGCATGTGTCCCACATTGGGAACCACTGACTTAGACAGATATCTACGCCTGGGATCAAAGCCTCTGTTCCCAGACAAAAGAACTTCTCGAAGCTGCCACAACAGTCTACTGAAGTGAGCTCTCCTGACTAGGTAGGCTGGGTGGGGCGGTCAACGTTTAGGAAGGACAAGTGGCTCCAAGTGAATCTAGCACTGGGTATGGGGCACACTGGAGGACTCTGGTTAACCCCTTCCCCGGCAGAAACGTGTATACTCGTTTTCACAAAATGTTCTTTTTCAGTCGTCGACGAGTATACTAAGAAAATATGGTAAAAAAATATGGTTTATAGGAAGACGAGTTACAAACTGTTTTCATAACCAGCATCAAAAATAACAAAAAAATTGTTGGGGAAGGGGTTAATGTTAGAGGACTCAATGTCAGAGGAGATCTCAAACAGGTGGGGTTTGTTTATGCCATGGATGGCATGCACAGTGCCTCTAGAGCAGTGGTTCTCAACCTTGGCTGCACATTAGAATCGCCTGGGAATGTCTTTTAAAATCCTGATTTCTGGGCCTCATCCTCCAGGAATTCTGTTTCTTTGTTATGGGGTGGGGCCACAACATTAGTAACACAGAAACAGAATTCACGGAGGCTGAGGCCCAGAAATCAGGATTTTAAAAAAATTCCCAGGCGATTCTAATGTACAGCCAAGGTTGAGAACCACTGCTCTAGAGGCACTTATGATCCACTCTGCTCGAGACGGCCATCCCAAATCAGTCACAGCACTCTCACCTGTGGTGCTTATGGATTCAGCCTTAGAACCCTCCTCATCACCACGCCCTACAACGCCACTACCCACTGACTAAGGTGATACACAGCTGAAAGTTGTCATCCCTGACTTATACATGCACCACTACCACTACTCCCACCCCCTCACGCCTACTCCCCACCAATCCACTGATATCTCTACAACTATCCCAGTGTAGGCATTTCCTAACTCAACTGGTACATACTTTGTCTATTTTCAGAGAATTAGGGAGCAAAGATGGCGGAAAATAAACATGGTACCAGAGAGAAAGCTACATCCAAGGCAAGGGCTGTCCCCATTAACCATATTCCGACAGCTGCATGTATTCATAAATACAATTACAAGGCCACCTGCTCATTCACATTTATTTTGGTGTATATGTGACTCACTTATACACAGAGTGGCAACCAGTAAATTAGGACTGTTTAGGAACTGAATGGAGCCAACAGTGTTCTCCTTTCAATGATTCATCCACTTAGGCAGTGAAACTCCTTTGGGGGCAAAGTCAATCTATACATGGGCTGTCTCTTCACAAAATATATGTCACAAGCTTACAGTCTTCAGGTTTCATGGGCCTTGGAAACTGATTTTATTCAAAGCGATTTTCCCTCAACAGGAATTCAATTAAGCTGCTTCTGGACTAAAGGGTTTGGTGTTCCCTGTTTCCCAGGAGGCTGGCACCTGGTAAATGTGTTCGGGTATTTGGCACACACATCTGAGGGCTGAATAATCATTTTTTTTTTTAAATCAAAGGGATCTGAACTTCTTTCTGAGTTAACCCCATGAGTTTGTGGATTCTAAAGATATCTGGAAAACTGTAAACTGGGTGTAAATGTTGGGGTGATCCCTCACTGGTTTGGCTCAGTGGATAGAGCGTCAGCCTGTGGACTGAAGGGTCCTAGGTTTGATTCCGGCAAAGGGCATGTACCTTGGTTGCGGGCTTGACCCTCAGTGGGGGGCGTGCAGAAGGCAGCTGATGGATGTTTCTCTCTCATCCATGTTTCTAACTCTCTATCCCTCTCCCTTTCTCTCTGTAAAAATCAATAAAATGTATTAAAATAAAAAAATTAAAAATATATTGGGGTGAGAGATGAGGGCACTGAGGAGGCAATAATTTAAATTTCGTACTAGAGACAATTTCCAAAGCACACAAAGCTAGAGAGATTAGTATGTTGAATTGCCATGTTATCAACCTTTTGCCATTTTGTTTAAACTTTCTCCCCACCTCCTCCCTCTTTAGGTCATGGTTGTTCAGGTATTTCCCATCCTGTGTTCCCACAATCACTTGAAAAATACATAGGCATAAAAAGTGGAAGAAGAGTAAGGAGGAAAAATTTTCATCATAAATCTTGGGAAATGCCTAATAGAGTCAAAATTGACTAATTTGGTTATTAACATAACTGTAGGGTCTCTTTCTCTCTCTGATACACACACAAACACAGAGCTAAACTACAATATTTGAAATATGTGAGTGCTATCAATCAGAGTGTATATTATTGAATGACACAGTAAAGGTTTATTAATTTGGAAGGTCTGAGCCGATACGTCCCAACTCTTTCAGCTACGGGGACTGTCGTAATGTCGAAGGGTGTACTGCTTTGAATGTTATTATGGTATCTCTAGTGTCCTTAAAATTAGGGGAGAAAAAGGAATAACACAAAACTACTGTTCAATATGGCTTTGAAATGAATTTGTATTTTACAAGGTCCCTTATGTACCCTTCCCCCACAAGTTCCACCGAAAACTGGAAATTTACAGGTTATTTGAAAACACGCGCGCACACACACACACACACACACACACACACACACACTCAGGGCGTGTGCATGTATGTGTGTTTAAAATTCTGAAGAATGTCACTGTACTTAACTGCTAATGAAGTGTTTCTTGGAGGGGCTTCCAGGCCTTCTGTTGATTTACAACGAGCAGCCTTCATTTGTAGCCAAAAGCATGCACTAATCCCGAGCATCAGCTGCTTCCCAGAAATGCATGTGCCCCTCAATTCTGTTTATCCTGCTGGTTTATTTAGCAGAGCTTTTTTCACAGAGAGTGCAGGCCCCCGTTCCAGTCTGGCCAACCTGATTATCCCAAATCCCTAATTAGTGTAATTAAAGCTTTAATGGATTGCAGCCAGCATATAAACCATGCAAAGCCCCTTTAAACTTGGTGCTTGATGAGTGTGCAGGACTGGACCACGCCAGAGGGCTTCCTGTTGATGGACTGAAAGCCCTAGACACCTCTGCACCCCAAAGCCAGGCCATTTCTAACACCCACGAAGCCTCATCAGGTACGTGCATGCAAACCAAGCGCCCCCCCCAGTATCTACAGAGACGCAGAAGCAGACACGACACCTCTCCGTGCTCCTATGGATGGTAGCCTCGCGGGATTCTGCTCCCCTCATTACGTCCTCGGAAGGAACAAGGCTGACGCCCTAATTAAAACAATTCCAAGCAACCTGGGAGAACCTTGTTAGATCTCGCAGAGCTCTTGTGTATGAACCCTTCTGTGAGGGGAGTGCTCAGTACTTTTCCAATAACCAACCTCACTGGTCTATAGCTTAGAACCCAGTATTCTTAGGTGTCCCTACAAAGTGGCAACCTACCCATTCCTTAATGGGTCACATGACCTAAGCTTCAGTCAAATATCTAGCAGTTAATATTAGAGAAGAGATAAGGGAAAAGTATCCTTTTTTTTAAATCCTCACCCAAGGATATGAAGTTTTCATTGCTTCTACAGAGAGAGAGGGGAAGGGAGAGAGAGGAACATTGATCAATTGCTTTCCATATGGGCCTGACCAGGTATTGAACCCACAACCTGGGCTTGTGCCCTGACAGGAAATCCCTTCAGTTCATGGGATGATGCTCTTAACCACTGAGCAACACTGCCAGGGCCTATAATTTTTTTTTAAAAGCCTGTTCAGTATGTACTATGCTAACTGTCTTGTAACTACTACTTACCGAATCGTCAGGAGTTATCATCAGTCCCATTTTACAGATGACAAAATTGAGCCTCAGAGACATTGGGTAGTTTGCCCAGGGACCCGCAGCTAATAAAGTGCCATAGGAAAGATAACAAGCAAAAATGGGAAAGCTCTGTGATGTCCAATTCAACAGCTACTAGTCCTGTGAGGCTACGGAGCACCTGAAATGTGGCTAATGGGACTAAGGGACTGAATTTCTAATGTTACTTCATTTTGATTCATTTAAATGTAAAGAGCTACCATATTGGGCAGTGCAGGAACAAGAGTGCATCTTCACAGAAAGTGCCATCGGCCAGTGCTGTGGCAGCTGAGAAACACTCAGTTACACTCGGTACACTGGGCTTGAACCTGTGGTGGTTCAAGGGGTATGAACGGACAGGTCAGTGATCTAGATTTAGGAGCTGTCCCAGGAGTCACTCAAGGGGAAAAGAGGAGAGAGGACAGGAAGAGCCAGGGGGACGAGGGCTGAGAAGAGAGCTGTGGGGGGACATGGGGGGAAATGCCTACACTGTAGACAGTAACTTTGGAGGAAGAGGAGCCTCCAAAGTTACTGAGAAACAGAGTTCTTAGTGTCTAGTTCTTTTCTACAGTTTCCTGGTTTATAGTTTTTTGTTTTTTTCAGGCTGACTAATTTATTTCTCTTATATTTTTAGGTGAGCATTTGGGGAACAAATATATTGCTTGAGACAGAACATCTTTCTTTCGTAATGAAAAAGTACACTGATTTATTCATTGGACTGTTTGGTGCAAAGACATCCTCCCTTTGTGAAAGGCGCAGTGTTTACGTCCTCCAGCCCCGCCGGGCACACTGTGTACAGAAAAAGGTTCACACGGGACACAGCATCACGTGGCTTCGATGCAATGTCCAGGAAGTGGTTCAAATGCAATTTCAAACTGTCCGCAAACCCCCTTAATAATGAGGTCCCAAGAACTGCTGAAATCAAAGCTCGGATGCAGGTCCCTGCGGTGAGGGGCACCTGACAATGATTTTCACTCCAATGTCCCCAGCAGTTGCCTGTGGGTGTAAGGGGGGGTTTTGCCCTGGGTAAAAAATGTCTTCCTGAAGTTATCTGATTCTGTATTTCTTACCGTAACCAAAGTCACCCAGAGGAAAAGTCTAATCCTTTTCCTTATTGGGAGTGAAAAGTCTGCTCACCATGCCTTTGCCGTGAGGAATTTCACTTTAGTAAGAACTCAGACCGGAATGTTTTCCCTTGGAGAGGGTGAGAAAACCCTAGGTCCAGTTTACTCCCATATTCTTTATCTTTGAATTGATAGGGTCTGGAACTCCTACTGACTTCAAAAGGACAAATCTCCCCCACCCCATAGATGGAGATGGTCGAGGCAGAGAGGGCGGCTGGAGGAGGGGTAGTGGGAAAGATAGCAGCAAGGCCATAAATCCAGTAAAAACAAAAACCTTGAAAGTTAGTGTTCTGAAAAGCTATTAAAACATTTCCTTTTTTTTTTTTTTACACGGGGCTTTGGTAACTACTCACAGTGCAAACAGCACGAAATGCACAAAGCAGAATTTGTGAGAGAGGAATTCTTGGAATTAAGATACATGAAGCATGCAAACAGTGCCAGCGCTGCCCATTAAAACTGGGAAAGATGGAGGATGCCGATGTGAAGCGCCCAGTCTCCCCATCCTCTCTGCTGATATAGATGCAGGAAGTGTTTGCAATCGGCCCTTAAATGATATACAGCCAGCGTCTGCCTCGGTTACGCAATTAACCACACTTCCCTGCGTCTGCCTCATTCCCTGGGAGAACATGAGGAATTTGTGAGGACACATTATATCTTTCAGGATACCGGGGAGCCATTTAGCGGACGATTCACCGAATGGAACTCCAGTGCTTTTAAAGAGTTAATTCACCTCCTGAGGGTGACCGAGAACATGACTCATCAGGCCTAATGGGACCAAAGGGAGGTCATTACCCAATAACTTACATGATTTTCTTTTTTTTTTAGTAAGCAAATTAACCTTTTCTGATCTTTTCACTTAAAAATTTCTACCACCACAATGCAATACGTTGCTAACAAAACAAAACAGGAAAGAAAAACAGAAGGTGGCCATAGCTTTTGGACCAGTAGGACAGGTGAGGAGAAAGTTGTGTTTTCTAAGGCCTGACTTATCTCACTCTCACGGACAGAGCTGGGAGGGCCGGGCAGTGAGGATGATGGGTGTCCGGCTTTAACACGTGCTAATTATATGCCTGCGATCCAATTTCCCATTTCTCTGGCCTTCAGTTTTCTTGTCTGTAAAATGGGCATTTTATTTACTCATTTATTTCCATTGGTTCTAGAAGAATGAATAGTGGCTTTCCAGGATATGCAAAGTGAGATAAACCAGAATGAATAGAAAGGACAGGAGAAGTAAGGCAAAACCAAGGCTGGGGACAGAGCATGGAGGCAAGGGCTGGGACAAGTTGGAGTTAGAACACCCCATGACATCGTTGCTGTGTGGGTTGAATGTTTCTGACAATCCTTGTATACTGGAGAGTTCTGAATGAATGTGAGGAATTGGGGTGGCTAAGGAGTGAAGGACTGTGTGCTATGATTCCACTCAACACACCTCCATGGGGGTGTGCGGCTGAGAAAGACACAGACAGAAGTGAGGCAGGGTCCCTCCCCTCTGCATCCGGTCCGCAGCAGGTCCAGGAGTCTGAGGGGGGCACAGGTGATCCTAAAGTGAGAGCTGGGGAGTGTGAGGGGAGCAGGAGGCGGCCGGGTATGGTTGAGCCCGGGGCTTGGATACGAAGGCCCTCGCCTCCGTAGTTTATGTCTACAGGAATTCTGCGTGCCCCTGCTTCCAGCCCATGTTTCTGACTCCCTCGTGTGTTAAGAATGATGGCCAGGAAAACAGCCTCATGCCTCTTACTAAAAATGGAAAATCCTGCTCACCAGCCAAGGACCTGAGGGGCATGTGGCCAACACTGACCTCGCCATTCACCCATAGAGATGTACTACTTCTTAAAAAGGACTGCGTGACAGTGACTTTCACTTTCACACGGGGTTCTTGTGGAATCTTAGCTGTCTGTTCAACCTGGGCTCCATCTCAAAACAGTCCCACAGAAAAGGGGCCTCTGAATTTCCCACAACAAGCACAGGGCTTCTCTGCCTTCAGAACCGCCCTCTGGATGCCATGCAACCCGTTACCTGAGGCAGCAACCAGAGCGCCATTTACTTCAAGGCTTTCAGCCAGGAGAGAGGAACCAGGATGGTGGCGTAGGTAAACGCCTGTACTCGCCGCCTCCCACAACCACATCAAAATTACAACTAAAATATAGAACAACCCTCATCCACAACCACCGGAAAGCTGGCTGAATGGAAGGCCTACAACTAGAGAGGTAAGGGAGAAAGCACACCGAGTCTGGTAGGAGGTGCGGAGGCACAGAACGGGCTGGCCCGGCACCCACATGGGCCGCTTTTTTAATTGGGAGGGAGATCCTCTCTGCAAAGGTCACCTGGAGGAGCAAGGGGTCCCAGCCCCACACCAACCCCCATCCAGACTCCCAGAGCTGGGAAAAGAAATTCCTGGAACTAGCCCCAGGCTGTAAAAACCAGCGGGGATTGGGGCTCAGTGACAGAGAGGCTGCTGGAGACCCCACTATTCTTCTTAAAAGGCCGGCACCACGAATTGAACTTACAAGGTCCTGCTTCCTCTGAGCTCCAGCACCAGGGTGAGGCTCTGGGGGACACAGACACATGAGGAGGAACTGGATTGTCTGGCAGCAGGACAGGAACTCAGGGGCAGCTTTTTCCCAGGTGCTCCTAGGGGTAATTGTTCCTGTGCTGGGACCTCCACAGTCGCAGGACTGACTGGCAGCCATTTCTGTTTGCTTCTCTAAGATCCCGCTTCATCCAATTTACAACCCCACCCAAGCTTTGTACGGCAGCTGTTGCACATAAATGGCCTGTCCTTGCTCAGGGTAAAGTCTCTCCAACAAGCCGCAGCTGGGTCAGTGAGCCCAACCCTATCAACAAAAGGCCCAAGACCCTGCACCAGCACCAGCCTGTCTTGCTTCATACCTGGGCCTTGTCTGGGCACTTCCAAACCTGATACACAGAAGAGGAATGTGCAGATCCCTCTGTAGCTCCTGCTAGGTGGCCCCAGGCAGTGGCTGACTTTGCACCTCCCTGGAGACCCAAGAGCCAGGGGAAGACATGAGCTCTAGTTCTAAAGCAAGGATTAGATGCAGCGCCGGTAACCAGTACGATGGCAACAGCCAGCCATTTCAGCTACACATTCCTGGTGAGAGTTTACTCTCAAGATGATCCCTCTGAGCAGGCCCTATTAAAAAAATAATTACCATCTGCTAGTCTCCCTCTTTTTTTTTATTTTTTATTAAACTGGTCATTAATTACTGGTAACAACTAATTTTGTCTGGATTTTATTGAGTAATTATAAAATAAACGGGGGAGGATACCAAGCTTCCTGCCTTGCTGAGGGCAGAAACTCTCTATAATGCTACATTTCAAAAGGGCACTGTAATAAACCACCCGATTCCATTTAATATGGTAATTATCATTCTCAAAATTCATCCTTCCTGTGGTTAACGAGTGCCTTCTTTCAGCTTAGCTCAGCCAGGCTTCTGCGTGGGTCATTAAATAGCAAGCTAGTTTTCACCCACTGTAACAATAGATCTTTCATGGCTTATTGCCTAATTAATTGAGGTGCATAATGTGATCACTACAACTTTTAAACAAATTTCATATTCTAGGTATCATCTAACAATACGATATTATTGTAGAGTCATTAAAAATGGAGGGAGTTTAAATGTTTTGATTAGAATAGGTTCATTATTCTGGGTAAGGTAAGGTGCAAAGTCTTACTAATGTTTTTCAACTACAACATTTAGGTTAAAAAACATTTGAAACAAGCCATTAATTTAATAACATGCTCCCCTTAAACAAATCATAACTCATTTCTTTTTGCTGCAAAAGTAATTGAGTAATGAATAATGAAAATCACCCCACTGAAAAGGCCGTAAATATGTTGACTTTATTATTAATACTCAATTTTGCTTAATAAGGCAGCTATTAAATTTGAAACATGATGGACTTGATTTATGGATTATTCAAGAGAACAGGGAAATATTATCTAGTGAATACCAGGGTTCTTGCAAGAGAAGATCTGATCATAAAATAATGTGGAATTCAACTGACATTTCAGTTCACGTTTTTAGAACTATTTGTGCCTCACGTGTTCCTTAAAAGAGTTCATATGTGTCTCATGTGTATGTGTGTGTGCGCACACACACACATAGGAGAGAGGAAGTGGGGGAGGAACTGACTAGAGCTTCCCACATCACTCTGCATGCTGGTGAATTGGAATTCTCTGTTATTGATTTGGTCATTCTTAGACTCTTTCTAAAAGAAGTTTGTAATAAACTACCATGAGGACATTAGTCACACCTAATAGGTGGTCAACAGCCTAAGTCTCAAATAAAACAATTTAGTGATGGTTCAGGGAAAAAACCACACTCAACCCATTATATGTAAAGAAGACTAATGGAATTTCCCCCCTCCTATAAGTAGGGTTGCATTGGATTCTTCAGTTATTCACAGTAGTTATGTTCCATAAAGTTGCTGCAAACACAGAATCAGTGAATACTGAACCACCGTGGTAGCAAGTACTGGGTTTGCAAAGACATTTAGTGAAATGGCGAATTCACAAAATCTGAGTCCACAAATAATGAGGAGTGACTGTACCTTATACTATAGGCTTATGCTGCTCATTCACTCACGTATTCCATTTGCTTATCTACTATAATTCTTCTTCACTTAGAAGACAATCTCGCCCTCTCACAGGCCCTTCAGGCAATGGCATGGGCCAGCGCATACATACTTTATTTAGTAAAGCCTGAAACATTTCTGGGAATTACTAACTTTCAGGAGAATTAGGAAAGTAATTAGAGCTTCAAGTAATATATATTTTGGGGACATTTCAAGTTCTTGTCAGACATTTCCTTATGTATCTACATATTTCAAAGAAGGGCTTCATTTCATGCTAAGAGACATTAAGAACATCCTGGGTTTGTATAGCTCCAAATCATTAATGACATTTTGATATAAACGATTTCATGAAAGATTTCTTGCCTGTTACCTTCATGGGAAGGATATTCACAATGTAATCATAGGGTAATGTGTAACACCTCTCTCTAGGAGAGTTAAGATTCAATTAAAATTTTTTAGTAGTTGCATTGGGATCTGAGCCAAAGAGCACAAATTGATGGCCTTAAAGAATGCTGAGCCAAGATTAAAAAACAGGATTTCCCATGGCAACCCAGACTCCCAGGTCCCGTTGGAAACCTGGCATCACTGGGCCCACGTTCTTTCACAGCAACGATGAGCTGCAAGTAGAGGACCTGATTCCCACACAAGAGCCATGTGGGCTTTCAAAGTCACTCCCTATATTTCTAGCACCCTGCCAGCTCCACTCACTGAAATCATTTGTCTGACATTCCTAAGCACTTGAATTTCCTGCTCCTTGGCCTAGAAATACAAAACTTTAGCAACACTTACTCAGCAAATGTTTATTAGATGCCTACTATGTGCCAGATGGTCTTACTTTCTGAGAATAGCCAAATAAGCCTCCACCCAATTTAGAGAACCTGAACTAGGTAGAAAAATCAATATCTCAACAAACACAGGAGCAACAAGGAGATCAATGATTCTCAACTGGGGAAGGGAAGAGATGAAGCTTTAAAATGTACTAAAAGGCCGGGCGGGCGTGGCTCAGTGGTTGAGCATCCCGTGAACCAGGAAGTCACGGTTGGATCCCCGGTCAGGGTACATGCCTGGGTTGCGGGCTCGATCCCCAGTGTGGGGCGTGCAAGAGGCAGCGGATCAAAGATTCTCTCTCATCATTGATGTTTCTATCTCGCTCTCCCTCCCCTTCCTCTCTGAAATCAATAAAAATATATTTTAAAAAACTGTACTGAAAAGATTTTGGTTGGCAAGGGATTGTAAGAATCGGATTCCTCCATGTGGGAGCTGCCCCTGTGCATGAGCAGACATAAAGTAAAGAGCCACAATGTTAGACGGCATTTGTAGGATGTGCTGACTGTGAGAATGTCACTTTAACTACTTGGATAGAAAGAAGTGGATTCACTTTGGGAAGGCTTTTTTCTTGTATTAAGTTGGACATAGAGGGCCTCTTGCTTTGCTACATGCCTTCTTTTAAAAGATCCCATGATGCCCTGGTCGAGTGGCTCATTTGGTTGAAGCATCGTCCAGTACACCAAAAGGCTGTGGGTTCAATCAAGGCACATACCACATACTAGGTTGTGGGTTTGATCCCCGGTTGGGGTGTGTATGGGAGGCAACCTATCGATGTTTCTCTCTCTCTCTCTCTCTCCCTTCTTCACTCTAAAATCAATTTTAAAGAACACACACCCACATATCCTCATGTGAGGATTAAAAAAAAGATCCTGTGATGGTTTTTGAATGGCCTTAAGTTGTCCTTCAAGGCTCATCTGCCCCACAGAACACGTATAGATCCATCTGCAGAGGGGCTGGTTTATGAGCTAATGTGTCATCTTCCTGGGTTTCATAGCTGACTTAGTTGACATGTTCTGTTCTAAGGAAGGCCTGGCTAGGCAGGGGTGTGAGCACAGACCTATCCATCGATGCTCGGGAACGGACAACGAACCTGAGCTTATTTCATATCCTTTCCCGAATCTGGAGCTGTCCCTGACACTGAGCTGACGAGAGTGCAAAAGTGGAGCTTTGGGATGTGAGCTGGGTAGAGCTGGAGAAGCCATGAGCTAGTGGAAAGGGCGACTGCACAGCCAAAGGGGTAGAACAAACTAGTGGGGCGGGGGGGGGCGGGCAGTGTTTCAGGCCTGTCTGATCCCCAAAGAAGCCGCCTCCTGGGAACTGTGGCAAAGCATGGAGAACACTCACTGCTGGAGGAGAGAGGGAAACTATGTTCCTACAGCCTGGATGCTTTTTGCTGCAAGTAATCTCATTAGCACAGTAGGTGTGATCTATGAAAGTGTTGGGTAGTGGTAATTTCAGGATGGTTAGTGAACTCAGTAGCACCCAGGATTTGACTCCATCTATCTTTCTCTTCTATCATCCCTTGCATGTTGGATGCTCATCTCCTGGTCACAAAAAGGCTGAAGCATCTCCCATTATCACAGCTTTTCATGGGGCCACAGGCTAAAAAAAAGAGACATTTCCCAAAATGCCTTCCTTTCCCCTGAAAACAAGCATGTTTCCCCTCATGCTTTATTGCTAGATCTGCATCACTTTATTAACTTTACATCAATCAGTGGCAAGGAGAATGGATTTCCACCCTTAGCTGATTCAGGTCTGGGGTGAAACCTAAGAATCTGCATTTCTAGCGAGATCTCAGGTGTTACTAATGCTGTTGGTCTAAGAACCATGGAGCTTGGACTACTCAAGATTTACGAGCTGAACAAACTTAGGGCCCTTCCAGCAAATGAAAAGGGGAGGGAGACGTTTGGGTGGAAACTAGCAAGATCTTTACAGCACGGATGGTGTCTGTTGAAACACTGGTTAGGGTATTTGAAAGCGGAGAGCTTGAAGGAGACTAGCAACTTGTATTCCCAGTTTTCTAGCTGGAAGCTGAAGCCAAGCAAATTACTTGGCAAATTACAGTTCACTCCAGAAGGTGAACTGGAGATTTTGAAGCTATGATCGGCTTGTATAAGAGAGAGTTTGATTTACTGAGTACGCCAAGTGGTGTATTCCTGCTACAGGCTGGGTCAGTCACTGAGTCTCTGGCTCTCCAGTGTCTGGTCACACCATAGGGCTTGGCCACATGACTTGCCTTGGGCGGTGACATATGCGTGGCAATGATGCACAGCGACATTCTGTCTTGCTATAGTGATTCTAGAATGTGAACCAAGATGAAGCCTTCCTCAGACGAGGTGCCTGTGTCACTAAAATGAGCAGAGCACCCCCAATAAGCAAAAAACAAGCTTTTGCTAAGTCACCGAGGTCTGGAGGTTACTTGTTAAAGCACTATAATCAAGCCCATCCCGACTAATAGAAATATATAAAATTTTTGTACCACATTTATACTCTCTGTTTCTTTTAGCCCAAATACCCCTCCCCCCTCTAGAAATATATTTTTAATGATTTCAGAGAGGAAGGGAGAGGGAGAGAGAGATAGAAATATCAATGATGAGAGAGAATCCTTGATCAATTGCCTCCTGCACTACGGATGGATCCCTGACGGGGAATAGAGCTGTGACCTCCTGACCCATACGTTGATGCTCAACCATTGAGCCACACCGGCTGGGCAATATACCCCCTTTTAAAAAAAATACTAATAATCCTCAAGCCCTGGCTATTACATTTTCATCATCACTCCAGCCACCATTTATCTTGTGTGGACACCAATTCCAACTATAAGAAAGTCACAAGGCTCAGTACTTGGTGATTTTATAATGGGCCGTATAAATTAATATCACTTTGCTGATTAGGTCACAGTCTTGGAGATCAGAGATCACGTCCCAGCATCTTTTGTATCCTCTTGTGAAAAAGAAGGAAATCGGCAGCTTACAGATAGAATCTAGCTGAAGAAGGGCACAGTCAATATTTTACAGTATTTGAATTTTTCCATTTATTATTTATAGTTATGGAGTGTATTTTGCCTGCACAGAGTTATATTTGAAATTTAAGAGCAGAGTTGCAAGCAGCCACAGGGTTGCTTCATTAATTGCTGTAGTTTTTAGCACCTCTGGAAATTTCCATTTCTCTGAACAACTGGACTCTATATTGGCCTGTTCATGACATCTTCTCCAAATGGACTAAGGAGTGGAAAACAGTGGTGATAATTTAGGGGGAGAAATTGAACTAGTGGGATTTAAAATGAAATGTGCTAAGCTCACATTAAATTTTTGCTTACAAACGGGCAATGGCATTAATTGTTGAAAAGGAATGCTCAAGCATGTTTCGAGTTTCATGAATCTCAGTAATCGGAATCGGGGACTATGTGAACTCGCCTGGCCCTGCCCCCCGCCTTAGACACTTGCTTTCAAGCATGCAGAGTGTCACAGGCCTTAAAAGCAGATGGTCATAATAATACACACAGACCCGGGTCATGGGCCACTTTAAATATTCAACATGGGTGGGTGCACTATCCTATGCGATGGGCTATCCAATTATACTTCGCAGAATTACAACTTTGGCGCTCTCAGGAGAGAAATATTTTGGACCTTGCTTCAAGCTGTGACTAGAAACTGAAATGGGAAAGTTTGCAGGGATAAACTAATACGAAATAAAGATCTTTAGTCAATCATGCTCACACCTGTGATGAGATTTTTTTAAAACCCTATCATTTCATTTTTCAAAGGTAAATGTATTTAGTAGGTTGGGCTCATCTAAGAATCTGCATTTCTTCCAAGTTCCCAGGTGATGAAGATGCCGTTGGTGTGAGAACCCCTGAGCTTAGATGCAAACATGTCAGCAGTGCCCTAAAGTACCGTGGCTGCCTATTTTGTTGTCCAAAACAACTACCAGCACTAGACAGAGCAAGTATGAGGGCACAGCCCATGATAACAGCTGAAGTAACATCAACTTTGCTGAAAGCACACACAGGGTTGGGGGAAGTCTCAGAAAAGAGGGGTGACTTAGGGTTACACGAGAAGGAGAGGGCTCCCCTTCGTGCTGACTGTCGATGGGAGCACTCATGAGGACTCAGACTCCACAGAGCTCAGGAGGGCCAGGGCTGCAGTGCTCCGATCCTACCCATGTTTTTATTAAATAACTAAAAGTAGCTCATCAGTTGGAGAGCTATATGCTGGAAGCCGGCTCTGACTCTAAAGACCACTAGCGGCACCGCATACACCAGCTGAGGAAAACGTACTCCTGTTTCCAGCATCGAGCTTACTTTCTGTGCCTTTGTGTAGTTGCCTGCCCCTTGATGCCGCCCTAAAAAAGCCAAGCAAGTGGCTGCATCTCAGGTGCGAATGCCTTAGGGCAGTGGTTCTCAACCTTCTGGCCCTTTAAATACAGTTCCTCATGTTGTGACCCAACCATAAAATTATTTTCGTTGCTACTTCATAACTGTAATGTTGCTACTGTTCTGAATCATAATGTAAATATCTGATATGCAGGATGGTCTTAGGCGACCCCTGTGAAAGGGTCATTCGACCACCAAAGGGCTCGCGACCCACAGGTTGAGAACCGCTGCCTTAGGGGAAGTGAGCACCTCCTCACCAAAACCCCTGGCCCTGACCGAAGACTTGTCCGCAGGATTGTAAATTATAACCAAGAGTGAAGACATTATGGTCATGTTTCCTTATACCGAGTCCTTAGTGTTTAAAAAACTTCAGCCTCATTTGGCAACTGATGCCTTGTGGGGAGCAAAATCACTTACATCATTAAAACTTCATCAAGTAATAATTTTATTACCGTTGTTGACATAAATAACGGCAGGAACCAAGTGCGGAGTGATCGATTTGTTCCTGATATCTCGAGGGAGTAATGATTTAGCTCTGATCTATAAAACCGGGGCAACTATTTATTTGAATGGCAAACGGCATATCAACTACCCACTTGGGTGTGTTTTAATTTGCTTTAGGGTTAGCACATTCCATAGCTGAATATATAAGCAGGTCTGTTTCGAAAAGAACCTCTCACATAACAGCTACGTCTGAATGATGATGTGTCACATAGCATGTCAAATACTTTTCTGCTTTCCTCTGCTTCTTCCCCCCCAAAACACCCCAAACCTATTCTGAGCTAAAATGAAATTCTGCTAAGATAGGAAAAAGGGAGGGGGCGCATGTATAAACACGAAGCTACCCGCTCTCTTGCAGTCCACGGGAAGTGCCTCAGTATCACAGGACACATTTTTCATTAATGTCCCCCTGCCCCCAATTCTTCTACCAATAACAAAAAAAGATACAGCCTGCTAAGGTAGATTCCCATAACATAATGATGGAAGGGGAAATATATGGTTTAATACAGAGTGGGCTAAATACCTGTAAGTGGAAAAAAAGGAGAAATGGCCGCTTTAATTAATCTCCTAATGTAAAACACAGCTGCAGGAACGTTGGCAAGTGTCCCCAGCCCGTCTGAAATTTGTGACATGAAATCATGCCACGTAATTAAGTCTTCATGCACAGAAATATATTTTATTTCCTCTTTTTATGGAATATCAGCATTTAAAGCTTTCTATGTATGTGTGTACACGCTTTATAAATTACTTGAAACGGGGGGGAAAATCGGACGACTACTAACCAGCAGGCACAAGGTACCAGTTTCGGTTTCCATAATGAAATGCCTTTTCGCTGGCCTCCCACCGCGGTGTGAACTAGCTGTAGGCCAGTAAACGAGTCCGGACGGTCATCCGATCTCAGGCTTGGTCCAAAACCCAAGGAAAAGGACCTGGCCCACAATTCCTGCTCTGTTTACCAGACTGCAAGCAGCCGGGCTGCTGCGGCACTGAAAGGCCTCTGGGCTGCCCCTTCCCCCTTCAGCCGGCATAGCTTGCTTTTTCTAGGAAAGCACGGTCTGATGGAGCCCTCTGCAGGCCGGAAGTTTTGTAGGCGCTGACCAGCCCAGTGCCTCTCGGAGAGGCAGTAAAGGGGGGAGTCACAAACGGCACTCATCACATCTCATGGGAAAGGTGTTTGTCACAAGGGCAGGCTGACACTGATTCTGCCTAAAGACTCACTGAAAACATAACACGTTTGACAACTCATTTAAGGCACGCTGCCTCGATGGAAAAGTTTCTACAGGCCCCTGGGAACGTAGCGCACAACAGAGAACGTATAACACACTGCAGAGTGTCTGGGACAGTATTGTAATCACTGTCATCGCAGCGATTCTTAAGATTATCCATGAGGCACATGGGGCTCGGAATAGCTGGCTCAGAAACTCCGATTCCTTGCACATGTGGGCTTTCGGGGCCAGGAACCTGGGAAGGAGAAACTGGAAGTGAGCTCTGTGGACAAACGCCACGATGTCTCAGCCAAGTTTTCATCCTAATGAATGAAGTGTATGCCTAAAAAAACTCCGCGACTTTCTCACGTGTTTCAGGGATGTTAGTGTGAATTTTCACAGGGCGTTTTATATTGTGTTTTCAGCTTTTTTGGATGGAGCGAATGGAAAGCATACTGACAGAAAGCTATATGTAAAGAAAGGTGAGGAAGCATGCTGAAGACGGAACGAAATAAAACATGATTTTGTTTTCATTTGGGCGGTATTTCTCAAACCACATTTTATGCTGGTTATAAAATATTCCTAAAGTCAGCAAAATAACCAACAACTTTTAATGGGAAATTTTTTCATCCTATTTTCAAGTCGGCAAAAGTACTAACAGCTTTTAATAGTGGGCGATTTTATTTTTTCATAATAGTAGTCAAGGGAGTATTAATTTAAAAGAGGAAGTATTTGGCCAAAATATTTCCTTTTTACTGAGTTTAATTTGTGTCAAGAGAACCCAGAGATACATGCTTGTAACGACTCAAAGGGGCCGGGGCTGTCCCTCCAAGGCTCTCTCCCAGACAGGAAAACAGCCTGGCCTCCAGCCACCTGGAAGCCAGGACAAGCGGAATCCTAAGAAGATGATATGCTGATGAAACAGAAGCTGATATTACATATGATACAGTTTCTTTCCTCACGACTTTTAACCAGTTAACGGGGTCTTTCGAAAGACCCGCAGGGAGTTAAGGGAGGCAGTGGTCTGGGACAAGGACCAAGGCTGCTGTTTTCTGCAAACCTCTAGAAGATTCTCAGGGGTTCCCTGGGGACTTTGGTGACAGTCTGACTGACCAACCGTGTAGTATGTCCTACGGTCATTTAATATAGCCGACGGCTGCTTTTCCCAAGGACATGCATCGAGTGTTGGAGGTTTCCCTCATCTCCTCTACTCAGCGGTGTAGACAAAACCAGCAGGTTCATAACGTGGTGTCAATAAAGTTTGGGTTCCAGTAAAACAGCCCTTCCAAACGAAAACCCCAAATCAAAATGGTGCGTCTCCAGCTCTGTCAGAGTTCAGAAACAAGTGCTCTCAGAAAGAACTGTGACTAGAGCAGTTGCTGGCGCCTGTGGGATGCTTTCCATACCCCGTCCCAGCCTCACAGAGCCCAGGGTCAGATACCACTCTACCCGCCTGGCATCGGCTGCCAGCCTCAGCCTCCTTCCCTGGGCTCATCTCCCATGGGGAGGCTGTGGCCCTGGGAACTACATGCTTCTCAGCAGGTGTGGGCCTGGTGCCGCCAACATCTACAGCCATTCCTGGCGCCCCTTCTCCCCGCAGCCCCCATGCCCAGGCCCACCAAAGCCTGGCCTGCACGCAGACTGGGCCCACCGGGAGGGCACAGGTGATGAGGATTAAGCCGAAGGTACTGCATATCTCAGCACAGGGAAGGAAATGGACACCGCACTGGCATGATGTAGTGGCTGAACCTAAACCCGAGAAAGCTCTAACCAAATTTTGAACACCAGGAGACTGAGGGAAGGAGATGCAAATGTGACACATCTGGGCGGGATGGGCTCATTGGGGTTCATGGGAGAAACAGGATGAAATGAATTAGTTTGGGTCCAAAGTGCCACTTAATATTCACCCACACATTGTGCTGGGCGTCATTCCTGGGCACAAGAAGTGCCTCCTTCACCTCATTCTTGTGGGATGGGAGTGGAGGGCTGGGCTGTTCTGGTCACTCCCACGGTCCGTCCAGGTAGCTTCATGGGCCTGAAATCACACTGTCCACCATGTGCTTGCAGTCAAAGTGGTCTGACAATTAGGTATTCGGAAAGGAAACATTTTGTGGCTTTTTCACTATAAAGCATAAAGATTTTTAAAAAATCTCTCGCAATAGGTAAGAGAATGAGGACAGAATGAATTAGCTTTTCCTTTGGAGAAGCCAGAGAGGTCATATTTTCAATGATTATGTAAACTGTGTCATCTGACAATGGAAGGATGCAAGAAGGTGGTAAATGTTATTTCCACTTGCTGTCCTAGTACCAAGGAAAACAGGTGCCACCCAAAGTGTCTTCTCGCCCTAGCTGGTCTGGCTCAGTGGATAGAGCATCAGCCTGCAGACTGAAGGGTCCCAGGTTCAATTCCAGTCAATTATATATTTTTTTTTTTAAGTGTCTTCTCACTTTCATGGAGCCAGTAAGGTACCATGTGCATCCTCCGGGCAAACCTGCAGTTTTAACCTGCCTTCTGCTAAGACAGGGACAAGCTCAGCTCTAGGTAAACATGATCCCAGAATCGCTCTGGACACAAACACCACCAGCCACCACAGACACGGGCTTTACAGACACAGCAGGGCTAACTAGAAAGTGACCAGACTGCGTTTAAGACAAATGCCAGGACACAACTAAAAAGGCGGGCTCCCCTCCTCACCGCTGCCACCTCAGGAGGCCACGGGCACCTCTCCACGGTGCTGTCATTTCATTACTCAGATATTTTAGATTTCCTCTTGAAAACAACTTTAGAAAACACTGGGGCTATCACTGAGGGTGAAAACTCACTATCACGGAGGCGCCAAAGGCCATTTGTCATCACGTTTGGAGAAAAAGGCGAAGGATTGAGTCTCCAAGACCTCAAAGAGGAAAACTCACACGGGAACTCACCAGCGCAAACCAGGGAGGCTGGTGGGAGTGTGAATCTTTTAGGCTTGGAGATGGCCTCTGGAGGCTGTTCTGAAAGGCAGCCGCATGTGGTGTGAGCAATGGGGGACTCATTGAAATGGACCTTCAAACCTCACCCAGTGTGACACTTTAGGAGACAACAGTCATTTGGATGTACATCTGGAGAGAGAGAGAGAGAGAGAGAGAGAGAGAGAGAGAGAGAGAAAGAGAAGAGAGAGAGAGAGAGAGGAGAGAGAGAGAAACATGCCCATAAGAGGAGTCCTTAAAAATCATGGTAGCCATGCCCTGACCAGTTTGGCTCAGTGGATAGAGAGTTGGCCTGCGGATTGAAGGTTCCTAGGTTCGATTCCAGTCAAGGGCATGTACCTTGGTTGTGGGCACATCCCCAGGAGGGGGTGTGCAGGAGGCAGCTGATCAATGTTTCTTATCATTGATATTTCTAACTCTCTATCCCGCTCCTTTCCTTTCTGAAATCAGTGAAGATATATTTTTAAAAAATCATGGTAGCCTCTCCTACGTCTGGGTGAACTCAACAGAGGTCCCCTCGATGCAGATCATCTTTATTCTAGGTAGACACTTGGTCGTCTTTGACACTTTCATGGTGTTGCCAGGTCAACGACATGGGTGGATTTTTCTGTGAACTGAATCAGACAGTGCCCGGGTCTCCTAGAAGTTGAGGGAGCCAGGGGAAGGGAGAAACGGGGAGTCTGACACCCACGCTACTCCCAAGTGTGGGGTCTGTGATGAGTAGCTGAGGTTGCTCCCAAGGTTCCCCGAGACAGCAGCCACAACCCTCTCCTGTCAAGAATTAATTGTGGAGTCCCTACCCCGGTGCTCTCCCTGGAGCTTCTATTTCTACTCTTTAGTATGGAAATGAATGACAAAGTCCCCATTATTAGGAGGGTCCTTTAGAGACACAGTAAATGGTGCATGGACTCCGGAATCATGCTGTGTGTCCCAAATCCCAGCCTGACCTACTCCCTGTGTGACCATGGCCAAGTTTCTCAACATCTCTGTGCCTTAGTGTCTTGGGAGTAATAGGATTGCTGTAAGCAATAAATGATATAAAGTGCTTGAAATAGTGTCTGGCATATGCGCGCACGCGCGCGCACACACACACACACACACACACACACACATCTATACATACCAATATGTGCTCAACAAATGTACTACAGTAGTTTTATTATCATAGTACCACATATTGCCTTCTACAAGTAGTGAAATTTTAATGCCCTTCCCCCGTAATCCCCAACTAAACTATAAGCCTGCTGAGGGGTAGGGACCATGGTGTCTTACATAGAGTCATCAATCCATATTTCTTGTAAGAATAACACTCTCGCAAGACTATCTGTATTTACAAGAAAAAAAAAAGAACTATACAGAGAGGTTACAAAAAGAAACAGTTCACAGCAGTGAGTTTGGGAACCCTAAGTAAGAGCTCCTCAGCACCTTCTAAATCATTCCTATGCTAATGAGTCTTCTATAAGAATGTCAGAACCAATTCTGGAAGCAAGAGTTTCTTCCCAGAATCAATTTTCAGGGGCCCTACAATGAAAACTTCTCATGTTACATGCTATTGATAAAATGAAATAATAATTGGATCTACAAGGCCCACATGCAACATGAGGCCATATAACTTCATGTCAACATGTTTACGTATTATCTGAACAGTTCACTTGTGTATACTTCGTCATATATCTATTGAAAAGTAACACAGGCTCGCACCAAACTGTGTCAGATGGTATGTAACGGCTACACCTAAAATGTTCAGATTATTTTGAACGGAGGGATTTATTTTCTTCTCATAGCTTTTGGGAAACTGGACCTATCTGGTTTCAGTTAGGCAAGTCTTTGGCCAGCATTTTCTGGTACATTTGAAACTGTTGAACAATGAAAAGTAAAAACGTGTAATTGCCAGGGCTGCTTAAGCCTAATGCAGATATAAACACAGTTAAGAGCTCTTTATTTAGGTTCTGCTTTATTATTCTTAACTTTCATAGTCATGTTGAATCACAATGCATTAACAAATTTTTATTAGCTTTCCCAGTGGAAAGCCAGTTGCAGGCAAGGGCTTTTATAACTATCACTAAAGAATGTCGCAGTTGATTTTAGATTTGCCTTCTAACACAGAAGAAAACAGGATTGTTAAAAGCTTGCTTTTGCTAAGGTCTAATGTGGTATGCTCTGACATCCACTAATTCTTTCCTTCGATCTTTGCTAGTCCTCTCCCCCGTACTGTGCAACTCTCTGCCTTAACCGTCCCTGAGTCATGCATGGCCTGTGAACAGACGGAGCATATGGCAGTCAGCGGCACCAGGACAGGGCCAGTGTGCCCCTGGGGCTCTGAGTCTAAGCATGGGCAGGGAGTGGGGTGCTCAAGATTCGGTTTAAACCGGCAGCTCAGTTTTCTTAAAACTCCTCCCTCCGATCTCTTCTTCAAAACCTATAATAAAGCAGTCTTCTAGGAGCCACCTTCATTGGAGGAGCCACCTTCATTGGAGGAGCCACTACATTCTGCTTTATGATTTACTTAGCGGTTAAAATATTGCCCTGTGATTTAGGGTCAGGTGGCTCCAGTGGGCAGCCAGGCATTGCCCGGTGGCCTGTGGGATGCCCAGCATATTGTGTGCTCTGGCCAGCAGGGGGAGGGGCAGAAGTGGCAGCTGGCCGGCCAGGAGTCTCTCCAGCAGCCGCAGACAGCAGGAGAGGCAGACAGCAGGAGGGGAGGGTGATTCTGCAGACTTCAATGAAGACACTCACTACAGGGTGCGCTGCTGGTCACTACACAGTATATTAACCACGGAAGTTCCTTAGCTCAAACTCCAGCTCCTTGACTACAAGCAAAGGTTTGCAGGGAGGAGAGTACAGTGCCTAAGAGTGAGTTCGGGTGCGAGCTGTGTGATCTTGGGCAAATGATTTTAACCTCTTGGGTATTAGTTTTTGAGGTTTGTGATACCTGCACACCAGAGGGATACTGTTAAGAATTAAATGAGATCAGGCATATAAAGCTGTTAGCAAAGTGTACATCGAATCCAATATTCAATAAATGGCAGCATTATTATTATTCATGAGACAGTGTAATAGAAATTTTTTAAAAATCATATACTGTATATTTTTTAAAAGCCTGTAAAGATGCACACCAACATTCTACACCCTTTTTGGAAACCTACCATCAATCTCTGGGCGATGAGGTTATAGAAAATTTTCCTTCTAGTTGCTTTTTTCTTTATTTTCTATAGTGAACGTACGTATTACTTTAAAAAATGTTTTTGTTGATTTCAGAAAGGAAGGGAGAGGGAGAGAGATAGAAACATTAATGAGGAGAGAGAATCACTGACTGGCTGCCTCCTGCACACCCTTTACTGGGCATTGAGCCCACAACCCGGGCATGTGCCCTGACCAGAATTGAACCATAATCTCCTGGTTCATAGGTTGACACTCAACCACTGAGTATTCATATGGCCAGGCCATCTGAATTACTTTTCAATCAGTATAAAGGCATTATAATACTAAAGGGCATCTTACATGAAAATGATAAAGAAATGGCTACAAAAAAGAACAAGATGAGAAAATGTTACTGTGAGCCTCCCATGTGTCCTCCTGGGTGGCCTCTGGCACACTCTGCCTGTCCTCCCTTCCTCCCAAGAGGAACATGTCGCAGGTGGCCACAGTGACGTTAATTAAAAAGGGCACATTTGCAGTGACACAAACACAGCAGTACAACATACATATGTTCATTTTCGATAATTCTGTTGGTTGAGATATATTTAAAGAAAAAGGGAAGATCAAACTTTTCTTCATGAGAAAAGAAATGATGGTTTTTCCTGATGTTTGAGAACAGCTGGGGAAAGTGCCTTAGGTGACTACCGCCCTGGATAAAATGACGTGTGGGTTGCATCAGTGCACGGATAGTTACAATGCTGTTTGAAGTAGCATAGTCTTATGGCTATGGCGAGACAGAGCTGAGAAAAATACTGTGCTTGATAAGCCATCGTAATGCAGTACCTGATGACAAGTCTTGCTACGTAAAATCAGACACAATCTTCTATAAATGCAGGTGGCAAGTGGCACAGGTTATGGTCTTCCTCATCTCTGAAATCAGCCTGAAACGCTAAATGAAATTTAAGATTCCCAATTTGAATTAGACTTTTTTTTTAAATAAAAGAAGACTAAAAGTCAAGGTTTCAGCCACACATGGTTTATCCCAAACCATTTTAATGTGTACCCATTTACTGCAAACTCATCTTTTCTTTAAATAACTATAGCTAGAACTAAATCACGACCAAAGATGAAAAACGAAGTCTTTCAAGATGTCACAATGAACTTGGGGATGATATATTTAACAAGATTCCTGTCTCGCTCTCCTGCAAACCTTATAGCTGATGAATTTAGCACCATTGGGTGGTGATCTGGGAGGCTACTGAGAAAAACTATTCTTTTCTTCTAGCTTTGAAGTTTACATACTAACCTACATTATTATTATTTTTTTTACTTTTTGTTATGCTGATATTTTTAATATTCTGTATAAATAAGAACATGCTGAGTCAGAGATGTGGAAATCTGATCTATAAGATCTGGCAATGATTACTTTCATTCACTGGGCATGTTACCAGGACGGACACTCAACAACCCAGGGATGCAGCTATTATTACTTCTATGCTCCAATAAGGGAAAGGGGGCTAGAGATGTCAGGACATCCAACAATGATCTAGGTCAGCCGTGGGTAAATTACGGCCCGCGGGCCGGATCCGGCCCATTTGAAATGAATAAAACTAAAAAAAAAAAAAAAAGACCGTACCCTTTTATGTAATGATGTTTACTTTGAATTTATATTAGTTCACACAAACACTCCATCCATGCTTTTGTTCCGGCCCTCCGGTCCAGTTTAAGAACCCAATGTGGCCCTCGAGTCAAAAAGTTTTCCCACCCCTGATCTAGGTCCTATATAGTAATCTGGGATTCAAATCTGGGCCTGTCTAACTCCAAAATCCATTAAGCCACTCATCCTTCTACAGATGTAAAAAATTCTAAAGTGAATATCAATCAAAAAAAGAGGTAAACATCCAATCATTTGGTAGAATTATTTTTTCTAAGTTCATAATACTATGCTCTTCACACTTAGAAGCCTTCAAAAACTCCCACACCCATTCTGATCTGAATAAACGAATACTGTGGGGGCCTTTGAAATCTTAGGAAGAAATACCTTTACTAGTATTCACTTATCACCAGAAGATGATTCAAAAACTTCCCTGTTTTGTCTCATATTGATCTCAGCTCAGATAACTTCTTTGGGGAGAGTCTTATTTTTAATGATTAGACTTATATCCTTTTTTATGCCTTTCCTCTTGCTTCCGAACTGGACTATTCAGAATCTCCCCTTTTCCTTTTCTTAGTATTCCTAGATTATAAATCTCCACAAACATTTCCAGTTACTTCCCTATCTTCTCTAACATGTTTTTAAACCATCAATAAAATTCAACATAAGCAATCAACTACTGAAATTCAAGTCCCCAGTTACCCCTCACGATGGCATTTTTCCCTTCATTTGTTTATCACACATGTTCAAGATCCCAGCCACATTACAGTGAAATGAGCTTTAGGGGCTAATCGGGGGCTCTGGTCACTGTGTAGAACGCTGTTTCTTTGGAAAGTGCACTATTTTCCAACCAACTGATTTATAAATGGACGTTTGGAATCCAACCCACTAGTAAGTTAGGGGCTGCCTGTGAATGGGAAGAGCATGAAGTAGAAGTTGCCTTTTCTGACTGGTTTAGCATTCTGTGGCTATGCTATTCAAAGACTTCTCACATACTCGAAAGTCACTGGGCCGGTCCTGGTATTGCTCCCATGTGCTAACAAAGAGCTCCTCCCGTCGCGTCCTGCGGGTAACAGGGCCCGTAAGTGGATTCACAGGCACAGAGAAGCCCGAGGCACGCATGAGCCAAGAGGAGTCCACGCTTCCATTTCTGTCTGGTAAAAAGCAGGAACACAGAAGCAGAACTGGGACCAAATAATCACCTTTCCAAAAACACCATCTACATCCCTTGAAACTCTACCTTCTTTCTTTCACATGACACCTTATTTTGGACTGGGTGGTGGCAGCTGTCTACAAAGTTTCTGCTATCATTCCAAAGAAGACCCTCCGATGGAAGAACTACAATGGCAAACTTCATCACAAAGCTCCTCAGTAACATACTAAAGGAAAAGTCGTCACGATCCTTTCTTGTCTGTTTGTCCTTGGCTATAGCTTCTGCTCCAGGAACTATGAACTCGATTTGATTCCACAAACATCGACTGAGTCCCTACTTGGGGCTGGCACTTGGGGTAATCACAGGTTAGGTATTAAAACAAACCCGAGTTTCTCACCTCAAGGAGTTTACAGTCCAATGGGGGAGAGAAATACACACAAAACTGAATCTAATTTGAGGCAAGTGTAAATATAGCAAAGCAATTAAATGTCCCCTTCAAACATGTCAAAATTTGAAATTTCACTTTTTTCTTTCAGTAAACATACTCAAATCCTCACTCCTACAATTTGTCTTTACACGTGGCCCCAAATGCTCCTGACAAAGTCGGCCAAAGAAGAGCAAATGCTCGCTAGCATGCTCTCCTGTCAGTGGTACGTACCATCCAACCCATGGCTTAAGAGACATGCAGTGCAGCCTAACTTTGAATTCCGACAGAGAAGTCAAAGACATGAAATAATCATTAGCTGACTAACAGCTACTAACAATATTTTCCCAAAATGATCCTCTGAGGGCTGAGAAGAACTGATTGACAGGTAAGCTCCAAAAAACCAGAAGAACTGCTTCTAAATTTGGAAAAAAATCTACAGTAAAATTTCTCCCCAACCCTCCTTTGGAACTCTCCAGTTTACTAAAAACAATAACACATGAATATTATGATGTTGTATTTTAGGGAAAAGTACAAAGAAAAATAGGTATTCTGGCTATAGATTTTCTTCCCAAGATGGAGAAGTTTTGATCTCTGAGTCACATTTATGACAATAGAGCCATAGTTAACTACAGATTCTTTATGGCGTGGTGCTTGAGGATATACTGTATTTTTGCACACTTGTGGACAAGATGTTGACTTCATTTTACAACCAACATCTTGTCCACATCAGGGGAGCTTTCTCACACAGACACGCATACCATGTGGGCTACCTGCTGAGTTCTGGCAAGCTTGGCAGACTGCAGAGCATAATGGGAAGGCAGTTGGAGTGGAAAAAAACCTTCCTGGGAATTTTTTAAGTGGTTAAAAAAGGGAGGAGGCAGGCCGTTTCCTAATGTCCCATACTGTGAGTTGGCATGGGGAAGATAATCCAGGAAATGAGATGTAAAAACTGTACACAGGTTCCTTAACAGAAGGGGCATTTTGCAAATAGCCAACATGAAGAATGCATTTCTCTAGGAAGCCAACCACTTGAAAGTTTTACTTTTTAATTAGCCACATGGAAGTTGAAAGAGCTGGGAAGCATCATTAATTCCACATGGAGATCTTAACCAGTTGCGCTCCCAGATCTCGGCGTGCTCACTTGATAGTTAAGGCACACGTTCAAAGTAACCAAGTGGGAGAGAGTATGTTCAATGAGTAATATCCTAAAGAATGTAAATTAGATGAGGAGTATCAGGTAAAAGGCACCTAAATGCAGTATTTGAGTTTTCTGTTTTGGTGCAATGTTTTCCCTCCAGGAACTAATGTGGCTTACCAAAGCAGAATATAAATCCTCTCCTAGCCAAAAGGACAGAAAAGAGAAGAAATGCAACAGCACCACCTAAAGGGCACTTAACAGCCATAAAAACTAAGCAGAGGTTATAAAGCAGCAAGGACTTTTCATGTGTCCTGGAGGCACGGTGGACGAGGCTCACTATGATAAACACAGTTTCTCTGATGGCACATTGCGGGGCAATCCCTAGAGCAGCTACATTCTGGCTCCACATCCTGCCTGAAAAATTGGACAAAATTAACCAATCCACAGAAAAGGTCATTTTGTCAAGTTCAAAACTCAGTTGAATGAACGCAAATGGATCACAGACCTAAATGTCAGAGCTAAAACTATAAAACCCTTAGGAGTCAATCCTCCTGACCTTGGGTTAGCAATGGTTCCTTAGATACAACACCAAAGCCTTCCCCCCTACTCCCCTCCCCGCCAACACAAGACAATTGGACTTCATTAAAACTGAAAACGTCTGTGTTGGAAATGACAAATCAAGAAAATGAAAAGACAAGCCACAGAATGAGAGAAAACATTGCAAATTATTATATCTGATAAGGAACATTTAAAGAATTCTTAGAACTCCATAAAATAAGATAAATAATCCAATTTTAAAAACGGGCAAAGGATTTAAATGGACATTTATCCAAAGGAAATATATAAATAGCCAATGAGCATATGAAAAAAATGCTCAACATAATTAGCCATTAGGGAACTGCAAATCCAAACTTCAGTGAGATTCCGCTTCTCACCCAGTAGGATGGCTATGATCAGACAGACAGACAATCGTAAGTGTTGGTGAGGATGTAGAGCAATGGGAAGCCTCAGACACTTCTAATAAAAATGTATAGAATTATGGAGTTGCTTTTGGGAGTTTGGGAGATCTTCAACATAGAATTCTATGTGCCTTAACTTGTGATTGGATAACAAAATATGGTATATCCAAACATGGAATATTATTTGGCAATAAAACAACGTATTTACATGCTATTAACATGGGTAAACCTTGAAAATATTATATTAAGTGAAAGCAGCCAGTCATAAAAGGCCACACATGACTCCATTTATATGCAAAGTCCAGAACAGGCAAATCTATAGAGACAGAAAGTTGATTAGTGGTTGCCTTGGGCTGGGAAAGTGGGGGAATAGAGTGAAAACGAATGTGTATGTGGTTTCTTTTAAGGTGACGAAAATATTATAAAACTAGATTGTGGCAATGGGCACACAACTCTGTGAATATACTAAAACCATTAAAGTGTATGCTTCCAATAGGTGAAATATAGGCTCCGTAAATTATATCTCAATAAAGCTGTTAAAAAGATTCAAGTGAAGAGTTTTCAACTGCTACTCACTGGCAAAATTAAAGATGTTATTTATATGAAAACTATAAAATTTCCACAGCCTTTGTGATCCTGCAGGTTCCAAGCCCCACCACCATGTTGGAGGAGGAATCAGTTACTCCTTGGTGAGGTCACCTGGCTGTCAGCAGCAGAAGTGGGACCAGAACCTGGGGGCTGGGGGTGGGGGGTCAGAGTTCCATGCAGACCTGGGGCTATGGTGTGGCAAGAGCACATGGAGCAAACATTTAAGGAGGTGCCACTCTCAGTGCCTTGCTTGCCTGGCCCAGCCCTGGTTCGCTGTGCATGGAAACATACTCTTGCCACAGGACCTCCCCGGGACATGCAAAACGAGATAATCTGTAAACGGGAACACTTCAATGATTATTAAAGCTTCAACCATCATTCCTCATTTGTTTTTCCTACACATGTCATAAAAAAAGCGTTCCCCCCCCCTTTGTTTTCACTTTAGGGAAAAGAGAGATGACCCAAAGAATGAGGGGTTAAGCAGAGTTTGGAAGGAAAAGCAAGTGAGAAAAAATGCACGCTTGCCAAGAGGACATGTTTTCTCTGGTGACTAGAAGTAACAGCGCTGCCTATTTTAACTATTTCATTTAGCATGGTCTTCACATGGCTCCTCCAGCTGCTAGTGCAAGCAATCATTTGCCAACCCTCTTCCTCATCTGCGTCTATACCAGTGATGGCGAACCTATGACACGCGTGTCAGAGGTGAGATGCGAATTCATTTTTTTGGTTGATTTCTCTTTGTTAAATGGCATTTAAAATATGAAATAAATATCAAAAATATAAGTCTTTGTTTTACTATGGTTGCAAATATCAAAAAATTTCCATATGTGACACGGCACCAGAGTTAAGTTAGGGTTTTTCAAAATGCTGACACGCCGAGCTCAAAAGGTTTGCCATCACTGGTCTATACCAACACGCTTCGTTTCCATTGGTCGACTTTCCTTGTGAGGTCAATGAATAAAAGTTTCCATTATGGAAAACATAGCTTATCAGTGGACACAGTCTAATGATACAGTATAAATGGTGAGTCATTGCTACTCGGTAGTGCTTTGTGTTTTATTTGTACATTTATGCACTCTCTAAAGAAAGCTCAGCACGGACCCTTTGCATGTCGCTTGGTGTATAGCCAATCCACAGACTCAGGTACCAAGTTTTCCTGAAAGATTATGGAGGCTTTCACCTTTACTGTGTCCACTTGTTTACTTCTCCCGAGGCTGATAACAGGGGAAGGCAGTAAAGAGTAAAACGCGCTCCCATGCCTACCTTGAAGACCTATCCTGCTTGCTGATGGTCTAGAACGGCCCGAAGCCCAGCCTTGCTGTTCACGTGTTCTCATTGATTTGCTCCTATGGAAGAGACCCTGTTCACTGTCCCCTCCGGAATGAACCGCGTGCTTCAGCTAAACATATTTTCATACCATTCCCTGCTTTACTCATAGCCAAATATTTGTAATCACGTCATGCTTGGTAACTCTGAGTTTCAAGGATCCCATTACACAGGAAGTTAAATAGGTGCCCGGGCTTTCCTGTTCCAACGTTTACTTTTGCTCTGTTTGTTTTCCTAGACCAGCATGTGACTCATTCCTAAATCTCAATGGGAGGCTCTGCCACCGGTGTCAGGCTGTCTTCATGCACTTATTGTTGGGTGTCAACTAGAGTTGCTAAAGCTTGGCCAAACTTCCCTTTCTGGATATACATCCTACAGACCCAAAGACCTGGGCATTAGGAAGAAAGCTCTTGTACCCAAGCCATTTACTCCACAGGGAAGCAGGTGAGCTTAATGGATAAGGACTCCAGGAGAGGAACTTCAGGCAAAGTTTGAAACCCCACTCTGCCCCTTACTGCCCTGTGCACACTGCTCAGCCTAGCCGGCCTGCTTTCCTTAACTGAAAAATGGGACCAACAAAATACCTACTTCATTGGGCTGTTTTGAGGATTAAATGAAGTATAAAGTCGATACTCAATAAAGGAAGCAACTACTTTTGCTGCTGTTGAATGTCTGCCTTTAGGATACTTCCGTGACAGACTCTTGCTCTGGTCTGCTCAGAGGTAAACAAAATATGATCCTTCTCTTCCAAGAGCATATGTACTAATTAGAAAATGAATTACTGCCTTGAAAACACTAAAAAAAAACCCCAGTAGAATAGGTTTACTGCTTACAAATAAGAAACAAAATTAAGTAATCAGTATTCCCTCTTGTTTTTATGGGTATATAACAATAGAATCAATATGCTATGGAAAACCTTTGTATCCTCCATTAGGAGATCTCACACACCTGACTGAATAGGACTGTCCATTAAAACTTGTGTTTGTTGGTTTTTAAATGCTCACCTGATGATATGTTCCTTTACTGATTTTTCAGAGAGAGAGAGGAAGCGGGGAGGGAGAGAGAGAACCATCAAGCAGTTGCCTCACCCACATGCCCAGACCAGGTGCCAAACCTGCAACCTAGGTCTGTGCTCTGACCAGGAATCAAACCTGCAACGTTTTGCTGTTTGGACAATGCTCCAACCAACTGAAGCACCTGGACAGGGCCCAGGTTTCATCTTTATTTGTCGGAATAAAAGGCTGTATGCATCCTCAAGTGAACCTTGATATATATATTTTAATCCTCAACCAAGGCACTATTCCTAAACATATTTTTCCATTGATTTTTTAGAGAGAGTGAAGGGGAGGGGGATGTGGGGCGGCGGGTGGGGAGGGGGAGAGACACACACATTGATTGGTTGCCTCCCATTTGCACTCTGACCAGGGCAGGGGATCAAGCCTGCAACAGAGGTATGTGCCCTTGACAAGGAATTGAACCCATGACCCTTTGATTTACGGGCTGATGCTCTAGCCACTGAACCAAACTGGCCAGGGCTGAACCTTACTATTCTATATCTTTTTCTCTTAAGGAAGTTTAGGTGATATTGTGCATAGGAGCATGGCTCATTTTGCTCTTAACTTTTCAACATTAACTCTTTCCTGAAACGCAACACCAAGGCATCTGTGTTCATGTTAAAATCCTCTGAGAACTGTTTCTCTGTCCTTGGTCTATCCAGCAGCCCTTTGCTACTGAGCCTCCATGGAGATTCAGAGCATGTTAATCTCAGCTTGGCCTCTCACTGGAGCTACAGCCTGGGGCACCCTATACATCTCTGTGCCTTGGTTACCTCACCTGTGAAATGGGGTTAATACAGATGTGAGGATTAAACGGATTAATACAACACAAAGTGCTTTGAACAGTGCCTGGCAGTAAGTGCGCAATAAACAGCAGCCGTTATTGTTAATAGCTGTGTGGTTGCTTTTAACGATTCTTTTTTAAAGACCTGAAAAACCAATTTCTGCCCCCGCGTGGGGAGTGCGCCTCACTCTTGTTTCCACCATGGCATGCTGTCTCTTTCACCTCCATCCCTGTTTAGCTAAAAACCAGACGCTTGGGCCATGTCTCTAAAACACCCCAGTGTTGCAGAGCCAAGCAGCAGCTGCCGTGCCATGTGGTTTGAGGAGCACAGAGCAGACCTTTCCGCTCCAAAATACACCAACGAAATGCTACAGTTAGAGATTCATTACGTGGGGACCTGGGGAGACATTTGGTTATCAGGAATCCAGGGCTTTAAAAACACCAAGATTCCTGGGAGGAAGAAAACTCTTCCGTTATCAGCTCACCTCTTAGCGAAGGTGAGCTGAGCCA
>NW_006383016.1:1808010-1824242 GCF_000327345.1 Myotis davidii | reverse complement strand
AGTGGCTTGGGGGCTGGGTAAGGACTGAGAACCAGGGGGATAATAGTGGGATGGAGAGCAGGATAGGAGAGAAAGCCTCACTTATTTCCAGGGTCCAGTTCCCAGGCACTGCCTTGGCCCCAGGACTCGGAGAGCGGCCAGCCAGGCTCGAGGGCGCTGGATCTGGAGAGAGGGTGCGGGCTGTAGCAGATGGCCCTGTGCCCTGTCCTGGCAGCCAGTTCACCTCGGCCTTTCGTTCCCCTCCACGTCCCTCTTACGGCAGTTTCAGCACTGAGCAGGCTTAGCAAAGCACTAAGGCGGCCTTTTAGAGGTGGGGTGGCCCTGTGGGTAAGGCCACAGGCTGCTGCCCCCTTGCCAGCAGCAACCCTGATGTTGACTTTCTTACATCGGGCACTCGCCACAGGACTTGTTACACAGGGACTTACTGGGCTGTCTCCCAACTTCATGAGAACCTTTGTGAGGACTCAGGCCGGTTTTCATCCCTGCGCTCCCATCATGAAGTCTACATGCTATGGTTACTGAGATGAGTAAATCAGAATTGGGGGCTGTTTTCCTTTTTGCCTGTAATTACCCCCATCACTTTCTAGCTAAGGGTGAAAGCTTATTCTGTGGCCACCAATGAAGACGGGTCTGAGGACTGAGGGACTGAGGCAGGCAGTGAGTCACACTGCAGGGTGGGCCAGGACCCCCAGTGCAACAGCAGCGAGCAGCTCCCAGGATCCCGGGAAGAAGGAAGGCTGAGCCCTGCCCTGGTCCTCCTGTCTGCCTCTCACCTGCTTGTCAGGGAACACTGTCCCAGTTCTGAGCACCCCTTGTCTGTGCCATTCGAAACGAACCCAGGAACACTAAGTCCTCTTCAGTGTTTATTTGGTTAAGCTCCTTGTGAAGGCTGATGAAAGAGAAGACACCTTCCTGCATGGCCACCCAACGCCTTCACACCTCTCCTCTCCCCTCTCCTCTGCCTGTCCTCAGGCCCAGACCCTCAGTTGCTCCTGACCTCTAGCCTCAAACACCCTTCGCCCGTCCCATCACTACCTTACATGCCCTTTGTGACCTAGACCCACCTCCATTCCCTGCTTCAGTCGAATTCATTTTACTTCTGCAGCTTGCATACCTGTGCACAGCACACGAGCTCTCTCTGCTTCAGGGGTTCACCTACATCTTCCTACAGAGAATGACAGCGAAGCACCAGTAGGCTTTTAACAAAGCCTCTCTGATGACGGCAGCGATGTGGCCGAAATCCCTCAAGTCTGGTGACGGCACCCAGTCACCAGGATGGCCCACACCAGCCACTGACTGCTGGTTCTGGGGCGGGGCGGGCTCCAGCAGCTGCCTGGGCCATTGGTCTTCAGAGGGATTTCACACCTGTGTGGCAGCCCTTGAAATTCATTTTCTATGAAAACCCAAGCCTCTCAGTTTGATAAACAAACTGCACATTTACTATGGGTTCTGGATCTGACCTTTCACACTGGTTTTGTCAACATAATTTACTGTATTCATAAATACTAATGTTCTCATTTGCTTCCCTATCTTTAGTGTACTGTAAATTATCAGCAAGTACATAAATGTCTTGGCCTGGGAATACAGTGGGCTGAAATGACTTCCTTTTCCCTTTAAAGACATTGCATGTTTTTAATGGTAGGTGTTTCTAATTAACTTGAAACGCCATAAACTGCCCATGTATGAACCAGAGACAAGCGAGTTGCATGAAATTAGAAGTACAGTATCTGATTAATGTTAGCAAATTAGGCACGCCTTTCAGAGGCACAATTTCTCTGTTTAGAGTTATTATCTTATTCATGCAGAGGTACCCAGGCTCCTGGAACAGTCATGCCAAATGAGCCTTTCAAAATTCTTTTTTTTGGGGGGTGGGGCATCAATTAGGAGTTTAGATTTCAAGCTTTAAAAAAATTTCCACTCAGGCCATCTCAACATAGCATCTCCTCTCCTCTTCCTTCATAAATGAGCCCGATTTGGGGATCTGATCTTTTTGCCAATATCAGTCCAAATTAGCACTGTAAATATTACAATCAAATGTTACCATTTGGCCTAATTTTCTTTCAGCCTGCCGTTAATCTTTATTCAGCCTTAATGAGTATTTATTGTGCGGCCCTGACAGCTTGCTACTGCTGTGATAAATTATCTGATTCAAGTCCGATTAAAAATGCAACCCTGAGTGCTAATTATCTCAACAGATCTGCTTAATAATAGCATTTCTTGTCAATTATGGAATCTCAGCATGGGTGTCAATAGCAACAAATGCGCAGGCCTACCTTAGATGCTGACTTCCCATAATGCCCTTTTACTCGCCATATGTAAATCAGAGCGCTTCTGTACCTGGGGTGACCTTTTATTAGCAAGCTGTCAAAATGATGAAACTAGCCACAGCAAAACCCCCACCACCGTACAATTAGGGGCTACAGCTTAGGACAACAGGAGGTCAATCAGACACGGCTAATTATGATGCATCTTACTTATGGCCTGTCCAGCAGGAAGAATGAGCTGTTTTTGAAATTTACGCCAGCGTATGCATGACCCACAGGAGGGAAGCCACTGAACGCCGGGGCTGGAGAGGTGGAGACACGGAATTGCACAAGTCTACAATATTTCAGGGCATCTGGGATCAAATCTGAGTTCAATTTCAGCTCTGTCACTTACTTGCTGTGACTTGAATAAATCACTTCAACTGGAAAATGGAGCCGACCCTGTGCACCTCACTGAAGGGGCTTTGGGGGCGGGGGTGAGGATTAAGAGGTACCAAGTGTAGAAACACTCAGCCTGGTGCCATCACATAGTAGGTGATGAATATGTTAACGTTCTCCCCCTTTGCCTATTTCTGTTCCCAGAACCAAGAGAGCAGATAACAAACGTTACCAGCAACATTCATGAAGGTCTGGCTATGTGCCCTGATCAATGTCTTCCATGAATCCTGCCTCCTTTGCCATCCATGGTCAGAACTAAAGAGAACAGCTGAGCTGGAGACCATTTAGCTCAGCCTCAGGCCTATAGGTGCCAATGCCTTAAATGACTCACTCCAAGGATGAGACTCTTCTCGAAGGGTATCCGAAGCACACACTGTGCGCCCTATCTCGGTAACAGGAGTGTTGACTGAATTGAGCATCTACTCCAGGCCAGTCACTGTGGGAGTGCTTTACATTGTTTAATCCAACAATAACCCTCTTCTCACCTTCCCCCTGGAGACCAAGAAATAGTGCAGAGAGGTGAAAGGACTTGCCCAACATCCCACAGCTAGTAGGTTCCAGTCCCAGGCTTGAGTTGAGAGCCAATGCCCCCACTTCCCAAAATAGGAGGGACACCTCATGATGTATTTTAGGACAGATGCTTTTAGTAGAAAGGGCCGGAGAGGTTGACACTGGCCTGAGAATGTCATGCTACCCTGCTATGTGGCATCCTATCTAATAAAGAGGGAATATGCTAATTGACCCTCATGCCATTGCAAAGATGGCAGCACCCATAGCCAATAAGGAGGGAATATGCTAATTGACTGCCCCACCTTCAAAAATGGTGGCACCCGAGGGCTGGCCCAGGCTTGTGCTGCCGGCAGTGGCGGCAGCAGAAGTGTGATAGGGCGTCATCTTCCTCTGATCACCAGGTCACCTCCCACCCCTGAGGGCTCCTGGACTGTGAGAGGGGGCAAGCCAGGCTGAGGGACCCCCCCCCAGTGCATGAATTTTCATGCAGCAGGCCTCTAGTTTTAATTATAAGGAAAAAGAAATACAGTCTTTTGGCTCCCTGCTGTGACAAACCACAGAGTCCAAGAGCAGGGGCTAAATCTGAAACAAGCCTCGGTCTTTTCATGGGGAGTGACGTGAGGAGAGCTCTATTTGTCACAGGACCTCAAGCATTTTCAGCCTTTGGTGGTAATTTTGGGGGCACAAACCTCTTCTCCCCTGGCTTTTACCCCACAGAATCCTTTTTTGAGTGGAAACAACATCACTGCTCGTCACCACCTTCCTGCCTCACCTGCCCGCTCTCCACAGGCTGACCTGTCAATAACCCAGAGTTGTATATGGGTTCCAAGCATCACTTGAAGCAACCTCCTCAGAAATGGTTCTGAATTTTCCCAGATCAGAAGGGCACCATCTCAAGCGAATGCCTAAAATACACATGTCCACGTTTCTTACATCTGGATCATGTGGCCTATGTGCGAAGGACAGAGAATCCATCCTGTTTGGTGACCGCCATATGACGTGTCCCCAGTGGCCACACCCAGGATAGCTTGCAATAAGGATTCAGGGGGAACCGTGCAGGGGGAAGGACAGCAGTGTAGCACCTCCACTGCTAAGCAAGCCAGATGCTGTGTGGCTGGATGGCTAACGAGGCCCAGATGAGAGTCCCCAGGCAACAGATGTGGAGATGCAAGGGGAGATGGAAGAAAGGATCACGAGCATTTCCTTCTCAAATCCTGTGTCCCCTCTTCCCCGACACCTCGAGCCTGGCTCATTATTACTTCCCTCACCGATGATCGCAAATCAGGAAGCAAGTCTTTCCCTCGAGAGGATGCCAAGTCAGTGCCACGAGGGCGTAAATCAAGTGTTTCATAAACAGTGTGTGGGCTAGTTCTCCTTCCAGCACTGAGGTCAGCCACCTCCCCGCACGAGCCCTTGCTGTTTCCCAATAAAGTAAGTGCGCCTACATTTTCTTTGATGAGTGCTGCCAAGTGTCATTTGGGGTGCGGTCCACAGCACTTTCCCTAGGGTAGGAGCTGAGACTTATCGTGGCCCACAGAGGTCCCCAGTGGCCCAGTTTTCCACACCCTGAGCGTCTCATCACGTTGTTCTGGCCTGGTGAGCCTGGATTTCAGCTGGGAATAAAACCTCAAGGGCTATGTCCGTCTCCTGACTTTCACACTCCCTTTGATTCCTATGACACCATGCATTGTTGATGTGGAAATTGCTTGGTACCACGTCCCTCCTTGGTGTGTCCTTAAGCACGCATTTACATTCCACACAAGGTTTCCAGGAAACTATGGAAACACATCCCCTACAGACAAGCTTCGTGTGAAAATTATTGCCCCACTGGGCAGAGCTTAATGGTCCGACAGCATTTAACTCTCTCTGAACACTACAGGGGGAACTAAATCTTTCCAAACACTTGGTAACAAGGAACACAATGTGGGTACCTGACGAGCTATGAGAGCCATATTGTATCCTCTGTATCCAAATCTCTATGCATGAACCCAGTTCATCGGAAAGTGTGGCTCGAAGGCCGAGTCAGCAGTGCATTTGGAAGTCACAGGCCTGTGCTTGCCTGCAGACCGATCCCTTATTTCTCTGGACATCAACCGTTTGCCTTTTGGCTGCCTATTATGAAGAATATGCCTGTCGACACACTTCTACTGAAAAATTAAGTAATCTGAAATACAAACTGTGACTTAAATGGTGAACTCTATAATTTGTTTTGTATGCAGATGCCAGATTTGAGCAGCTATTATCAATTTTCATTTTATAATGTTGACCACATCTTAAAATTTAATTACGCCTGCTATTTATTTCCCACTCCTGGTCTCAGGCCAACAAAAGAGTTCCTTGAACTTGCCTGCAGCATATGGACGCAGGATTTCATTTATTGTTTTTGGTAAAGTCACGTTCGTCCAAAAATCGTGCAGGGGTCACACGAGAACCTTGGGTGCTGTCATTTGCCTGAAGCTGTTTCCATTAACAGGCGTATCCGTAAAAACACATGTCAGCAGTTAGCCCTCCAGCACTGTGAGCAAAGCCAGCCCAGGGAGCTTCATTTCTATTTTGGGTCCTTACTGTCCTTCCAAGGGGCAGAAAAAGATTGTGGATCGTTGGGCTCTGCAGGAAACCCTTGCCTAATTTGTTTTTCTACACCCTTTTTGGAAACCTACCATCAACTATGATGGGACTGTTAACATTTTGCATTTCAAGGAAGCAATCTCTGACACCTCCCCACTATGCATTGTCAACAATGCCATCCTAAAACTATCAGAAGACCTACAAGACTATAGTCCAGTGATGGCGAACCTATGATACAAGTGTCAGAGGTGACACGCGAAGTCATTTTTTTGGTTGATTTTTCTTTGTTAAATGGCATTTAAATATATAAAATCAATATCAAAAATATAAGTCTTTGTTTTATTATGGTTGCAAATATCAAAAAATTTCTATATGTGACACGGCACCAGAGTTAAGTTAGGGTTTTTCAAAATGCTGACACGCCGAGCTCAAAAGGTTCGCCATCACTGCTATAGTCCTTCCATCTCAAATATTTGGGGATATATTTGAGAATCCAGTTTGGTACTTCTGAGGCACTGAAAAAAAAAGTTTTATTTTCTTTTAATATATTTTTATTGATTTCAGAGAGGAAGGGAGAGGGACATAGAAACATCAATGATGAGAATCATTGATCAGCTGCCTCCTGCTCGCCCCACACAGGGGATTGAACTCACAACCCGGGCATTGAACTGTGACCTCCTGGTTCATAGGTCGACACTCAACCACTGAGCAACGCTTCCCTGGCAAAAAAAAAAAAAAAAAAGCTTTTAAAAAATCTTCCAGGGCCAGAGTTTAAACATTCAGCTGCTGGGCTCACAGTTAGAAAAACTAAGTAAAACAAGAAGATACTACTCTAAACAGAATAGAGGGTGTGGATCCTGGCTTTATACAAAATTGTGTCAGTGCTAGTGCATATAGTATCCAGGGAAGTCCAGTAAGCCATGCCCAGCAGGAACTTTCTAGATTGTGAAAATCTCTCCTGATTATCCCCACTGAGCCTCCTTCTGAGCGCCCCGCCTGACTTCTGACCTTGAGGTAGACCTGCAGAGCCCTCTCCGTCCCAGGGCTCGAGGTTCCCTGGCACGTTGGATCTTTTCAGCACTTTCCCATCCTCCTCTCTGAAAGTTACCACTGCTTCCCCAACCACGTCTGCTTATACCTGTCCCTTTCTTGGGACTACTCGCTGCTCTCCTGAGCAGTAAGCAACACACATCAGGGGTCTGGTTCATCAGGAGTTTTCAGGATGAGCTGTATCAGCATAGCCTGGGTACTTGTCATGTAACGACTCTTGGCTTCCACCCAGTCCTATGTGATTGTATGTAGTTTGAATTTGAGAAGCACTGGCCTGGAACTAAGAGACCTTTCTTGAAAGAAACAAAGTTTGGAGAGCTCATGAGTGATCCTGGAATCTGGGACAGTCCTCAGAATACTGGCAACCACAGCTGCCTTCCAAAACCTCACAGGTAAAGCTTTGTCTAATCCTCTAGTAAATTTCATTATTCAGTCCAGAAGGGGAATTCAATATTCTAGTTACTACACACCACGTAAGCATACAGTTTTGAAGACTTAACCCAAAGACCATCTATTTGCTATGGTAAACCGAAGGCACTTTGGGATCTTGCAGTGTCCCGGGATCCAGGACCCAGGACCACCTTCTGCCCAGTGGGCGGCCTGGCTCCCCTCTTCCCGGAGCTCTCTGTAAAGCCCCCACACTTAGCCTCCCGAACCCTCCGCTTCCAGGACCCAGGCACCCCAGGTCCTGCCTCTGGGATCCAGGATCCAGGCGCCCGGGATCTGCGCCACCAACAACTCGTCCCTGGAAGACCTCCCCGAGCCCAGGACCCCAGGTCCCAGCGTGAGAAACTCTCATATTCTCACTCCCAGAGCCAGGAAACCCAGGCGCTCCCAATTCCCAACTTTCGGGCTGCGGACCCACCCTGGGGCCTCGGACTCCCCATCTCCAATGGCCAGGAACGCGGGCGCTGTGAGCTCACAGTGCCGGGAACCTCAGCGTTCCAGCGCCCCTCCCCCGCATGGCTGCTAGGCAACTCACAACTCGCAGCTCTAAGGGACCTCGGCGTCCTCGGCAGGCGGCAGGCGCCGCCCGCTCTCCCTGCTTCCAGGCGCTGAGAAGCCCTGGGGCGTTCACTATGTTGGCCGAACCACCACATGGAGACCCCAGAGGGTCTAGGGCGGTGGAGCACGCCGCCAAACCGAAACGGGGCAAACCAGGCGCGGTAGGAGGCAGCCCCCCCTCGAACCCGGTGCTCAGCTGCCTCCGCACCAACCTGCTGCTGCTGATGACCATGCTGTTCGTGTTGGGGGGCGTGCTGCTGGGGCTGGGGATGTCCAACGCCGGCGGCGTGACCATGCTGGGCCCCTCGCACCTGGCGGCCTTCGCCTTCCCCGGGGAGCTGCTGCTCCGCATGCTGCGCGTAGTCATCCTGCCGCTGGTGGTGTGCAGCCTCATCAGCAGCACCGCCAGCCTGGACCCGGGCGTGCTCGGGCACCTGGGCTGCTGGGCGCTCCTCTTCTTCCTGTTCTCCACGCTGATCGGGTGTATCATCGGCATCAGCCTGGCGATGGCTCTGCAGCCCGGCGCCGCCCTCGCCGAGGCCCAAAACGACACGGGTGGGAGCCCCTCCGTCCCGCAGGACTCCGGCAAGTCGGTGCTGGATTCTATCCTGGATCTTCTGAGAAATGTATTCCCGTCCAACCTGGTGACTGCAACCTTCCGCTCGTATGCGACCTACTACGAAGACGGAGATTTCTACGGAACCAAGATGAAGGTGCCTGTGGGGCACCAGGTGGAGGGCACAAACATCCTGGGCCTGGTGGTGTTCTCCATGGCCTTTGGCGTGTGCCTGCGGAAGCTGGGGCGGAACGGAGAGATACTCATCCACTTCTTCACCTCCTTCAACAATGCCACCATGGAGATGGTGTCCTGGATCATGTGGTACACCCCCGTGGGCGTCTTGTTCCTGGTGGCCAGCAAGGTCATGGAGATGGAGGACATAAACAAGCTCTTCACCAGTGTCGGCAGGTACGTCCTGTGCATCATGCTGGGCCACGGCATCCACGGGCTCCTGGTGCTGCCCTTCTTGTACTTCATCCTCACCAGGAAGAACCCCTACCGCTTCCTGTGGGGCATCCTGACAGCCCTGGCCATGGCCTTTGCCACTTCCTCCAGCTCCGCCACTTTGCCGCTGACCATACAGTGCGTGGAGAGGAACGGCATCTCTAAAAACATCTGCAACTTCATCCTGCCCATCGGGGCCACTGTCAACATGGACGGAGCCGCCCTCTTCCAGTGTGTGGCTGCGGTGTTCATTGCGCAGGCCAACAGGAGGCCCTTGGATATAGTGATGATCGCCACCATCTTGATCACGGCCACCGCCTCCAGCGTGGGCACCGCGGGCATCCCTGCTGGAGGTGTCCTCACTCTGGCCATCATCCTTGAGGCAGTCAACCTGCCGGTTGACCTCTCCTTGATCCTGGCTGTGGACTGGCTAGTGGACCGGACCTGTACGCTCATCAACGTGGAAGGTGATGCCTTTGGGGCGGGAATCCTCCAACATTTGGTGGATCGGGGAGAGGCTAGTAGTGGCTCAGTGCCCCAGTTGCTCCAGGTGAAGAGTGACGGCTCTGTTGCTGCAATGCCGATCTTCAGACACTATTCAAGACCATCTAAGGATTCTGGCAGCTCCAAGAAGAGCTTAGCCATGTAAGCCCCAGCAGGGACCTTCCCTGCTCTATTGGGGCACTTTGGATATTCAAGTCATGAGAGATGGATCAACGGACAAACTCATTCTCTAGCAGCCCTGCCCGTAAACTATGGGGAAACACAGGCCCCAGTCTCCCTTCCCAACCTACCTCTTCCCAACCCCATATCTGGGAGGCCTTGCTACTGGGATATATGTGTATGTGGGTATGAATGTCTCCCCAAATCTCCCTGGTCCTCAACTCCTGCCCCCACCCAAGGTTAGGAAACAGCAAGATAGAGAAGTAGCATCCTCCACGCCTTATCCTGGAAGCCTGCCTGGCTTCCCCATCTTGGGGCACAGGTCGCCACGTGGAATTCTGACCTCTTTGATAGCATGTTCCCACATGTGCCAGCTCATTTGCTGGTTATTTTGGTGGCTGTAGCTGTTTGTGTGTATGCATGTGTATGTGTGTGGGTGTGCTGTGGCTAGATGGTACGTCCCACCCTGTCCCGGGAACTCTGGGTAGGGGGAGACTGAGGAAAAACACTGCTGTCACTCCAGAGGACATTTTTTTACCAATAAAATTGTCAAGTATTAAAAAAATAAAAAGATCTCCCTAAGTGACTGAGGAAGGGCCATACATGGGAGCCACTGTTCTAGCCACTGAGTGGCTCCAAAGTTGCTTTTTAACCTCAATCACACATATATTGATACACAGAGATTTAGACTTAGAGGAATTATGACTCTAAAGGCAAAGGAGGGTTTTGGCTGTGTCAGTCCTTGAGGTTGTAAATGATTGATCTATTCATTACTCCAATATGGAAGGGCAGCAGGTCAATTTTAAAAAATAATTATCTTAATATAAGTTCTTTCATTAATCTCTTCCTATCCACCCACCCCCGCCTTCCCTCTGAGATTCATCAGTCTGTTTCATGTTTTTATGTCTCTAAATCTATTTTGTTTATCAGTTTATTTGGTTCTTTAGATTCCACATATGAGTGAGGTCTTTCTCTGACTGGCTTATTTCGTTTAGTATAATACCCTCCAGGTCTATCCACGCTCTCTCACATAGTATTTCATGATGTAAATGGTCCTCAGCTTTTTTTATCCACTTATCTACTGATGGGCACTAGGACTCTTCCCAGATCTTAGCTATTGTAAATTGTGCTGCTATGAACACAGGGGTGCATATATTCTTTCGAGTTTCTTAAGGATATATTCCTAGAAGTGAGATCACTGGGTCAAATGGCAGTTCCATATTTAATTTTCTGAGGAAACTCTATACTGTTTTTCATAATGGTTGTACCAGTCTGCATTTCCCCCAGCAGTATACTAAGGTTCCCTTTTCTCCACATTCTCAAGCACTTGTCATTTGTTGATTTGTTGGTGGTTGCCATTCTGACAGGTGTGAGTGATAGCTCATTGTCATTTTAATTTGCATCTCTCTGATGATTAGTGACTTTGAGCATTTTTTCATATGTCTCTTGGCCATTTGTAAGTCCACTTTGGAGAAGTGTCTATTTAGGTCCTTTGCCCACTTTTTTTATTGGATTGTTTGTCTTCCTTTTGTTAAGTTGTATGAGTTCCTTATATATTTTGGATATTAAACCCTTATCAAATGTATCATTGGCAAATATGTTCTCCCATACAGTGGGCTCCCTTTTTATTTTGCTGATGGTTTATTTTGCTGTGCAAACTTTTTATTTTGATGTAGTTCCATTTATTTTCTCCTTTGTTCCCTTGTCCTAAGACAGTGGTCAGCAAACTGCAGCTCGCGAGCCACATGCGGCTCTTTGGCCCCTTGAGTGTGGCTCTTCCACAAAATAACCACGTGCAGGCACGCATGTACAATGCGATTGAAACTTTGTGGCCCATGCGCAGAAGTCGGTATTTTGTGGAAGAGCCACACTCAAGGGGTCAAAGAGCCGCATGTGGCTCGTGAGCCGCAGTTTGCCGACTGGGGCCCTAGGAGATGTATCAGCAAACATATTGCTATGAGGGATGTCTGAGATTTTACTACCTAGATTTTCTTCTGGGATTTTTATGATTTCATGACTTACATTTAAGTCTTTTATCCATTTTGAGTTTATTCTTGTGTATGGTGTAAGTTGGTGGTCTGGTTTCATTTTTTTTTGGCATATACATGTCCAATATTCCCAGCACCACTAATGAAGAGACTGTATTTCTGTTTGTTTTGTTTTTGTTCCTATTTATTTATTATCTCCCACCCACGCACCCTCCACTGCCTTCCATCCCAGATTCTTCACTCTGTTCCATGCTTCTTTGTTGAAGAGACAGTCTGGACTCCATTGTATGTTCTTGCCTCCTTTGTCAAATATTTTTTTAAAAAATATTTTTATTGATTTAAGAGAGGAGGGGAAAGGGAGAAAGAGAAACATCAATGATGTGAAAGAATCATTGATGGGCTGCCTTCTGCATGCCCCCTACTGGGGATCAAGCCCGCAAACCGGGCATGTGCCCAACTGTAATCCAACTTGATACCCTTCAATTCTCAGGCTGATGCTTTATCTAATGAGCCAAACCAGCTAGGGCTCCTTTGTCAAATAATAATTGAGGGTAATGGGTTGGGTCAATTCCTGGGTCCTGTTCTATCTATCCTTCCTATCTAATAAAAGAGAAACATGGTAATTAGCGTACGTCTTCTACCCTTCCCATTGGCTAATCAGGGCAATATGCAAATTAACTGCCAGCCAAGATGGCGGCCGGCAGCCAGGCAGCTTAAAGCTAACATGAGGCTTGCTTGCTTCAGTGATGGAGGACTCCAACATTCCCCGCCTGCTGCTGCCGGCCTCTGAGCTGCAACTCTAAGCAACTACGTTACAAATAGAGAAGCTAAACAAAACCCCAGAAACCTGCTTTAGTCCACGGGCTTCAGCCAGCAGGATTGCAACATTGTTTCAAATACAGAAGGTAAACAACGGCCAGAAACCTGCTTTCAGCAGCGGAGGCCTAAGAGCTGGAGCCAAGCCTTAGAGCTAAAGGTGGCCCAGAATAAAAAGAAAAAGAAAAAAAGGAGCGGTTGGAAGCTTCATTTACCCACCAGCCTGAAAACAGCCCTCAGCCCCCCACCCAAACTGGCCAGGCACTCCAGTGGGGACCCCCACCCTGAAGGGTGTGTGACCAGCTGCAAACAGCCATCATCCCCTCACCCAGGCTGGCCAGGCACCCCAGTGGGGACCCCTACCGTGATCCAGGACACCCTTCAGGGCAAACCAGCCGGCCCCGACCCATGTACCAGGCCTCTATCCTATATAGTAAAAGGGTAATATGCCTCCCAGCACGGGGATCAGTGAAGCCCCAAGGCCTCCTGGCACGGGGATCAGAGTGACAGGGGGCAACCTCTGTGTGTGACAACCTCCCTGCTCTGTTCGTGACAGGGGAAGGCGCCCCAACCCCCTGATCAGCCCTGCTCTGTGCCTGATAGGGGGGAGCTCCCCAACCCGCTGATCGCCCTGCGGCTCTGTGTGTGACAGGCTGAGGTGCCCCAACCCCCTGATCGCCCTGCTCTGTGTGTGACAGGGTGCGGTGCCCCAACCCCCTGATAGGCCCTGCTCTGTGTGTGACGGGGTAGAGCCATAACCTCCCCATTGGCCCTGCCCTGAGTGTGACAGTGGCGGCGCCCCAACCCCCTGATTGGCCCTGCTCTGTGGGTGATCGAGGACAACGCCCCAACCGCCCCCACAGGCCCTGCTCTGTGTGTGACGGGGTAGAGCCATAACCTCCCCATTGGCCCTGCCCTGAGTGTGACAGTGGCGGCGCCCCAACCCCCTGATCCGCCCTGCTGTGTGTGACAGGGGGCGGTGCCCCAACTCCCCTATTGGCCCTGCTCTGTGAGTGACAGGGGAGCTCCCCAACCCCCTGAGCGACCCTGCTCTGTGCATGACAGGGGCGGCGCCCCACCTCCCCAATCGGCCCTGCTCTGAGCCCGACCAGGGGCTGCACCTAGGGATTGGGCCTGCCCTCTGCCACCCGGGAGCAGGCCTAAGCCAGCAGGTCATTATCTCCTGAGGGGTCCCAGACTGCGAGAGGGCACAGCTACCCTATGTCTTTTGATTGGAGCATTTAATCCATTTAAGGTTATTATTGGTAGGTACTTATTTATTGCCATTTTAATTATTTATGCCTATGGTTTTCTATTTCTTCTTATTTTTATAGCAGTCTCTATAACATTTCTTGCAATGCTGGTTTGGTGATAATAAACTCCTTTAGCCTTTTTTTTTTTTTTTTTTGGTCTTTGAAACTCTTTATTTCACCATCTATTTTGAATGATAGCCTTGCTGGATATAGCAGTCTGGGTTTCAGATCCTTGCTTTTCATTACCTTGAATACTTTATACCATTTCCTTCTGGCCTGTAGAGTTTCTGATGAAAAATCAACTGACAGCCTTATGGGAACTCCTTTGTAGGTAATAAATTGCTTTTCTCTTGCTGCCTTTAATATTCTTTGTCTTTAATTTTTGGCTTTTTAATTATGATGTGCCTGGGCGTGGGTGTGGGTTTTTCTTGCTTGGGCAGCAAGTCACTTTACTTCACAAACATGTGCTACCAACAAATGCTTCTGCCCTAAGGGGGAAATGTTCTGAATAGCCTTGCTCTCTGTGACCACTGCAGTTAATCAGAAATGGTGTATTATTTTGTTTTAGGAAAACTTGGTTAAAGTCTAGATCATTTTAGAGTGGAATCATGAAACAATTTGGTTTGCCCCTCTCAGGTGAAGATAAAAAGTTTATGTCTGTTTTATGTGCCATTTTACCTCATAAAGCATGTGCACTGCTGGAAGCAAAGTCCAATAGTTAGCATAATAAATGCGAGAAGTTTCTCAGAAGGCTGATGGACACCTTCAGCGGGGCTGAAGATCTGCATATTCTCCCCTGCTGCCAGACTGCTGAGGGCCATTCCCCCAACCTGATGGTCCTTTATTGTTTACCAAACCTTACCTTTGATATGTATATCTGCTTTGCTAAAGGGCAAAATGTGGGAATAAAAAGCCCTGGGTCCGGAGATTCAGGGAGCTCACTTTACTAGAAAGTGGAACCTCACCTGGCTCCCCCATGCCTCCCACATTTACATTTCATGTCTAGTTATTCATTTTCGAAGCAGACCCTTCTCCAGATTCCTGAACACTTAATGTGGAAAGACCCTAGCAGTGCATTTTGATTATTTTCAGAGAGTATCTGCTTGTGTTGTTTGCTAGTAGGAAAGATTATGTACTCACTATTCCATGAGGATACTTCTATGTCAAATGTTTGCAAAAATAGTTTTAAATGCGTTCTAATTTAAAATGGTTCCAAAATTAAAATAACTGTCTTGTGTATTTTGCTCTCTGCTCACAGTTCAATTTTATCACTGGAAGTACTTTTCCTCTAATGGATTTATAATCATTATGTAATAGTAGCCATCTATAAAGAACAATACAATAGGAACAATTAGTATATCAGGAATCTACCAGGCAGTAATTTTGTTTGCTGTGTTTGCTATTTGTGACTCACAAGGGCATCTGCTTCTTTCAAATGAACCTGCTTTAATATAACATTTATTTCTTGACATTTCATGTAATTTAGTCAAGTCCATACTCCTTAATTTTTTCTCTTTGATCCGTGATGATCTGTAAACCAACCAACTATAAAATTTGAAACGTAGCAAATTTACTCTTCTTTCTCTCCTTCTATTTGGTTATTTACATCACCAGTCACATATGGTAATAAATTGCCATCACATCCACTCCTCACTGTGGATCAAAGCCTTGGAATACTTGATGAAAATTTATTAGGCCTCTGCCCACTGATTCCCACCTGGCTGCTCACAGTACCTGCCGCCAGCATTGCCTTAGACTGGCTGGAGATGGAGACGAAGACTCTGATGACTAACAGCTGGGCATCTCAGCCAGCCAACCTGGCCTCCAGCCTCCAGGGTTGGCCTCCACTTGCCTTCCTATTTCTCTTTCCTCATCTTACCTACATCTTTGGTCAACTTGTAGCAGAGGCTGACAGGGATGCCAAAAAGCTAGAGAGGATGCTGGGGGCACAGACGCTGAGGTCCATGTGTTAACAAGGGTGATGCGCGCTGCTCAGCTGGGAGGTAAGGAGGACAATCTGCAACTCCGGGGACCCAGGCAGAGAAACTCCCTGAGAGGCTTTCCTGGGAGATTATAAGACCCAGGGGTGCTTACATCTGAGCATCTTATTTACTCTTCTTTCTCTTCTTCTATTCTCATGCCACGGTGATCCAGCTATCACCAAAGGATGGTCAATAAAAACTACATGCTGGTACTGGGTAAAATTTATATAGGAGGCAGAAAATATTTTATTCCCCCCCCTCACATAAGTCCCATCTAATCAAACAAATCTAGCAATAAATATTAGAGACTTTAAGGTCCAAATGAGCATTATTTCTACATTAATTTTCCCCAGTACACTACAATGCCTAAGGAAAAAGAACCCAAATGGAAACCTTAGTAAATAACTTCTAATTACTTCACAGTGATAACTTAGCATTTGTACAAATGTGACTTTCCAAGGGTTGGAATAGTCCCAACAGCCTCATATTTTGAAGATCACTTCAGGCATGTGAGGGCATTTATGACCAAGGTATAAGCAACAGGGACAGCGATGGTTTTTTTATGTTGGTAATGTACAAGGGTTTGTAGGCAGATTTCTACAACTTGCAAAATATGGAGGAATCTAGCTCAGTGGTATTCATCAGTTCTCACAACAGTGATATTAAACAAGCTAGAGTCCTTCCTATGAGAT
>NW_006383016.1:1800116-1807981 GCF_000327345.1 Myotis davidii | reverse complement strand
TCCGGTCAAGGGCATGTACCTTGGTTGCGGGCACATCCCCAGTGGGGAGTGTGCAGGAGGCAGCTGGTCGATGTTTCTCTCTCATCGATGTTTCTGACTCTCTATCTCTCTCCTTTCCTCTCTGTAAACACTCAATAAAATATATTTAAAAAAATAAAAAATAAAATAAAATATCATACTTGAAGACAGTGGTGGAGTTTTAGAGCTCTATTTTTGAATCTTTCTCACCTACATTCATAGCACATTATGTGTGTTCTACCCCAGGTCTGCGATGAGAAAACTTGATAACTAATGCCATTAACTACTACCTGCCCTTAGAGGAGACCCATTTTCTGAATACCAGGAGGCTATGACATAAACTAAAATGTGCACCCACAAATTTACAAGGCTCAATAAGAGGTTGCATTCAACAGGCCCTATTACCGACCAGCTGCATATATGGCCTATAAAAGCTGCTCCCTCCATTAGTTACATCCTTTGCACCATTATTTAGATTGTTCCTTTATGCTGTTTACCTGTACGATCATTCAATTCACAGCCAGTCAGATAAATTCTTCAGAACAATATTCCTCCATATCAGGATTTGGGAGGGGCCAAGGAGAGTTGGGGCAAAATAAAAGAGTGGGGAAGAAAAGGGTTTTTGATAAAAGGCGATTCTCCACAGAAGTATCCTGGCTTATCTTGCTGACCCTCAGGCACCATCTGGTTTCCATGACCCTCTCCATAGCTGTGCCCACCTGGCAGAATACGTGGCAGTGTTCTTTTTCTATTTGGTACCGGAGGTCCCACACTGCCAGCTTTTAGATGCATGTGCAGTCCCAGGATCAAATTACATGCAAGGAAATGCCACCATGCTCACGGTATGGTGCCCACCTTTGTTGTATGGGTCCTGGCCCATAAAATGGGCTCTTGTGGTCAGTTAAAATTCTTCCCCCTCACCAATGCCAGTCTTTAGTAAGTACCACCTCACGGCTAGGCCAGTTTGCAGGGTTTATGTCAGGAGCCTCAATTTGCCCTTTCAGATTCAGGTAAAACTACCTCCCTGTAGTCTCCTAATTCCAATTTAGAAACTTCCTAGGATTCGTGACCATGGGATTTCCTTCCTTTTATTGAATACTTAAGAGCCAGACCTATCTTAGATAGATTTCCTTGCTTTTTATCAGAGTTTGGACACAACCTCAGCCCAATCCACCCCCTTTGTTAAACACAGGTGTCCATTTGAGTTTCACACAAATCTGTTAACATTTTCAAGGTTCAAGCTTTCGTAGTGCTGTCATGAGCATAACCAATGAGATTACATATACCAACATGTTTTGTAATCTGTAACATACTACAGAAGGGGTTACTTGGGTCAGCTAGATCTCAGAGTGTGAGACTTCCCCTTTTCTTTACAGAGTTGAGTCTATGCAGTCTGAAGTCACAGTGGGACACCCAGTGGCCACTCTAGACAGTTGACAGTGAATCATTTGAAGGCCTCAATATGCAAAGCTACTTCAATTGTAAGATGGTCCAAGTGTCCTTAAGCAGGGGTGGGCAAACTTTTTGACTCGAGGGCCACAATGGGTTCTTAAATTGGACCGGAGGGCCGGAACAAAAGCATGGATGGAGTGTTTGTGTGAACTAATATAAATTCAAAGTAAACATCATTACATAAAAGGGTACGGTCTCTTTTTTCAATAGTTTTATTCATTTCAAACGGGCCAGATCTGGCCCGCGGGCCGTAGTTTGCCCACGGCTGGTCCTTATGTATGTTTGGAGCCATCTCCCTGAAACTCCATCCTTCCCAAGAGGGGCTGGGATTGTCCAGTGGCCCCACCTAGCGTGATGAAAATACATCTATGGAAAACTATCCATAAATGACCATTATCATGCTCATGGGACCTTTGAGTAAGTCTACATAGGCACCCATTTTACTAAAATACGGGCTTTTTATGATAATGGTCCCAATAATCATTGACCTACAGTAACCAAATACTGTAGATCAGACATTGGGCTGGTATTTAGGAAGTCATTTTAACTCTGAACCAAACTCAGGTAACAAAACCTGAATTCGACATCGTCCTACTAAATAGTCACTATGTGCTATGAACTAGATATCTAATCCAATACTTGGCTTGCAATGTGCTGCAAAGAACTACACCAAGTAGTTGTCCCAGCATCCATTACTGATGGGTCCTCCAAGGCCAAATGTAGAACACGATAATTACAAATCAATGCAATAAGTTTCTATTAAAAATGCACTAAAAATCTGAATTTCACTCACAAAAAAGACATCTCTTGCATGCAAGATGGTTTATCCTTTTTTCTCTAATTATCTGCAAATACAAAATGAGGCCACTACCGTTTCCTTTTTAAATGATATTTAAATGCTCGTTTGAGTTCCACAACTGTGCCCATTCTTTTATGATAGGAAAAGGCTTAAATAGGACTTAATTACTTCCATTTACCCATCTTACTCAGGAAGCTTGGCTCAGAGCCTGCCACATAGAAAGGGCTCAATAAACAGTTATTATTATTAAGGCATTTCCCCTATTTAAGTATGCTCTTTCATTTTAATCTGGGTGCGATAATTTCCCTTTAGGAATACTATTCTGGCTCACCCTTTGATGTTTTATAATGCTCCTCACCTTGACATTCCTTGATGCATTAGGTCTGCTAAGACAAAAAGAATAGTTCTATTACCCTACTGAAATGTATAGGTCTCTATTTAATAATGCATTTTTAAAAAACCGGGTTCTAAAGCATTTGCTACCACAGTGTATGCAAATACAAAGGAAAAGCATGCATTTGAGATGTTAAAGCATAAGCCTTGTGCTTAGTTGTCTGATTTTCATGGGCAACCACACTTGCTTTGTAGCTATAAGAATCTAAGTGTGCCCATTCACGCACGATGAATTAACTCATTCAGTGAACATTCAGGATTCTGATACTCAGGATTCTCAATAAATACTTGTAGAATGAAAAACTGGTTCATGTCAAGGTTGCGGGGGTGGGCCCTCAGAGCAGCTGCATTACCAACAATTCACTTCAATATCACAATGAATTTGTGTTCAATTCTAGGGTGTAAATGCGGGTAAGAAACGGCCCCTTCCTGCAAGGAGCCCCTCGTCTAGGAGGGAAGGCAGGTCTGCAGAAAGACAGATAAACATAACTGCGTACACAGCACTCAGCACACGGGCGTAATTAACTCTAGGGGTGGGGAGAGGTCAGGGAAGCCTTTCTGAAGGTGGGTTTGAGGGGTCAGTTGGAGTTTGACCAGATAGAAATGGGGACGAGCACACTGTTCCTGGCACTCAGTGAGATGGAGCCTATGCTTCGCGTGTGTGACCATTCCAAATTGGGGGCCTTTTCCCGCTTTCCACGAGGCTTTGGTAATGCAGACACAGCCCATGAGTACAAAATCACATTCCAATCCACGGATTTGATTACATTCCGCCCCAGGTCCCAGAAGTAAAACCAACAGCTGAAACACAGCTCTAGCGAAAAGCTAGCAACCCCTTGGACCTTCCCAAAGTGGCTGAGCTTCAGCTTGGAGTGGCCTTGTCCTCTGGGTGATGAATCGCCGAGGAAAAGGGAACGAAGAGAACCGTAACCAGCCACAGGGCTGCGAGCTGGATAACAGCATGTCCCTTCTTTATTAAAATCAGATGTCATCCACGTTCGCCTGTGCTCTTCCCTTTATAAGCACAGGCGAAGAAATGCGTTTAAAACATGTTCAGGAAAAAACACATTAAGATATTTTTATTCTTACGAGAGTGCAAGCATGTAGGGATTTGAAGGCACCTGCTATCAATATTCATTATAAAAAGTCTTACCTATTTGATCCCTTAAATGTTACCAAATGGAACCACATCCTGATCAACAAAGAGCTTCATGAGAAAGAAAATCATCTTTAGCACAGAGAAAAAAGGGTAGTTTCTTTTGGTCGCTCGAAGGGCAGTAGCTTGGGATATTAGTTACAGTGTTAGCACAATCCTGAGCCTACTTTATTTTAAAAGCATGGAACAAATATTTGATGATGCTTCAAGTTCTACCAAACTCAAGTTTTTCCAGCTGGCAAACCACAGGCTAAGAATTTAAGTCGCATAAGGCTATATCGCCATCCTAAAAATATTCTCCACCAACGGGTACTTTTTCGAGCCCCTCTAATCCTAAGTGTAGGTGGATAAATTTTAAGCTTCAACAACATTTTAAGGTGTGGGCTTTTTTTTTTGTTGTTAACTACAGCCAAGCGGTAAAAACTATCCAAACCAAATTCTGGCATTTACTGAAAAGGTAACATTTGATTTTAAAATTTATGGGTATAAAAAGGATTTACAAACTTCACGCTGAACCTAAAATGTGCTGCTTTAGTCACCAAGGCAAATGACAAATCCAGCCCTTGCACACCGCACTTAGCATAAGTGCCTGACTTTATTGCAAGCTCAGCTTTGAGAGGGTAAGAGGGGAGGGAGCGGGTCTAAGGCCCTGTGGTTCACTGGGTGCCTGACCTCAGAACTGACCTGATCTCACAGGTCCAGGCTCTCAGAACCTCTAAACAGACTGAGGATGCGCTGTTTTGCTGAGAGGGAGGCGAGGGCGGATAAAAAAAAGATGAATTTAACCTGAACAACGGGAAAACAGGCTGAAATGGATGTTTAAACCCCTTTACAGATCAGACCAAAGATCCTAAAAGACATACCCATCATAAGCTATGGGCTGGGTCTATGAGAAGGTGACCCGCTTCTCCAATGTCCTGGGGAAAAGATGGGCTGTGCGTCCCAGACAATCATAATGCAGCCAGTTGATACTGGAGATTTCATCCGAGCAGCCAGAGCGATAGTACAAACACCACTCCCGCATGGTGAAAGGTGCTGGAGGCTGTGACAGGTGACTCACTGGACCTCCAACCTCTGTCCCACCCCGAGGTCTTGCTAGACCTCCCCTGCTGTGTGCACGCTCATCCCTCAGCCGGTTCCTCCAGGGAAGTCTGTCCAGGAACCAGCAAAGACAAGGCTTTCCACTTCTAACTACAGACATCCCAGAGCCTCTGACAGATGTCCTTTTGCTCATCTGTGTTAGGCAGCCCACCTCAGGGACCCACCCATTATAGGTCCTATAGGTAAACACATCGGTTCATAAGTGCCCTAATGTTTTCTTTTCCCTGCTTCCCTTCACTTAATTTCCTCCCCAACTACTCTGCCAGCCTGGCTGGGGATGGGTGAGGTCCCAGCGATTATGCAGCGTGGACGAAGATGGCCCTCGGGAAGCTCAGTGCCTGTTGTCACCTGCAGAGAGAATCCCAGCTATGGAACCACCGAGTCTGGGAACACTTGCTTAGGATGATGGCTTTTGTGGGACCTCTGTCAGCATCAGCTGTCCTCCACCCCAAAGGAAGTCTAATCTAGAACTCCAGCAATTTGTCATTATCATGACTGATCAGCCCATAAATGATGGCCAAATTCAGCAACTCAAAGAAAGGTGGCTTAGCTCTGGCCAGTGTAGCTCAGTGGTAGAGTGTCTACCAGAGGACCAAAGGGTCACAGGTTTGATTCTCGGTCAAGGGCACATACCTGGGTTGCAGGTTCATCCCAGGCCCGGGTCGGGTTGCATGCAGAAGCAACCAATCAATGTGTCTCTCTCACATCGATGTTCCTCTCCCTCCTTCCCATCTACTCTCTCTCTCTCTCTCTGGAAAAAAAAAAATAATGGAAAAAAATATCCTCAGATGAGGATTAACTAAGAAAGGTGGTTTAGGGGACTGACCTGTAAGTGCAAAAGTGATGACCGTGAAAATCAAATGAAAGTCGAGGTCCATGGGTGGAGGACAAGGCAACTGGGCTCCAACCAGTGGACAAGACCCCTCTCTAGGTACCACACTGAACTCTCCAAGCTCAAACAGGACCCTTAATTGGCTTCTTCTAACTCCGTGACAATTAAGGAACCTGGCCAATACATTCCTGTGGTTTGGCCTACATATACTTCTTAAAGTACATATTAGTCTTTTACATATTCAGTGTCGGTTTCTGCCAGATCTGTGAAGTAATAGAAAAAAGCGGTAATATGTGAAACACATCCTTTGTAACTCATGAAAATCAAGCCAGCATGCATTCCCTGAATTCAGTGTGTTTTTAGAAAAGAAGTGTAATTTATATCGTTTCATTTATAATGGTGCTAAGTTAATGCTCTTGGCTGCTTTTGACAGAGACCTTTCCAATCGGACTGACATGATTTGTTTCCCTGAAACACTTTCTGTGCTCAAGGACTTTTAATTAGCTTTTGAGAGTGTTCTCCTGACGGACATCACCTCCCCAAAGCCTTGTAAGTTTCCTGGCTTCTAAAAGAGAACAAGAAGTTGACTCAGATTCTTCCAGTTTCAGGCTTTCTGTGGGTCAGGACCAAATTGCTGTTTTGCGAAATTGGGTGTGACTCCTAGGGACTCATGGAGACAGGCTTCTTTCTCCGCCCTCTCACCCAAACCCAAACCCACTCAGTGATTTGGCTACGTTTTTAAATTTTACAACTGATGGGGAGGGTGGAGAAAGGTGTGTTCTTACACAAAAATGTCAGCTGTAAGAGGTAATAACATCTGAGACCACATTAGGCATGACCTTGACTTAATGAGCCACTTCCTAAAGGGTTCTACAGTCAAACGAATGTGGAAAGCCCTACTCTAAGCAAGGTTAATCAGGCACCTTCTGTAAAAAAATAAGTTCTCGGCAGTTTTCATTTGTACTGTGAATCTTTAAAATTTGCATCATTCATCGTTACCTATGACATACAGCGCTTTCCAAACTTAGTTGACCATAAGATCCTGTGAGGAGCATCTGGTGGAATGTGTGTTCTGAAGAACTCCCTCTGGGATATGCTGACTTCACTTACTGAATTAACCGAGCGCTGGAGGGATGAGCAGATGAGCGTGTGTTTTGATGGGGGTGGGTGGGTGTAGTGTGGATGCAGCAGGGGAAGGGGGGCCAAGAAAGTCCTGGAATTGGGTGCAGAGATCTTACAGGTTTTGCACAAGGATCAGAGCCTTGATTCAGCTCCAAGAGTTTCAAGTACAGAGTAGAAGGTGACATATGGGCTAACACAGGACCCATCTAATTTGGATATACCCTTTACCCTTCGTGTTTCCGGGAGAACAGATGACCCTCTAGTTACATAAAACAAGAGATCCTGGACACAATTACTTCTCTCTCTGGTTCTGCCATGTGTCCAAAGACCCCTATTGACAAGACCACACTCTTTGGGGTTATGACTCAAACATTCAAAATTATTTTGACATGGGAATGCTATCAAGGATGGTAATGTATTAGCTGTGATGAGCCAATGCCCTGGAACCTCATGAAGAGCTCCCTGTTACTCTCTATCTAATGGCCCTCCACTGGAATTGTCATCCATTGCCCCCATTCTTTACCCTCAATCATGACACTCAAAGCTACTGAGAAGGCCCATTGTGGAAGGCGGATAGGTCCAGCGAACACCAGGAAAGTCACCCACCCAATGGCCAAAAAGGAGGATGGGATGAAAACACAGTCATGCCAAACTTAATCTGTTTTGGATAAACCAGGCCTAGCTGCTGTGGACACCTGCCTCCATGTCACAGGGCCAGGGCGTACGAGAAGAATATCTGCAAATTGTTAATTCAACCACTTGGGCACTGGGAAGCCAGAGGAGCAGTAAAGTCTGTTAAAGTGCTATCACTGAAGTAAGAGCCTATTCATCTGAGATCCCACAGAATCCAGGCTGCACGTGAATAATGGCCAATCATACCTTTGAGAATTTCTGTTTCGGTTTAATTTTAAATATGTTTTTATTGATTTTGAGAGAGAGAAAGTGAGAGAGAGAGAGAGAGAGAGAGAGAGAGAGAGAGAGAAACATCAGTG
>NW_006383016.1:1778225-1800020 GCF_000327345.1 Myotis davidii | reverse complement strand
TGTATCCCAGACATTAGGCCTCACCCAGCACTTCAGACGTGGTCTTCAGTACCTATTTCACTTATAAAATAAATAAACTTATTTTGTGACTTTTATTTTCTAGGAAATGGTGACACTTGGATAATGTGCAAGGTGGTCTCAGAGGAAGTGACGTCTTAGGCTGGTTCATGTCATGGTGATGTTTCTGCAGGATTTCACGTTATGCGGCTGATAAGAAGTGTGAATTTCCAGAACATCAGACACAGGCGCCAAAAAAATGGATGACTAAAAACTGACTAAAAAATCAATCCAAACAGAGTGCTTCGGGTGACCTGGGGCACTGCATTGCCTTCCCGAGCCCAGCTCCATCGCTGTAACATTCTCCAGTTAGAAGGTCCTCATATTTTAAGAAACTATGTTACAAATGCCCTGCTCCACACCCACATGACTGCAATTATACAGTGAGATTAATGGATTCACAGGCAGTTTCTACGGATTTAATGGCTTCTTAATAGAATAGGGTGCACACACAGCTAGGCTGCTATGACAAATCATAAAAGCTTTTTAATAAGAAACCTCAATTAGTTAATTAAAATTTACTAATTGAAAATTCTAAGACGAGCATGTAAAATATTCCAGACCTCTAGGTACAGCAATAAAACACGTACCTAACATACCTACCAGACAAGTACTACGTATCTATGCAATTGGAGACCTCGGTCAATGAACTAAGAAATGAGAGAATAGGTCACCACACAGAAACCTTGACAGCAGCCTAATACGTCAGGAGTGAGGAGAGGAAATTATTATTATTTATCACACAGAGAGCAGGTGGGAGGAATAGGGCCACCCTTGTTAGTTTACTAATTCCTTACTCTTCCTCCACCTTTACAGATTCAACTCCCTGCAGTGGCATAAAGGCTTATTTAAAACATAACATTTTTAAAACCAATTTTGTATCTTTTAACATCTTTTCCTGCTCCCAAAAAGATGCACTTGATACTCAAGAAAATGCTCAGAATACAGCTAAGGTGGTGGATGCATTGTCTATTAATAGCAGTTCAAATGCTGTAAACATCTTTTAAAATGCCACACAACCAGCTCCAAGTCAAGGGGGAAGGCGGACGAATGATTACGGTGCTGTGGGACATTCCACTCATCATTGTACACATGCCTCGAAACACTGGTGACGGCATTCAAGAGGTGTTTTGTTTTTGTTTTTTCAGGAAAATAGTGCCCCCAAAGAAAGCTGCCTGTGGGAGCTAGAGATGACCAGAAAGACGGTATTTGCCTGAATCCTTCCTGGATAAATGAAAGAATGGAATGCAGACTTTGACCAGCTCTAGGATATGCACTTTGCTCATTAGACATTTTTTATGAAACAGGAAAACGTTATCCTTAAAACAGTTTCAGGAGGAGCGCCCGCCCGGGGGTTCTGCATTTTCCTGGTGCGCCCGTGAGATAGTGTATGAGAATCTAGGGTTCAGGGTGCTCTCAGGATCTTTCCATCATTGGTATCAAAGGCTGTGATCACTCAGAGCTGCTGGTCCAGTGCTTGGGACCTAACAGACCCAAGTTGAAATCTCAGCTCACCTAGCTTCAGCTTCACCTTCTATAAAATGAACGTGGCGTCTGATTAAACACTAATTTCAAACCTTCCTGCTTTTTGCACATCAACTTTTTGTTGCTATGAATCCCCAGCAGTCCTTTAGGTCCAATATCCTGATTCACCACAAAATGCACATTCTCACTCAACTTACTGAGAATTTACCAGATCCCACACTGGCTGCACAGAAGAGGAAATATACATATTGATAAGAAGTATTAAATAACTCTTCTTCAAAATTTTCTGATGGTAGACATGCTTAACTTTGCTGACTCTCTGTTAGAAGAGGGTGAAACCGCTCATAATGATACTTGGGAATGTACAGAGATCAACAGCCTTAAGGGTGGGGCAGGCCAAACTCACAGGACACAGGCTTCACTATGAGAGGTTGATCCAGCTAGCTGTAATGATTGGGTGATTCACAGCCGTCCCAATCCATGCGGGACTTCCAAGACTTGGATTTCTAAGCACAGAAGGCTTTCCTGCTAATCCTGGACTCCCCAAGGGAAAGGGGGAGCCAGGGGATCAGAAATGGTGGCTATGAGCGTTATTTGGAATCCTACACAGAATCCAGAACTAACAGATCCACAGAAGAAAGGCAGCAGGCTCTGCCAGGCCATAAATTAATTACCTTTAATGGCCAGGCTCGGGTAAAAGCAAATAGACACCCAAACGCTCCCCTATCTGCTGCTTTCATTTTGGTATTTAGCACGAGAGTTAAAATCACTTTTAATCAGCAAGACAGGCAGTTGCTTTTAAAACAGGAACATGCTGGAGAGAGAGAATGTCCCCTGATAGTGCAGGGAATTTGAACTTTGGCCCTGGTTGTAGAATAATCCTACACATGCCTGTCTGGAATACACTACAAATCTTTTGCGTCCCCTCTAAATCAATAGGCGAAAGTCCTCCAAAGATGAACAGAAATGTTTCAACCCACCACCCTTTCTCTTAGAACATCCCTATATGGGGCTCACAGTCACCTCTTGAATTGAATAAATGAAGGAAACAGAACAAAGCCGGCTTTTAGAATTAGGGAATTCAAATTCTGAAGTATACTGCTTGTCGGAGTGGAATTTTTCAGGGGCCGATTTTCTGTAAATCAAAGTGAACACATACTAAGACTGCACATTTTCTGGGGACTCTATCCTCATATACATTATGTGTAACTTGGCATACAGTATTCTGCAAACTTATTTTCTATTTGTTAAGTCAATGGCAATTTTAGAAGTATAAAAAAATCATCTTTCTCCATGTCACAGTTAAATTTCTATTAATTCTAAATTGGAAACAATGTAGCTTTTAGGATTATATTTCCACCTGTGAAGAGGACCAGAGCTAATTTTTGGAGGAGAAAACAAAGACTTAGTCTTTATTTCGTTTCACATTCTGAATGGTCGGTCCCCGCCCGGGTGGTTAATAGTAAGTTAAAATGGTGGCAAGGGAGCAGCTTCCAGTCCTGGGCTCTCACACACAATTAATCGCACAAGTGATAGCACACGAATTGATGTTTGCAAATGACTCCATTTTTAACAAACTGAGGTAGATTTAAGGTTAAATGTATGAGAGACAGAGAGAGAGAGAGAGACAGAGAGAGAGAGCGAGAGAGCGAGAGAGAGAGACTTCCCTGCCTTTCCTGCTATCATTTGTGGTCTGGAACTGATCGTGGCATCTGTGACTGAGTGTGTGAGTATGTGCGCATGTGTTTCTTTTTCTAACATTATCAGCATGAGAACAACTAGAAGTACGCTGTAGATTTCCCAGAAGAAGGCAAGACAGCTGTGACAGCTACAGGGTTTCATTTACAGACACCGACACCACACATTTCAGTACAGATCAGACCCAAAGGTCAAAATATGTACATACCGTTCGTCAGCATGAAATTGAGGCAAAGACCATCACTCTTGACAGGACTAAAATGTTGTGTTTTTTATTTTCTCAAGTTGCCTATGCCCAGCGCAACTTTATTCCATGATTTTTTTTTAAGAACACAAATAAGCAAACAAAAAGTCAGGCATCCAATAAAAAAAAGCATCATTCTACTTGCAGAATCCATGCTAAAGTAGCACTGGGAGCAGCATGAGAGGAAGATGTGAACGTGTTTATTTTTATGGTCAAGTTGTCTCACGCAGCAGAGATCCAGACGCTTTGCTTATAGCTGATATTAACGCACAAATGTCTATCACCCGGGTTTCTGACATCTCAAAATTACTGCCTGAGATGAATACGGGCTGTGGACCGCAGCGTCCTTAAATTTCCCCAAATTTGACAACATTCAGAAGACTGGCGAGTGTCTCCCCATCTAAGAACAGCTGTATTTCTAGGTGACATCTTTTTTGCGGGACATTTGGCTATATTCAGTAAAGTGCTGATTAATCCTTCTTGATCTTTCCTCCTGACAAGGAATGACAGCCCCTTGTATTTTATAAATCTTGAGCACATTAAAATTTGCAAAGTCGAAAGACTAATGAAAAACAAAAGAGGAAAACAAAGCCAAAAATCATAAATCCTCCCCGACTCGAAGGCATTCCTCCCTTATCCCTAAAAGAAACCCGTTCCTGCACATCTTGTTTGCATTTAACTTCTGAGGTTCGTCTTGTTCCATCTCTAGAACAAGTCGGGCGGCAGGGTATAAAGATATGACTACATGAATAAAAACACATGACCACTGTGGCCGCTGCACATACGAAAACAAGATGAGACAGAAAAATATGAACTGCCAAGTGACATGTCACTTGGATACATGTGTTTCTGTACTTCGTCATGAATGTTCAACTGGAAAGCTACTGGAAGTATCGGAATTCTCCTTCCCTGGCTATTGCAAAACAACAAGGTAGCATCGGGAGAAGCTGATGATCTGTGAGCCGCAGAACGCATCACTTCCCCGTTCTAGAAGATTTGCTAAAAGAAAGGGTGTTTGACACATTAACACTGCACAATGCGCTCACAATGCCACAAGCCTCCTGCTCACACCACGCCAGCTTCTTCCGAGAAGGTGCCGGGCTTGAGTTTAACTTGGGAAGAGAGAGCTGTTTTTCTTTTATCCCCACCCCGCCTTTCTTACACCAGCCCTACATGATTTACAATATTTTTATTGCAAACATAGTCATGAAACCTCGCTTTGTGCAGGCTGAAGCAGCGAAGAGGGAATTGGTGTGGTTTGGCGGTGGATGGAGGTGAAGAGCGAGCTGCAGAATTCTATTCCTGTCGCAAGTGAGGAAAACGCAATTCAAGGCTGACCCTGGACCCGGTCGTGCTCACAGGTGTGGGGACTCCTGTGAGGCAAGGACACAGACAGACAGTGGCGTGTGGGTGTGGCCACACCTGTCATGAGCTGATGTGCATACCGCATTACCCTCTTTCCCAGCCCCTGTACGTGCGGACGAGAGGCAGGAGGACACAGTCTGCCACAATCGTTACGTGTGGCCCAGCCTCTCGTGGGAAAGCCAGGCTTGTTTTCTCTCTAATATTAGGTGAAGCTTTTGAATCAACAAAATTCTTAGGAAACTCTCCAGGGACGGTCCTGTGTGACCTTCCTGTGGAAACCTGCTTGGAAAGTTGTGCATTCCTTTGGAGGTCTGGGATTCTGATCAGGTAACTTGCAAAGAAGCAGTGAGAGCAGCAAAGATAAAGGGGCTTAAGTTCTGACAAGAAAACCGGCTGGGACACCCAGGTTAACTGTGAGCTGGTGCAGATGGGGCTGCTCCCCACAGATCTGAGGAACTGGCTGGTCCGAGGCCACATCACTTCTAATCTAAGAGATTCAAAAAGGCCCAATTACCATTTCTTATCACAGTTTCCCACTTAAGACATCTGCTCATTTTGGAAGGGTCGGGGGAGAAAATGGGGGGCCAAACTGAGGGGCTGTTGAAAACAGAGAGGAACAGACATCAGCACACAGGGCACCTGGAGAGCAGCAGGGCAGGCCCTCTAGGCCCACCTGTACCGTCTGACCACATCCTACCCTGAGGCCTGGGCAGAGAATGGCTCACGGACACCTGTGGGGTTCTCTGCTTGGGCACAGGAAGAAGAAATAGAATGCAGGGACACCCCAGTTTTCTGACTGCCTGCTCCTTTTTATGGTGGTAAAGGGAGGGATTCAACAGACTCATTCTTTTATCAGTACAGAGATGGACTCACGTCTTCTTACGAGCCATATTTGTGGATGCACATTGGCCTGACTACCTATTATTGCACAGCAATCTAGAAAACACATAAATGAAAAAGCAAAATTTAAAAACAGTTTCTCTAGCATCATTTTTAAGCATCTGTGGATAAACACTTGACAGGACACACAAAAGCATCTTATCTGATGAAATCTAAATGCCATTTCTTTCCCTTTTTTATTCCTATTATTATTTCGACGTTTTTACATAACAAAAATACAGAGGAATGATGGATCAAAAGTAACTTGCTCTAAATACCACTAAACTAGTAAACCACGATAACTAAACTTGAAAAGACGGACAATGCAGAGTGTCAGTGAGTATGCGGAACAGCCAGCAATCTCGTGCCGGTAGGAGAGTAGTGTAGTTCAACTCCCTTCAAAACCTGTGCAGCTGTTTCTGACAGCTAAATACACACCTGGCCCATACCTCAGCAATTGCACTGCTAGTAACAGACCAAAGGGAAATGAATGCTATGCCCACAAAAGACTGACACAAGAATGTCCACAGATGCTCTATAATAGCCACATACCATGAACACTACATATCAAACAAAAACAAAACATGTACTAATACATGCAATAATAAGGATGACTCTAAAAAACACATGCTGAGCAGGAAAACTCAGATCCAAATGGGAATTAAATGGAAAGACCACCTGAAATTCCTGATTGATTAGCTTTGCTATAAGCTGTATTATTCTATACATAATAGAATAAGTCCCATAATTCATAGTTCACATAATAAACTCATTAACAGATGGGAGAAATGACAGCCAGGGCAAAGCTCTGTTATTCTAAAAATGGAATTCCAGAACAAGGGTCTGACTTTTTGTACTTGACATATTTTAGGAGCTACAGGTGTTGTGTGACCTAGGGGATCAGAAATTGCAGGGTTTTCAATAGTTTTTCACATTTCAGATTTCTTCGATATCATACACAAATATGTTCTTGCCTCTTTAAAACTCTAGAAAATAAGCACTTGCTGGCCTTAGCGGTAGAGAAATCTATGCCAAAGACCAGAAATAATTTTTTTTAATGGGTCAGTGAGCTAAGAGCATAATGTGCCTTTATGACTAAACACATTCCGGCTTTGAGGTTTTTTTTTTTTTTTAAAAAAAACGGCTGCTGTCTAGCAAAGATTAATGCAATATAGAATCGGCTTTTCATCTCACTTGTTTGGCCCAAGAGAACTATACATCACTGAATCTGGCTGGTGCTGAACACAACGATAAAACAAGCAGGAAAAGAAAAGGGGAGTGTTTGCATGGGCACAATGAAGAACAGGTCTAAGCAACTTCCCAGCTCATTTGCTCCAAACAAATCTGCCCCAATAAGGAAAACAAATCAACTCTGAACCAGCAGTGGATTCGATGTTTCCTGGGAGCCTGCAGTACAAAGGCACCTGTCGCTGTCACGCACGCCTGGAGAGGAAGCATGGTAACATGGTCCTCGAGGTGTAAGGACGAGGACACCACAGCCTTCCTGCTAACCTTTGCTTGGGCAGAAGGCTACTTGGGCAGTATTTGACAGACAGAGGTGAGCACACGATTTGCTAAGGTGATGCTGTGCTCTCTGAGAGCTAAACCATCGTTAGACTCTCTCAACTTGAAATGAAAGATGAGTCGGCTAAGCCAGGCACAGTCAAGGGAAGATGTATGCAGACACTGCCGAAAAGGCAGGGACGATTCCAAAAGCCAGTTCTCACTTCTGGTCTTGGCATGCTGCACCCCTCCTCATTAGGGGAGGGAGGGAGTTGGCAGGAACTGATTGTAGGGGGGCCCCACCATCTGGAAATTACATGGGTCCATGTTGTCACCTAAATCTGCAGGGACATTTCAACGATCACAAGGTGGAAGCCGCCGGGAAGGCTTCTCTGCAAGTCCTGCTTGTCGAACATGTTTACAGCCACAGCAAAGGTGCAGAATGAACGGATCATCAAGGACAACGTGCTAACTTGCATCAAACAAGGGGAAACCCCTGGGACAGGACAGACACGAATGCAATGACCAGAGACTAAATTGCCACCTGCTTGGGGCTGAACGAACAATCCTCCTCACTTGTTGTTTGGTTTTAGCAGCAACTGGAGACGATGACATAAAAAACAAGCTAGCACTTCAATTAGTCTAGTTTGATAACCTCATGCGATCTTCATGTTCAATTAAAGAATGAGATGAGAGTAAGGCCTGAGCTGTAGGTTTTTAGGGGCAGTGTGTATGAGGCAAAACGATGGTGTTGGAAATGAGGAGACCTGGGCTGCATCCGGACATGCCTGGATTCTGTGCAGTTTTGAGAGAAACGATCTGACACCCATGTTACTCTCTGGGTGATCCAGAAGAAGACAGAACAGGGATACACAACTAGAAGATACAGTAATTCAAATCTCAAGTCTGTCATTTACTAGCTGTGTGAACTTGGGCAAGTCACTGAATTTCTTGGATCCTTGTAAAAAATGAGGTCAGAGCCATCTTTTATAGTAGAATCATGGCTCAATGGAGAAAATGTGTGATTGTATAAGAAATTAGGATATTTGGGTTATTTGTGAATGTTCTTTGAAAAACAAAATGGGTTATGATACACACTTTGTTATTATTTGCTTCTACCTTATACTCCACAGGGCAGTGTGATGACATGTTAAGTAAATGAAGTTCATATGGAAAGCAAGGTGATAGTACAGGGAAGCACTATGACGTACAAGTCAACACAAAGACTGAAATCACATAAATTTGGGTATGAACCCACGTCTTAAAGCTACTTAATAACTATGACATTTGAGGTATCTTAACCAGGGGTCTGTGGACCCTAAGGGGCCAGGGGTAGAATTCAGGAGATCTGTGAACTTAGATTAAAAAAATTTATATCTTCAACTCTGTTAACCACTACTAAAATGTAGCCTTTCTTTCAGCTATGAATATAGGCAGCCAATCAAAGTATTTTCACAGTATCAAAATATTGTTTATACTTATCACTAATTTGAAATTATGGGAGCTATTAACCTGGCACCTAAGTTTCTTTTACTTAAGGTCTTAATAAAGAAGCACATGCTACCATACCACAAATTTGTTATTTTAATATTTTGACAATACATTTTAATATAGTTGGTTTTCTTTGTAATTCTATATATTTTAGTTTATGAATTTAAAAACATTGTTTTTGGAAATAATCCATGGACCTCAACAGCTCACAAGGGGTCCAGGGCACTAAAAAGGTTAAGTGCTCTCACAACTGCCCCGGGTTCATTCTCTTTGGTATAAAAGGGCGACAAGACCTGTTGCAGGGTCATTTTTGTGAGATTACAGATGACACTGTCAAGTCTACTGCCCAGTGCCCTGCACACAGTAGGTGTTCAACCAACAGAATTTAATCAGTGTTGAAAATGATTAAACAGGAAGAAATTCTCTGTATTACACATTCCATTCTATCTCAATATGACCATTTCGATAAAATGTAGTTTTGGTCCTTTAAGGATTTAAGGTTAATGCTCTCTGATGACTATCTTTATTTGTTCAGACTGGATGGACCTGTGTTGTTTGGGATGAATGGCTGTGCTGCTGTCCTTTCTAAGCCCAGATTGCCTTTGCTGGAGACCAGAGGTGAGAGTCTACCCTGTGGCTGAGGCTGGAGGGGCCTTTCTGGGGACACGGGGCTGACCTAGCTGCACTGCTTTAAGCCAACAGGCCAGGGCTTAGCCATGGTGTCAGAGATGAGAACACATTAGCAGAAACTGAAAACATGGAGCTCTTGTAAAGCTTGTGAGTGAAGGGCCTTCAAAGGCAAGACTAGTACGTAGGCTCAGCATAATGACCCTCAATGTGAGAAAACTAAGTAATGTTTCAACTCGAGTCCCAAACCAACAGTCTCAGCAATATGAGTATCCTGCAAATGGGAGTGCATTAGAGCTACAAAGGGAAGATTCATGGCCTCCTTAATTAACTCCGAGGTGCTGTTTATTCCCTGTACTTGTCAGTGTGAAGAGGCAGGAAATAGAAAGATGCATAAAACAGAGAATGGGAGGTACATATAAAACTGTGACTGTTATTCATGCATGTATCCAAACACGGACTGAACACCTAAGGAGTTCAAGGCACTGTTCTAGAAGCTGAGGACACAGTGATGACCACGATGACAGAATCCTTGCCCCCACGGAGCTCACATTCTCCAGGGGGAGGCAGGCAGTCAACAACAAAACACTTTCCGGTGCTGGTAAGTGCCAAGAAGAACATGAAAGCAGAGTAAGGGCGCAGAGATGGGTGGATGGGAACTATTTCATTGGTGCTCAAGGAAGACCTGCAGTGCAGGTGACATCTGACCAGACATCTGAAGGAGGTGAGAATGTGAACTGCGTGAAGCTCTGATGGAATAAACAGCATCCCAGCAGTGGGACCAGCAAGGAGAAGATCGGGGATGAGGATGAGCTGGGTGTGCTCAAGAGTAGGATCTGTGGTGAGGGTGGGAGGCGAGGTGGTGAGGCATTCCTGAGCTAAAATTTGTGAGGACATAAAATGTGCATTTTTGTGACTTTAAAAATTGTTTTATAAAACTTTTCACTGAATTTTTTGTAAAATCCTCACCAGACGATATCTTTTTATTGATTTTAGAGAGAGGAAGGGGGAGAGAGAGGGAGAGAAAGAGAGAAAAATTGATGTGAGAAAGAAATATCAATCCATACATGCCATACATGCCCCAACCTGGGATTGAACCCGCTACCCAGGCATGTGCACTGACCGGGAATGGAACTGGCAACCTTTTGATACACAGGGCGATGCTCAACCAACTGAGCCATTCCAGCTGGTCTCCAGCACTGTTATTTACATAAACACATGCAAACAGATCAGGACACAATCTTAACGTCCACCAATTAGTAGTGGAGGAGTTGAATTGTTATACATTCATATCTTAGAAATTTACATAGTCATTAAAGAATGAATTAGTGCTATCTCCCACTTTGACCTAGAGAGATATTAAATAAAAAATGAAAAGAGAAGTGTATATTATATGTAGAGAGAGATCTGTATATTTGTATATTATATATTTCTTTACCTCTCTCCATCTCTCACAGTTTTATACAAACAAATGTTACAAACAACCAAACCCCTATATATATTAGTATATGCCTGCATTGAGGAAGAATGTAGATGGGTGCCCACTATTACATTAACACTGCAGTGTGAATAAAGGAGCCAGAGGAGAGGGGTTTGAGGCCACAGAGACCAGAGATGGCTGTGGAGCACAGGCCATGGTGCCAGCTTTGAACAAGGGAGAGAAAAGGAAGCAGACATGGATGAAAGACCCAGATGAATTCGAAGATGAGGAAGGGAAATTGAGACTGAGCCTGGAAATGGGAAACACTAGAAACTGATCAATTCAGCAAGGTTTTAACTAGGGATGAAGGATTACGGGACAGTCTTGAGGGTCCAGCTGAGATGGGAAAGGCTGTGTTTGTGATGTGATGAATCACACTGCTAGGTGCTTTTCTGTAGTGCCTCTCAGCAGCTAGCCCAAAGAGAGAGGCAAATGCATCTGAGGCTGAGATTGGAGACAATGGGTGGGCAAGGACATCGGGGCACGGGAATTAATCTAAAACGGTAAATTCCAAGTTAGAATCTAACAACCAGCCTGCGTGTGGAGGCAAAGAAGAAGGGCTGCGACCTTAGAGGTCTCAAGACAAATGTGGCAGAAAAGGAGGAGACAATGGAGACTCGGATCAACAGGGAAATGTCCCAGGTGGAGATACTGCAAGTATAGCAGCTCTTGCTTAGGACCAAGTCTAATAAATGGGTCTATAAAGGTTTTTTTGGGGGGGGGGGGGGGGGGGGCAAAGGAAATACAAGTCTAATTCTAGACAGTTTCAGTATCACTGAATCTCTACTGGCCTGTAATAAGTTTAAAGATTTTGAAAAAAAAAAAGCAAAAGAAAAGAAAGTAATGCAGCTTTGAACTGGATGGGAAGATGCATAACATGAAGATGCCATAAATGCTGATGGGTGGAGATAAGAAAGACTAAAAAGATGGTCTGATGTTGAGTTGTATAAGAAACCTGTTTTAAAACAATAATTGCCCTGAGAACAAACTGTAGATGACAAAGTAAATTATACCAGGAGGCCTAACAAGCAAATCAGATGCCCCAGCTCTGCCAAAACTTCCCTCTTCTACCTTGTGTTTTATGCCAGCAGCACAAGCTACTTGTCGGAGCGAGCCAGAATGCCACATAAGCGCTCCCTCTAGCTTCCCAGTGTCCCTCGAAAGTTCATGTTTTTTGCAGAACACAGTGAGCAAGCCAAATCAGGTTAGAGACATTACACGGGAAACCTGGCAGGCAGCCATCTCGGCTTTGTTTCAACCGATGTCCATAAAAACACAGGCTACGAAAATGGTAGCACGATGTCTGGTGTTTGAGATCTAACAGCATGCAACATGTTTATGGCATGCATTAGGCCACAGCCTTCAGTCTGGGGCTGCAGCACACAGCAGAACTTCAGGTCTGGTGGACAAAGAGGGGAAAGAGAAACGCATGTCTTGTACTGCAATAAATATGACTGCTCTCCGAAGACCACAAACAGGTGGTTTCATGAAAAAAGAAAAAAAGAAAAAGCTTACTGCCTTTAGATTAAAAAAAAAAATCAAATGTTCAGGCTTGTTTGTATAAAATAAATAAAAGGCCGGTGCACACTTGGCTAATTACAGCATTTTTTATGAGGCTATGACAGACTATAATCTGGCAAAAATGAGTCCAACTGAAACAGCAAGAGTGAGGGTTTGGGGGAATTAGCTGAGGTTTTGGAGTGGGAATAAAAGTGGGAAAGAGGAAGAAAGCTTTCATTAAGCAGTTCACATTTTGGTAGGAGGATTGAAAAAAAAACAACCAAAAAAAACAACCCAGCATCCAGACTGATTTTATTTTCATTCAAAACAACCTCTTCTTGAGCATATTTTTCCTTTAGGTTCTTGAACACATTTACAATGACTGCTTTAAAGTCTTTGTTTCCTAAATCTAACATCAGGGGAGGGTCTCTATTGACTGCTTTTTTGCCTCTCATTTAAGGGTTAGATTTTCCCGTGTCTTTCATGCCTAGTAACTTTTTACTGTACATTAGACATATTTTTATCTGATTCATTCCTATGAAGACTAGTGGTTTTTGTTCTAGCAGGCAGTTCAGCTTCAGGCTGATCATGTTGAACCCGTGTCAGCCTCGATTTATTCTTTATTTGGTCAAATCTGTGGAAAGCCCAAAGTGTTTTCCACGACCTTCTAATTTGTTAGGATTCACCTCCAAACTCTGTCTCCTCTGAAACTCTTATGGGGCCTTGGTTCTAGGTGTTGTTAGGGTGTCTCTAGAGCAGGTAACCCTCTTGGACAGACTTCTTATTTCTAATTTGAGGTCTTTTAGTATCTCATTTGGAAGATTAGGGTATTAACAAGTTGTTTTCATGCGGGCTGAGCTGGAATGCAATGCCTACTAGCACCATTTGACCACTGGTCTCACTGTTTCATCCTCACCCCTGTTGCCACTGCTCTTTGGTAAGACTCAGTCTCACCCTGAACAGGTATAGTCCACCCTCAGCCATGGACTCTCGAAGGACCCCCATACAAACTCCCATGGCCCCTTTCTGCACAGATGCCTCATCACCAATGCCCCTGTGCCACTTTACTTACTCCAGCTCTGCCTTCTCTCCCTCAGCTCAGTGGGATGCTCTGCCTGAGCTCCAGCTCACTCTCCTGCAAGAAGGAAACTGTCCTCAGGGAGTGAGCCCGGTGACCACAGAACTCATCTCCCACGCTTCCTTTGTTTTGGGGATCTCAGTCTTGTGCTGCCTGCTTCTTATCCTGAGCCTGAAACCCATTATCTCATACTTCTGTCCAGTCCTTTATGGTGGAAGAACTAGTGATGGCCAATGCACTTGGATAGTAGAGGCTCCTGCATTCTCACAGAAGTGTCCCTAGAGTTCCTAGAATCACCTATTTATTCACTGTCACACAAATTCATTTACACTCAGAGAAAAGGGCGACTTTGCATGAGCAGAATAGGAAGAATAAAAAGACCTATTACTTCTATACCGTTATGTCACAGGCACAGTTAGAGGTGCTTTATATGCACTAATTGATTTAATGCAGTGAGGAAGATATTGCTATTAACAGAGATGAAGAAGCACAGGCCGAGACATGCCAACTTGCTCACATAGTTTGTGAAGAGCAGAGACAAGACTCAGCTAAACGGGCTGATTCCTGAGGCCATACTATTGCCTTCTTTCTCAAAGAGAGAAGAGAATTACATTGCAGTTGGGGGGTAAACAGCGATGGTTTCTAAGCCAAAAAAAAAAAAAGCCAGCTAGGTGCCCTGGCAAGTCATGAGAAGTAAATGGATTCCTTATTAAAAGTGTAGAAATTAATGGAGTTAGCAAAGGCACAATTTTGTCCTCCTCCTCCCCAGTTGACCATGAGAAAAAAAAGAGAACATTCTGTATTTGGATCAGAAACATCATAGAAAGCTGTCCTGAACAAGAGGCTCCGGGGCTCCTCGGGGGAGCCGAGGATGTGGGTGGAAGTGATAATTCTAGCGATGCCTGACCCGTCCGTGTGGAACTAATCCCATCCGATGCTTCAGGAAAAGGTGCTCTGGCATCAGGTACATATAAGCATTATATTATCCCTTCTGGAGATCAGCATAGGAGGGGATCTGATAATCTCGTGCTAAAGAAACCTTTTTTACTTAGCCCTGGATTTCCCAAACTTAATCAGCCAAAGAACCCTTCTGTGAATAACTCAGTTGTGAGTGTGTGTGTGTGTGTGTGTGTGTGCGTGTGCGCACGCATACACATGTGTGAAACTGGCAAATACCCCTTGGAATTACTGCTCTATGAAATCCATTTCAGAATTTGCTGTTCAATTTTAATAGCAAACACTAGACTAAATAAAAATCCATTTCTAGGAGGTCAAACCTAACTGCTATTGTGCCAAGCAGTGCAGGGAATTTGAGTAGAGCTGTCATTTAGGTATAAAGACTATTATATTTTTATTAGTCAGTAAATGACAAGGATTGGGTACAAGAAGGTACCGACTTGTGCCTAGACATGATATTCCTTCACAGCTTATCTACAAAAATGCTACATATATTTAAAAAATTTAAAGTTAATTGGGAAACTTCGATTTATATTATTTTAATAAAAACAGTTTGTAGAGAAGATAGTATAATTGATAGCCATGACAATGTATGTTATATCTTTAAATTATCACAGTTATTCATTTCTAGGGTATCACAAGCTATTAAGTCTCTATCTTGTCACCTGAGCTACACTATAATAACCTGAAGGAAATATCCAGATGTAAGCCAGGGCTTCGCATCAGCTTTCTTATGGAGGCTCAGCTGACTTCACCCTGCAGCTCCCCTAGCACCTTGAGAAGTGGTGGAGGGAGTTTCCTGCGTGCCCCCGGCTTGGCCCTTTCTTTCCTCCTGATTTAAGGTGCTAAGGCGTCCTTTCCCTCTACAGCCGAGGCCTGCTAAGCTGGACGTGCCTTGCACACTCATCTCCTGGTGGCATTATGTCATTTAGGAGTTACCGGTCACCTCTCATAACATTTTTAGCTTCTGCTGTCTCCTACTGTTTCATTTTATTAGGCGCTACCCTCCAATTATTTACAGCCTGGGAATTACTCTTATTTTTGTATGTGTTCCCTCTGCCCAACTGTCCTATCCAATTTTTCTATTGGTTTTCCAAATTCTCCTCTTACTTTTCTAAACTAGTACTTTCCTCTCTGATAGCCCAACAAGTCAGGCTACACAGTGATTAGGAGCACAGATCCTAGAGCCTGATGGGGCAGATTTGAACCCAGTACTCCCCAGGTTCCGTCCCCCCTCCGCCCTGAACTAGGGCAAGTTATTTAACTTGAGTGTCAACGTCTGCACCTGTAAAATGGAGATCATCATAGCACAAGGTGTAAAAGTATTATTTTCGCTTTTCCTAGTGTTATTTCTTCCATATTCTCGCATTCAAAATCTTCTAGTTTTTCTTCTTGTCTTTTACACTTTATTTTCCAGATATATAAATAATATACAGACTAAACAATTAAATTTCCCATTACACAGACTTGTCATTGTTCCTCACATCACAGAATTAGCAGAACTTCCTATCCTTACAATTTATATCCATCTTTTTTTTTCCCTGCAGAATTATTCCCACAACCTTCACTAATTAATTTAGTCTCCCTCATTCTCATTAAACTATTTCTATTTTAAATGTGTGCAGGTATTGTAACAGATCTATTTTTGAAGGAATTAAAGGTCTGTTCGACACATTATGTTCAAGAGAGTGAAGCAACATTAAATAGACATAAATAAAGGATCCAATTTCTACTCAATTCTTTTCATAATCCAAAAAGGTAGCTCCATTTTAAGGATCCAAACTCTCTTGATTACAGTCAATGTTATTGCCAAAGAAGGTTTCATCTCAATTTTGACACACCCAAAAGTCCATTAGAGTTGGACAAATGGATATACGAGCAGCAAAATATTAATTCTTTTCCTGCCTTCACTGCTCAGCAAAATTAGACTTTATTTTCCCCTGAGGTTTAAGAAAAAAAATCTTTTACTTATTCAATTTTTTTATAATCCTCTTTTCTGCTGTAGTCAGGATATTGCTGTTAAGCAGACTTCCTTTCTCATTTTAACCCACATTGGTCTCTTCTTGAATCCATACTGGCTTCGTGACGTCCAATGCATCCCTTCTGTAACGAAGGCCCTAATGATTCCTTTTAAGCAGATATTCCCTCTGGCCAGACGTGGCTTCCTCCATGCTGCTGCCCATTGCTCTGCCCTCTTCCATTTACTAGGTGTTTATTTACCATCTACAAACAAACATCCAGAGGGTCTACCATGTGTTAAGTACCGTGTTATGAATGTGGCACTGTCCAGAAAGGGATCCCAAGAGAGGAGGGTTGTTAGTAACCTGGGCAACCTTCCATACCCGGTCCCCTTCACCTAGAAGTCACTAGTAAAAGTGTCAATCCCCATACACTAGTCTACTTTATCAGCTAAGATGACATGTGGTAAGTCCTCTGATTTCTCAGGCCTCTAAATACAATGATGTGACAGGTTCAAGATGCGTCTTCTCCAGACCCAAATTCTAGTTTATAGCAAATACAGAAAATGGAGGAACTCACTAAACAACATCTTCAGGAAGACAACCAAGAGAAAACCCGGGAGGAAGGAGCCTCAGGTGGGATACCTGGCCCTTCTCTGGTCGCTGTCAATTGAAGGGACTGTGCCAGATTAAAAGAAACGAGGGAAAAACATGTAGGTGCAATGCGGTGTTCTGGTTTGGACACTGCATGAGACAGACAACTGTAAAGGATTTGTTTGTTTTATCCGGGAAAATCTAAACATGATCTGAGTTAGATATAGGTTACATTCACGTGTACTGAAATGGAGAGATCAATGACTACAGAATAGGTTGCAAAACAGTTTTTCCCCCCAAATATATATACAAATAAATACACAAATAAATACAAAGGTAAAGACTGTGATAAATGTTAGTTTGTATTAATGCATTAGAGGAAGGCACGTTAAGAAAGACATTTGAACTGAAACATAAAGAGTAAGTGGGAGTTGACTAGCTGTCACCATAAATATGAGAGAGGATCACTGATTGACTGCCTCCTGCATGCTCCCTACTGGGGATCGAGCCCGCAACCCGGGCATGTGCCCTTGACTGGAATGGAACCTAGGATCCTTCAGTACACAGGCTGATGCTCTATCCACTGAGCCAAACCAGCTAGGGCCAAATATATTTTTATTGATTTCCGCGAGGGAGAGAGAGAGAAACATCAATGATGAGAGAGAATCATTGATTGGCTGCCTCCTGCATGCCCCCTACTGGGGGTTGAGCCAGCAACCTGGGCAAGTGCCCTGATAGGGAATCGAACTGTGACTTCCTGGTTCATAGGTCAACGCTCAACCACTGAACCATGTTTTCTTGTGTTAAGGTATTATCAGTAGTGATAGCTGGGTGGTGGGAATGTGACGTTTTAATTAAAAAAATTTTTTTGTTTGATTATACTTTATAATTTTCTACAATGCTGTAATAATGCTGTATGGCTATAATAATAAAAGATTATTTTAAAAAATGACTCATTTTCTCCCAGAAGACTCATCCAAGAAATCTCACACCCACTGATTACGCTAACTCTCTAGGATTCAGGCATATCCCACTGCACAGTTTATGCTAAATTATCATCCTTGAGTCAAGTTCTCTGGTAGTGTTTTGTGTGTGGCCCTTGTCCCTATTCGACTTCTTGTGTATCCCAAATTACACTTGGCAGAGTATTTATTTTTTTAAGAATATTCTTTAAAATATTTTTTTATTGATTTCAGAGAGGAAGGGAGAGGGAGAGAGAGATAGAAACATCAATGATGAGAGAGAATCATTGATCAGCTGCCTCCTGCATGCCACCTACTGGGGATCAAGCCCACAACCTGGTTCATAGGTCAACACTCAACCACTAAACCATGTTCCCTTGACTGGAATCGAACCCAGGACCCTCCAGTCTGCAGTCTGACACTCTATCTACTGAGCCAAACCAGCTAGGGCCAGAGTATGTATTTCTTTAGTGAGTATAACACCTGTGTAATGAATAGATCCTTGGTGCCATCACGGTTGACAATTTAATCAGGAAGAATGAACGTGAAAACCTCATAGACTCTTATTAGAACAAGGCTTTGTATCACATGAATTTGTATATATCCAGGTAACATATTTTACCCAAAACACAACAGCCACATCATTAAAAAGTTCTACTTAATACCACAGTTAATCTATAAGCCTATTTATCCCATCCTACACTATAACTAGGCTAATTAACATTCACATAATTCTAATGTATAATTAAAGACTTTTCCAAACCATGCTAATCACTGGAAATAACACATGTACATCTTTATTTGTACCTGATGTGATTTCAAAGGTGTTCTACTTTAAACATCTCAAAAATTATGGGTCATGATAAACTATAGATCTTTTCTCTCACTTTCAGGGAAGGCTGATAAGTAGGAAGCACAAAACAGATATACACATAGATGCTTATGCTAATGAATCCTTGAAAAACACGCTTCATAAAAGAACTTGACACAGCACAGTCAACTCCGAAGCTCTCTCTAGACAAGACTGAAGCAAGTTTTCTAAAAAGGCATTAAAATGAAACAGTAGAAGTAACTCATTCCCAGCTTTCCACTTTAGACCCTGAACCTCAGCTCTGGTACCAATGACTGCCAACACACGCTTTGTTGTATATAAACAAGGGAGAGTCAATACAAAGTCATGCACTGAATTACGAGCAGAGTTTGTTGTTCCCATTAAAAACTAGTTTGCTTGTGCTTTGCTTTTCTCTCTTCAGGGGTGTGAGTTTTCTTTATCCGAGCTGATTTCAGCTTCTCTCCAGAAATCACTGTCCCCTTAAATTATCTGAGTTGGCTGAAACACCAAGTCCTCTTTCAGACTTGATAGGTCAAGTTCTAACTGTTCTCTAAACTCGTGCTCACATGTTCACTTTCAGTAAACACTCACAATAGTTCAGTGCTGACAACGTTTTTACTCAAAGATGAGCTTCTACTAAATAGCTTTCTGATACTGAATTATTTCAATGTGTTATATCCTGATATGTTCTGATACTCCAACAATGTCCTAATTCATAAAATGCCTCTTCACCCCAGCGTTTAAAAGTTTCCCTCAAACATAAATCCATTAATCTCCCAGACTGCCCTATGAAGTCCAAAGAGTATATTCGAACTCTGCATACAAAATAGTTCCCGAATGAGCGTATAAATCAGTCGTTTTCAGCCATATGCACAGAGAACTAACTACCTCCTGCATCTCCCCAACAGAGACACAAGAACATTCCATATAAAGGTTGATTTTCAATCATCTCCTGTAAATATTTTAAAACTGAAAACATTTTTTTCTACTGTCAGAAGTTACAGTGAAAAAAATAAGCATTTGGCAGATATGAGGTTGCTATAAATTCTGTAAACGGCTTACCTATTAATGTAACTGAGGGCAACATAGGTTGGCTGCTGTAATTCTTGTTTTTCTAACACACGTGGATCTGTATCTGTAATAAAAAACACAATTATGATTTTCAGCTTTTGCATCAGAATATATGAGCCTACCTAACATAAACTAATAAAGGCTAGACAGAGAAAAAAATTAACTTACTAGTAGTATACCTCTTTTTAAAGAAAACTATGCAAAGCCCAATCGTTTGTCCATTCATTCGCAAATAACAAGATATTGCATTACTTTTCAAGGGAATTCCAAACATCAACAGTGATAAAATGTCCATCTGTCACGCAAACTCTTGCACAATCCCCCTCATAAATATTGGTTTTCACTGCTTACAGTTACAATGTTGGCATGGTTTTCGGTGGTTAATCGGCCTAAGAAAGAAAGTCTCTGTTAATTATGCTCACTTCAAGGCTGGAACAAATTAGTTGCCATTGGAAAGAGCCATCAATTTGAAAATGTACGGGGCATTGTTCTTGTTTGCTGAGCACGTTTCTGGATTGGGATTTACGTTCCGGAGGGCAGCTCTTCAACTTTCTAATTGTAGAATGAGTTTATTTTATCTTCTCTAGGCTCTCGATCAGAAATCCTCATACTGGTTTGGAATCCACAGACACCACATTCTTCAGAGGGGCTTTTCCTCTCCAAGACACAGAATTCAACGCCATAGCAACCTCTGGAAGGCTGCTTCTCACAGCACCAAAAAAAACCACACAAAAAACAAACAAACCACCAAAACACCAGCACTGCTAAATATGCAAACACAATTGTTTATGCAGTAAGATTGGAGGAAGAGGAGCACATTTTTGTTTTCTCAGAAAAAGGTTCAGACATTGCACACAGATTTCTTTTCATTTTAACCTCCTTTAAAACCATCTCACTGTTAGAACTCTTCCAGCTGCACTTGGCAGTCACACCGGCTTTGATGTAACGACAGATGTTGTTTCCAGCACCTTGGTACAGGAAGTGTTTCCTGCACGTGGTAGAAGATCCACCCATTAACTCCAAAAGGCATTAACAGGGGATGGGCAGGGATGCAGGCACAGTGGCGAGGAGCACGGGGGCAAAAGGATAGCACGAAAATCAATCGACAAGGCTTCCCACTGGCAGATTAAAACTGGACAGCAGTGGCAAACTTATTCCTGGTGTGCTAATCACGTCACGTTCACTTGACTCTTTCTCCTCTGCCAAGAATTTCTGGGACACTCTATTCACAAACCCTGCTTCCTGGGTCTTTGCCATTGTAGGTCCTTGAAAGCCAAGTTCTGAAACAAGAGACAAAGATTCTCTGAATGGCTCCCTCAAGTCGGGTCTCAAGGGTTTGACAGCACAAGGGAGGACAGAGAGTAAGTCAGCATTTGCTCTCCTACAACGGTCACGCTGCAGCTGAGACTGTCTGCAGGTCACTGGCCTAGAACTACCCCTGTGGTTCTCCAAATACACGGACAACAACCACTCCTCAAGGGAAACATGGTTTTCAAACACAGCCCGTCCTCACACACATCTGCTTGCTGTGGCCCCAAAGTGTGTCCACATTTCAGAGAGGAACGCTTTGTGCACTTCACTCGTGCTCACTGGAGAGGAGGCAGTGGACAATGCTCACCAGGGAAAGGTGTTTTATTCCTAAAAACGGTCCATGGGAATGCTGGGCAGGCCATGTGTGCTGATGGTGACTGACAGACCAATCCTGCAAGCTCTTTCTAGGTGCTTAACGAAGTGAGGCATGAGAGATTGGAGAGAGAAGCCAGGAAGACGAAGAGAACGGAGAACGATGAGAAAGAACAGGGTGATGAGTGCAAATGTCTGTGCAGAAAACATCTCAAAAACTCACAAAACCATTTTGCTTCAAGTTTAGGAACAGGTGATCAAGATGCTTAGCTTTTGAGACAGGGCCTAAACCTGATTCATTAAAACTCATTCCTTCAGAGAGACATCTGGTGTGTTATTTTGAAAGGAAAGAACTTTGTTCTGAATCTAAAATGTGTGTATAGGGGAAAGA
>NW_006383016.1:1769825-1778168 GCF_000327345.1 Myotis davidii | reverse complement strand
GCCAATTGACATTTTTATGTCCTCCACTTTTGCCTTTATTTTTGTAACTGATGCCCAGTATAACAGTATTTGCACAAACCATCTTTTAAAGCTTTCCTTTGCTTCCAAATTATATAATTTTTGAAATATTTTCAATATTACCTTCATAAGCTACCTTTACTTTTTCTTTTATTAGTTTGTATGTGCAGATGTACACACACAATTTGTATTACTCTCTTTTTAAAATATGTTTTTATTACTTTTTTTTAGAGAGAAAGGGAGGGGACAGAGAGACAGAAACATCCATCACTGCCTCCTACATGTCCCCTACTGGGGATTAAGCCAGCAACCTGGACATTTGCCATAACCAGGAATTGAACGAGTGACTTCTTGATTCATGGGTCGATGTTCAACCACTGAACCGGGCTGTATTATTCTTTTCTTCACATTTCAGTACCTCTCTGGAAAAGGGGAAGAAAGTATCTTATGTCCAAACAAAACGCTGTTGGCCATTGACATTCACACAAACTTGTAATATTGCTTCCCAAAGAATCAAGAATGTTTGCCTTCTATTTGCAAAGCAAGGTTTTGAAATGTTATCTTACTTTGTTTTACCACCTTCCATTACCTGGACTTAGGCTCACATGCCCTGAAATTATGAATGGTGAAATGGACTTCCAGAAGCTTCTAAATGCCACCCTCTCCATGACAAAAAGGCTGCCTGGAAGCACCTCAGGCAGGATTCTCCTCTTTGTCTAGGATGCAGACCCTGGTACCTGACAGTAAAGCAGAACTTCCAGAGAGACGCCCATCAGGCCTAAAATATCATGTCCACATCCGATGCTTCCTTGGGCAACCTTTCGAACATCCATTAATGCTTCGAGTTCTTAAAACGAAAGGAGATCCTTGGTGCCCAGCTGGGAGCCTCACACGCTTCCTGGCTGACTGGTTCGAGATAACCCTGACTCACCACTTTATGGACTGAATGACGCACGTTACCAGCATGAACTGAGAATAGCACGACTCACTGGATATGACCAAATCAGTAAGGACATCCATATGCCATGTGCCACACCACTGAGCACTCCTTCACTTTAAGTTGCTACAAAAAGAAATGCGATATGAATTGCGCTGGCTGCCGCACGCAACCTCCCAGATAGTCTCCCGCTTGTTTGTTTACGATGCCAATAAAAATATGAAACTGGAACATTGGCTGCTATTGCCTAGAGATATAATCCGCCTCCCATAGATGGGCTGTGGGATAGAAACACTTGGATTTCCATGGCCACGTGATGCTCCTTAGGCTGGCAACTGGCAAGGATGCAAGCGTTTCTGTAAGTGGCTGCCATCTTCAGCCACTCACTGGCTCTGCCACTTTCCTATACTGAAAAGAGAAGGAAGAGAAACCAACCTTTTCAGCAGGGCGGGGAATAGCCAAAAAACACACTGAGAGGTTACTGTTTTCTGCCTCACACCACCTCTTGCACACTCAGAGTTCAAGTTCACCGAGGGCTAAGAGAATTCAAATACTAAAATGGATTTGAAAACACCCAAGCGATAAAAACCTATGGGCTTGCTTCAAAGTTTCTGAAACACAGTGTCCTCTCAACGAGACTCCTTACTGCAGGGCTAAGCCTCGTCTATCGTTCCCCCCTGGTCTTTGTTACAATAGTAACAAAGAAACAGAATTTCCGGAGGATGAGGCCCAGAAACCAGAATTTAAAAAAGATTCCCAGGTGATTCTAATGTGCAGCCAAGGTTGAGAACCACTGCTATAGCTGGTCTACATTGCTGGAATTTCAAATCCGTGAAATTCCTTATAATAAGAAAGTCGAGCCCCGCTGGTATGGCTCAGTGGTTGAGCATGACCCACGAGCCAGGAGGTCACTGTTCGATTCCTGGTCAGGGCACTTGCCTGGATTGCAGGCTGGCTCCCTGATGTTGGGTGTGCAGGAGGCAGCCAATCAATGATTCTCTCTCATCATTGATGTTTCTATCCCACCCTCTCCCTTCCTCTCCCTGAAATCAATATTAATAAAATTAAAAAAAAGAGCAGTAGTACCTCTCAACAACATTGACAAGGTCTCTGTCAGCAGTAAGCTATTCGCAGGCTGGGAGGCAGCAGTGAGGGGCAGAAGCGATGTCACGCACCCTGGGAAGGCCCTCTGCAATTTCTGATCTTCCCAAGGCCAGACTCTTTTCTAAGTGTGCATGGCAACCGTGGGAAGCCTGGGAGGCCGTGGGTGGGGAGCAGCGGGCCATTTACAGCTGGAGACCCTGGAGAGGCAAAGGCCCACCCAGCCAGCAGAGTGATTTTGAAGATCTGGGCTGGATACACCACTTTTCCTTGGACTCACTCGGTAATAATTAACGGGCGCGGTCTGGTCACAGCCTTCCCCCAACAGTGGGATTCACGAAGCCACAGAGTTTTCGTTTACTCAGCATGGCCTTCCCCAACGTCCCGGCCGAGCTTGTCACATCCCCCCTCCTGTCTCTGCACCACTTCAAGCTGGCACTATCCCTGTACATATGCCACTGTACAGGCTTTGTCCCCGCACATCATTTCTTTTCCCTGCTTCTCAGAGGTGAGGAACTGTCTGGGCCTTCCTCTCTCCAGCACTGAGCTCAGGGCCAGCATCAGGAGATGCATATAATTACTGACTGGATTTGCAAATTAATTTTAGGATGAGAAAATGGAAGACTTGAGTCAAACGTGGCAGATGGGTCAAGGGCATTTGTTTCCTTCACCATCCAAGGTCCTGCTAAAGTAACGAAATAAACTCCCAGGGATAGAAGGAAGGGGAGACATCAGCACATAAGTGATTCCGACCAGTGCCTTGAATGATGGATCCCCCTAGAGCAGTGGTTCTCAACCTTCCTAATGCCGCGACCCTTTAATACAGTTCCTTATGTTGTGGTGACCCCAATTTCATTGTTACAAATTGAACATAATTAAAGCATAGTGATTAATCACAAAACAATATGTAATTATATACGTGTTTTCCAATGGTCTTAGGTGACCCCTGTAAAAAGGGTTGTTCGACCCCCGAAGGGGTCGCGACCCACAGGTTGAGAACCGCTTCCCTAGAGAGTAGAGGAAGCTACAATCTCCAGTGCCTGAAGCAGGGGAGACCCATGATAACAGAGGGGAACCCGCTGCCAAAGCCTCAGAGAGGCAGTGGACTTGAAGGTGCCATGTACGGCGACAGGCAAGGAAGGGAAGGATCAGGGCTGCAAACAGAAGGGTTGTTGAAAAGGTTGATTATCCAGAGACACTGAACCAGGGGGAGAAGCATAGGTGAGGTAGACTGGGAGAGTACAGGCATACCTCGCTTTATTGCTCTTCACAGAAGTGTGTTTTTACAAACTGAAGGCAAGGCCTTCCACTAGCAAAAAGGTTAGCGCTCACTTTATTGCGGTGGGTGGAAGCGAACCACGATATCTCCCGGCCTGCCTGTACAGTGCTGAAAACGGATGGAAGTGGAAATACGCCTACTCCGCATTTCCCAGGGACATTGGCAACCTGACAGGGAGATTCCTTGCTGATTAAGTTAAGTGGGGCTCGGAGAAGAGAGTTCCAGATGTGGACATCTGGCTCTCCCCTAATTAAATGATCTCCCTACAGTTAAGCCCCCGGTCAGCAGGCTCCATCCGCGCCTCCACCCAGAGCCTCTCATCAGCTTTTTATTGCCTTGGTCTTAAATACGAGCCAAGAACAGTCAAGGAATGATCATTAGACATTTGAGGGAAAGTCATGAACATGAACGGGAGACACTAAAACAAACAAATGGTGAGGAGGGGAGTAGGGGGACAGCAGCCCAGAAATAGACAAATTGATGCTGGGAAGGGTACGTGACAGACCTACTGACACAAACCCACTTAACTGCGGGGCTAGGACCAGAAAGCCCTGTGTCCTGAGTCCCACTGGGCCAGCGTTCTGACCAATAAGAAGGCTGCTTGTCCTCTCAGGCCAGCTCATTGCCACTGTCCAATTGGAACACTGGACTCACACAACCTTTACAGCTCTCTTAAGAGCCCAGCACAGTTCTGCTAAACTCACTCCATGTTCAGGGCTGAATCTGATGAACCAACAATTTACAAAGACCAACTTTTAATTCATGGCTAGTTTACTTCAGCTGCTGAAATACGTATTTCTTGTTGGCAATGGCCCTTTCAAAAAAAAAAAAAAATCCCACAATTGCACATAACCAGCCTTTAAATGGATCAACTTTTCCTTAGTTTATAGACACGTCATTTGAAACTTTTCCCAAGCCATAATTTCCATTACAGGGCAGTCAGTGCAAATTACAGTGAGATCCTTGCCTTCCCAAATTCAATGTGGAATCCAGACGCAGTTAAGTGTTGCTGTAAACTTTACGAGTTAAATATCTGAAAGTCAGGGACACTGTGCAGCCCAATAACACCATCTATTAAAAAAAGCATTCGTGTTCACATTCGTAGCCCAAGTTTTCCTCCACAAGTGAATGAATAAACATTAGTCAACCGAGGACCCTGTCGACAATATGCAGGGAGGCTGATTTATAAATAAACACGGCACATTGCAGCCCTGTGGTATCTGGCATGGCAGTTTAAAGTTATTAGAAATAGCCTGGTTGGCATGGCTCAGTGGTTGGGCATCAACCTATGAACAAGGAGGTCAGGATTCAATTCCCAGTCAGAGCACATGCCCGGGTTGTGGGCTTGATCCCCAGGGGTATGCGGGAGGCAGCCAATCAATTATTCTCTCTCATCATTGATGTTTCCACCTCTCTCCCTCCACCCTTTCCTCTCTGAAATCAATAAAAATATATTTAAAGTGATTAGAAATAAACAGTTCTGACTAGGGTGCTTTCTAACTCTTTATCAGCCCATCATATTCCTAGAGTCATTGACTGCTTGAGAGTGGTAACTATCTTCCCCAAGTATAAGATGTGGAACCCGGTGTTTAAGACAGTCTCAGCCCACCCTCTTTAGTGGTGACAGGGAGTAATCTACCCACTCGAGCTCTCTCTCACCTTGTTACCTGTGACAAGAGAGCCTGCCAGAGACCATCGTGGCTGCCAGATATGCCTGCGAAGCACACAATCTGCACACCCGTGTACAGCAGCCCTGGATTCTGGGGTGCTGGGATTATACAACAATAAAACTCTTTCTAACAGGAGTAAGGCCAAAATGTGGTTCCCTTTAATCCAACATGCATGTGTGCATATACACAGACATTTACACGTCTGCTTCCCCAGAAATGAGCCTGATGGTGGAACCAAGTAGCATGTAATACAAAGACCATAGGAGTTTCCATGTTACTCCCTCCTGTAGGAATAGCAAGTGCCTTCAAGAGAAGATTGATGCTGGTGGGTGACGCTAGGGGCCAAAAGAGAAGGCAGGGAAATGAGGCTCCTGAAGGCCTTTCTTCAAAGCTGGAGGGAAATATTTGTTTATGGAAAGAGACCTTTCATCCCTTCTGCCTAAGACTTTGCCCAAGGAAATCCTCCCCATCCTCTAAGGCGCTGGTCTACATACCACCTCTACCATGTGTTGTACTACATATATTTGCTAATCTGTCTCAACACCCCACCAAAATGGAAGCTGCTTAAGGGACAGATCTTAGAGGCCACAAATCCTCAGCCAGGGCTCACTGTGATGTATGCCGAGTAAATGAATGCCTTGGATATGCATAACACAAAAGACACAAAGAAAAGCACCCAGCTCAGACAGTTCAGGAAGAAGAGGAAAATAGACCCATGTCTAATGACTGTACTGGCATCTACTTCTACATGAAAAAATAGATCCCGTTAAGCACGATGTTCAGAGGGCTACAAAATAATGCAAAATTCAGAATAATGGAAAGGGGTCAGATAGGTCTAATTTGGGAAGGTCTAATTTGAACTGAGTTGGGTTTTGAAGAAATGGAGACAAAGGGATAGGTGAGATCAGGGAATCTAAAAATGGCATTAAATTTGAGGCAGAAAGCACACGTGAGAAGTCTGTGGGTACTATGGGTAGTAGAGCTGAAGAGCCAATATTCATTAGTAACAGAATATTTTTATTTATTTTTAAAATATATATTTTTTAAAATATTTTTATTGATTTCAAAGAGGTAAGGAGAGGGAGAGAGAGAAACATCAGTGATGAGAGAGAATCATTGATTGGCTGCCTCCTGCATCCCCCACTGAGGATGAAGCCAGCAACCCAGGCATGTGCCCTGACCGGGAATCAAACCGTGACCTCCTGGTTCATAGGTCAAGGCTCAACCACTGAACCATGCTAGCCAAGCCAGAATATTTTTAGAGATACTTTAAAACTGTGGTTCTGAGGCATGGGCACACCTCCCCACCTGTGAGGAATCCCCCCAGTCCTACCCGGGGATGTTTGGCAATGTCTGGAGATAACTGGGGAGAATCCTACTGGCATCTAATGGGTTGAAGTCAGGGACACTGCTAAACATCCCACAGCACACACACAGAACAGTCCCAACCCTGCCCCACCCCCTGACTATGAACTATCTGGCCTAAAAAGGTCAATGTCGAGAAACTTTGCTTTGGAGCCACATGAATATTATGAGAAACGGAGCTCTTGTTCCTAGACCAGTGGTCGGCAAACTCATTTGTCAGCAGAGCCAAATATCAACAGTACTTCTTCAAAATAGACTCGCCCAGGCCGAAAACCGACTTCTGCGCATGGGCCACAAAGTTTCAACCGCACTGTACGTGCGCACCTGCACGTGGTATTTTGTGGAAGAGCCACACTAAAGGGGTCAAAGAGCCGCATGTGGCTCGAGAGCCGCAGTTTGCTGACCACTGTCCTAGACTGCTGTGGATGACAATTTCTGTAGTTTGCTCTGGTCTAAATCAAGAGGCCAGAGGGCAGGTTAGGAAGCTACAAAAGAAGAATGATAGGAGAGGTCGTCTGAACTTAGATAAAAGCTGGGACCTCTGAACAGAGACAAAGAAACTGAATTCATTCTCAGAGAGACGTACTGAATTCTTGTGTGTTACTTGCTCAAGGGAAATTCTAAGCCAGCAGATTCACAACTGAGTGAGACAGACAACCCCCTTCACAGTGGACAACCTCAGACAGACTGATACATGAGTTCAGAAAAAGATACTAAGTGATGTAGGAAGCAAGCACGATTCTCTGTGAGAATCAGAGAAATTTCTCGAAAGAAGATTTTACATGTGCCTTAACCTAGACCTCCAGACACAAAAGGCGGGTAATGGGAGTCAGAACAGAGAATGGTGAGAGCAGATGAGCAGCAGCAGAAATGAGCAGGGATCGGGGAGGGGTTCGTGTGAGTCCTGCAGCTGAGATCGGGCCTGTGTCCCGGACGGTTGCAAATGCTCCCCAAGCGCTGACTTCCTTCTGCAGACAGTGGAGGGCTGGTGAAGGTGGAAAGTGATATGGCCCACGTTTTAGAAAAATAACTGGTGGTGCTGTGGAGTGTGGTGGAGAAACTGGAACCGGAGATGTCAGATTTGGTGAGAGGAGAAATGGAAATACAAGAGTCTTTCTGATGTTATACCTCTGAGTGCCTCATTACCAAAAGTAAGGCAGTAAGTAGAAAGTGAAGGGGTTTGACAGACAAGAAAAGGAGGTCTGCTTCTGATGTGTGGTGAGACGGTTTGCAGAACCAAGGAGTCTGGGCCTCAAAGCGAGATAAAGGACTTGTGGTACAGATAGGAACGAGGGGCTGAGAATCCCATCCCAGCGCCACACTCCTGCAGGCCCTGACACCAAGTGCCCCTCCGAACAAGACAATGCCGTACAGCAAAAACCCGATTCCTCGGACTGAAGCCCTGGCTACCATATAGCTCAGCCAAGCAATCAGCAGGCATTGGCTGAGGGCCGACGAGGTCTACTAGAATCCCAGCAGAGATAAAGAAAAGCCAGAGGTTGCACCACATTTGAAACCAAGTAATTAGTAAATTTCACAAGGGTGCGCATATAAAAGATTGGGGTGGGGGGTGGGGAACTGAGTCATAGCTCATCCCGAGAGCAGTATTTTATATGATCCGGTACCCGGGCCTCTAGCACTCACTACTGTGATGAGCCTCTCCTTGGAAAAGCTGCTCCCCACTTGGTGTTGCTTATGGTAATAATGCAGCGCCACACAAGTCAAACTGCCTCAGCTAATACTAGCAATATAACCCGTTTAAATATTAAAATGTGTTTTTTTTCTTTTTTCACCTGTGAAATGTCGCTGAGGATAGTACTTTGGCCCTAGGGCTGAAATGAGGATGAACTAAGCAATGTGTTAGCTGTCGCTACTACTCAGTTCTTTAGCTCATAAAATGTTTTGAAATTCAACTCTGCACGGTTGTGGATTATCTCATTTTATAGTCAGTGACACAATGGCACACAGAAAAT
>NW_006383016.1:1745181-1769760 GCF_000327345.1 Myotis davidii | reverse complement strand
AAAGTGGCAGAGAATGCTGGCTGCCATCGGACACAGGCATACTTGGGAGACACTGTGGGTTTGGTGCCAGACATTGCAATAAAGCAAATATAGCAATAAAGCGTGTCACACATTTTTTTTTGGTTTCCCAGTGCATGTAAAAGTTATGTTTATACTATACTGCAGACTACGAAAAGTGCCACAGTATTATGTCAAGAAAACCCTAATATATATGCCTTAATTAAAAATCAATATAAAATATATAAACACACACACACACACACACACACACATATATATGTATATGTATATATATATGTATATATCTTTATTGTTATGGAATGTAGTCAACAATATTGTAATAACTGTATGGTGTCAGGCGAGTACTAGATTCATTGGGTTGATCACTTTGTAAGTTATATAAATATCTAATCACTATGTTGTACACCTGAAATTAATATTGAATGTCAACTGTAATTGAAAAACAAATTTAAAATATGAAAAAAAATTCCATTGCTAAAAAATGCTAACCATCATCTGAGCCTTTAGCGAGTTGTAATCTTTTTGCTGGTGGAGGGGTCTCAACTTTCATTTGTAAAATAACAACTTGGAAGTGCAATAAAGTGAGGAGTCCCTATAGTCATTTTCCCCTTCTATCTCCACAGTGCTTAGGAACATGGCTGTCTTATATAAAGACTACATTTCCCAGTATTCCTTGAGCCAGGTACAGCCATGTGACTAACTCTTGGCCAATAAGACATAGGCTTCTGAGAGGCCCCCTTAAAAGTCATGTGCCTTTCTTTGTGGTATCTTTTTCTAACTAGATGAAAGGATGACTGGAGTTTCTGCATCTACTCTGGATATGGGATAATTTTGAGAATGGAAGTCATACATGGAAAAGCAACACAACCCGCTGTTTGCAGGGTTTTCAGTTATGCATAGCCAAACTGAATCTTTTTTTTTTTCTTAAATTATGATGAGCAGATTCCCCATCTTTTTTTTTTAAAATATATTTTATTGATTTTTTACAGAGAGGAAGGGAGAGACATAGACAGTTAGAAACATCAATGAGAGAGAAACATCGATCAGCTGCCTCCTGCACATCTCCCACTGGGGATGTGCCCGCAACCCAGGTACATGCCCTTGACCGGAATCGAACCTGGGACCTTTCAGTCCGCAGACCGACGCTCTATCCACCGAGCCAAACCGGTTTCGGCGCCAAACTGAATCTTACCCAAAGCACAGAACACCCAGAATGCTAGTTTATTTAGGTGGACCTGAAATATATAATATTTTGTGTATTGCCTTGTTTTTCTGGATTAAACACACACACACACACACACACACACACACACACACACACACCTCTGTTTAAGAATTTATCATACTAAGCTCATGGAAAGAAAATCAGACCCACATCACCACAGCATTTGTGGCTCACTCTTAAAACTGGGATAGTTAAAAAATGAGAGGGGGGGGGCGGGTGTGTGAGGAAATCATCATGTCAAATTATGGATCCTTTGGTGGCTTTAGGACTTTCTCCAGAATTGGTTATTAGTGGCCAATAATGAAGCAAATTGCACATGCATATTATTTCTGAGTTATGAACAATGCAACCAGCAGTAACCTTTGAAGCTGTCAGGATCTTTTCAGGCAAGCAATTAAAGTGAAAAATGAGAGAGCACACAACTTCCATCACCCAATACTACATGTAATAACACCACCAACAAACACTGACATAAGAGTGGGACTCAGTCTGAATATTTATTAATGCAGATCTGTTCCCATTTGTTCCTCTTTTTTCCCCCTGTAACCCATCCCACCCCTATCTGCCAACAATTCTTTTCTTTAAAGGGCAGTTCTGACACCTTGAATTGCATTCACCTGAAATCTACATACGCTGTGGCATCTCTCCCATCTGCACCTAAACAAATTTCCATCCCTCTCCCTTGACCAAAATATAAATGTAGCACAAGCTTGGATTCTAGAGGAGAAAAAGAGTAAGTCCTAATTGGGAAAAAAAAAAATCAAGATTAAAGTAATCAACTAATATTTACAGAAAGCTCAAAACACATGTCAGGTATTGGGTGATAGACCCCAAAGGCCCCTTCCCCCCACCAAAAAGGTTCTGTTCTCAAGTAGACCAGACTCTAGAGCAGCAGTTCTCAACCTGTGGGTCGTGACCCCTTTGACAGTCGAAAGACCCTTTCACAGGGCTCGCCTAAGACCATCCTGCATATCAGATATTTACATTACGGTTCATAACAGTAGCAACATTACAGTGATGAAGTAGCAACGGAAATAATTTTATGGTTGGGTCACAACATGAGGAACTGTATTTAAAGGGCCAGAAGGTTGAGAACCACTGCTCTAGAGGATTTAAATGATCTAGTGTAAAAAATACCTGCTTTTCTGAAGTGTAGGACTCACTCACTGCTTGCCTCTGTTTGTGACTGAAATGCTTGGAAGGGCTCAGAGAAATGGCAGGGATAAGCACAAAGGTGAGCCGGTTGGAACAGGTCATTCCAAGCTGAGAAGAAACCTCTGTGCTGAGTCCTACAACCTGATGCCCATGGGTCCTATAAGCAAGTTTTATTTCATTTGGTTTCAGCCATTTCTATAGCACCAGGTACCTACAGACCAATGGTTCTCAGTCAGAAGTGCCTGTTAGTGACACTTCGCCAGTTTTAAAACAATCCGGCCCCCAGGACCCATCTCCAAAGATTCTAATATGTAACCGCAGGTGATAATCACTGACACAGATTCTGTAAATGCAGGCGACCATCGCTCACGCCGACTCTGAGAAGGCTTAGAAACCGGAAAAGGGACCGAACTGGTTGGGAAAGTCAAACCAAAGAGCTTGCATTTTTCTCCAAACTAAAGGGGCAATTGTGAAACTGGAAGTGAATTACTCAAAGCAACTTTAAGGTTTTATAAACAAATCTAACATCCAATAAAAATCTTTTAAATTCAAACTTTACCTGAGACACAGCCCTGCCTTTTACCTTCTATACAGAAAGTGTCAAGCTTAATAATTATGTAGAGAGGTTAGTGTCTTCGTATATTTTTAAAACCAAGTCACAAACAAACAAGCACCAGCAACCCTTGCATTGTGAGCTGTTTCCATCTATTCACAAGGGCGTTCTGACAAGACCTCCGACTAGGAATCTTTTTGGTCGTTGATTTTCTTTCCTTACAGTGTGTTCCTAAAATTAATAAGACCGCATCACTTCAAGCATTCTGTGGCTCGGAATTTTCTGTAATTCATATTGGCTGAAACCAGTGTGGTTTTCCTGTGCTGTTATTATTCACCTCAGTTACAAATCAGGTCATAACCAGGCATATTAGTTTTGCATTTTGGAAGCCAGTCAAGGATTTGGCAAAAGGAAATCACCCATATTACTTCTCATCTCCCAGGGAAGCTGAATCATTGCTTTAAAATAAGAAAAAGTAAAAAAGAAAAAAAATGCACAGAGAGAAATAGCTGAACATCTGGACGGAGAGTGACCCGAGTATTCTAAACGAGTCATCAAACATGAGCGCGCACATCGGTCACAGCTTCCTGGGGTCGAGGTCTGGTCCACAGAGCTCTGCCTGGCGGCCCCCGGATCACTCACACCCACCGTCTCCAGGTCCAGACAGCAGCCAGGGGCCCGACGTGCAGGCTCGTGGGCCACAGAGGTTATGCAGTGGTTTTAGATTCATCTCTCCCCATCCTGTGCGGATTGTGCCTTCATTTTACTTGCTAATGAGTAGGGGCGCATGCTGGGCTGCAACTCAGCTCCATCTTGCTGATGGTGTGAATCTGGGCATCTGGGAAGGCCCTGGCACCCGGCAGATGGCTCCTGGCAGTCTTGGCTTTTGTGGAGGAGTTCTGGGAAACTCTCTGGACCTTGTTGCCCCCCGCCCCCACTTTTTTCTAAAGTAAGGCTTTACTTTCTTTAGACAGGCAATATAATATGGTAGTTAGTTATGGTCACAATCTGCTACTTACTCTGTGACTGGAGCAAGTTTCTCAGCCTAAGTCACTGTTTTCTGGTCATGATTCATAGTTCCTACACACGGTGAGGTTATCATGAGGATTAAGAGAGATAAGCCACATGCAGCACGGGACTCAGTGGCTGGTACATGGTAGGTGCGGAGTGTACTGTAGCTATGACTCATTATTTCAGGTGGTCAGGTCTGAAAGCATGCAAGGTTTACACTGTGGGACTGCATTTGTGATGGGTTGTTCTTAAATAGCACTACTCATAATAAAGGTTTCAGTGCCATTACTGAGTGCCCAGTAGGAGTCCATAGAGAAGATACATGAAAACCCTGTGGGAAGCTCTCTCCCCCAGCCCTTTCCCAAAGGGCACTGTGGGGCTCAGAAAAGCCCCAAAGGACAGGCCTGGGAGAGAAGGCCTCCGCTCTGGTCTGACTGCCAAGTGGGTGCTGCTGGACGCTGACCACGGCCTGGTCGTATCCTGCATTTAATGTCAATGCTCTCAACTGCCAAGTGGCTTTTTTCTTTCTTTCTTTTTTGCACTAAAATCGTGTTTTGTGGCTAGAAGCACCGCAGTGTTGTGGAAGCACCGGGGCAACTGTGAAGAAAAGCAGAACCTGTGACATAGTAACTCTGCTTGGACATCGTGACTAGGCCTGTGCCTCTCTCCAGTTTCTCCCTGGGTGAGGGAGTTCGAAGAACTCCAGATTTGGAACCAGAAGATACAGGTTCTAGACCTGGTTTTGCTTCTCACTTGCAGCATCTAGCAAGTCGATTGTCTCCCCTGGGAAGGGGAGACAGGGACCGTGCACCGCCTCCTGTGTTGCAAAGGCTTGTCCATCAGGGCACCGGGCACCTCCGATTGCGAGGCCAAGCACAGAATCCTGAGAGGGATGTACATCACAGAGAGGACTGAAGTAGGTCACCAATCCTGGCCACAGACCAGGGCCTGGGACACCGCCCCTCTGGGCTCCCGGTCGAATTGGCCATCTTTGACTTTCACGGCTCAAGTATCTGAATCGCAGATCACGCGCCTACTGCAATCGAATGAAGGTGTGGCCAGCAGGCACAATACACTGCCATCTACGTTGAACTGAAAAGCACAGAACACTTTCCTAGAAATAGGCCCCGGATCAAATTTTCCCAGGGCACCAGCGGCAGACTTAGGCCAGAAAACAAACCCACGGCTGCTTGTTAAAGCAACTCAAGCACTGGATTCTACAGCTGTAAAAATACAGCGGTTTAAAATCCAAGCCTCCAACAGCCACCCAAATCGATGCTACCCTAGGATTACTCAGGGAAAACGCACGCCTTCTCCTGCTACTCAGCTAAGAGGTTTCTTTCTTAAGAGACCCAGGTAAGGAATTAGGAACTCGCCTCTTGCATTAGGTTTCCCCCCGAGTGCAGTGGTTATGGGGTCCCAGCACCGGGAAGGAGGGGTTCCTGCCAGCCCTTCCCACTGCCCTCTGTCCCAGGAGCATGCACAGCCGTGCAGATGGGATGGCAGCAGTGACCCAGGCAGGGCCTCTCTTCATCGCTAGCGATCAGACCCCTGGATCCTGGCCGGGAGGGAGAAATCTGGGTGTCAGAGAGCGGAACACGCTTGGGTTGTGAACCAGTGACTCTCCGAGGCGTCTCTGGAGCAGAAGTAAACAGGAAACCGTGGCTTCTGAAAAAGCACTCTGTCCTCCAGAGGAGAGGGGCCTAATGATGGGCGGGTCCATCTGCCTGCAGCCCCTGGGCACAGTGTGAAATGACAGAGCAGCTAAACATGACGCGGAACAGAAAAGGACGTTAGGTAAAAGCTGCCGAAATCTGAGTAAAGGATGAACTTCAGTTGACTATCAGTTGGGTCGGTCATTGTGACACATATACTGTACGACTAGCATACGATGTTAGTAACAGGGAAAACTGGGTGTGGGAATATATACCCCGGTTCTGTCTATAACTTTTTTATACATTTAAAACTATTCTATAATAAAATGTCGTTTAAAAAATAGGGAACGGATGCTCTCAGACATTTGCTAAAGCGAGACAGCAGATACAGCGTGTCTGGTGCGTTATTTTCTGCATGTTCGAAATATTTTATAATGTGAACCTAGAAAAGTTACACACATGCACATACATTGCAAACCCCGTCCCCCCGAAAAGGACTGTGTGTTTAGATAAGGATGCTGTGCTGAAGGCAGGCCTGAAAGACACCCTTGTTCACCCGCTGCTTGGGACCCTTTCTGTCTGAGCACTCCTTGGCTGTCCTGTCACAAAGAGGGATCCCACCACCTTCAGATGATCCCATGTCCACCCCAGGCTCTGAGTCTGCCTGTCCCCTCCACCCACCAATGGTTCTTCCACATTTCCTCAGACTTGCAACCCCACAGAGCTTACAGCTCAGCCAGCCCCTCACATGCCAGCTGAAAGCCGCCTTAAGAGGCTGCTCCTCCAAACAGTGTGGCTTTTTGACGAGGACAAAAGAGAGCCTCTGAGCCCAGGGGAGTGGACTGCACGCTGGAATTTCAAGGACTGCAGCAGACCACGCCCAGGGACATGGCACACGTCCCTCTGTGCTTCAGACGGGACCGCAACTGACTGGAGGGGAAACCATCCCCCGGTTCCAGTGGGTGTACCGAGCGGTGCTTCCCGTGCCAGCTCGGAGCTCTTGACGTCGTGGAAATTAACGCACCGATTTCTTACATTTTCCAGCCACGGAAGGAGGCAGAAACCAGCGGTGAACGGCGGGGATGGGAATGCAGAGGAAGGGGGCCGGGGCCCAGACTGCCTGTAAACTCAACGCTAATCCCCAGACCAGCAACCCGGGCCTGGGGCTGCTTATTTTTGCTCAGCTGTTTGAAGGCCAACACCAAGGAATGTGAGTGGCAGCCAGCTTTCCCCTGACACCTCTGCCGTGGGTGTCACCCCGGCCAGATGAGTGAGGGCGAGTGGAGGAGCACCCCGGGGACGTTATTTCAGAGTTCAGTAAATGGAACTGAAACTTACTGGTTAGTTTTCTAGACTGAACAAGTCAAGATCTGGTACCCACGGGTCCCTTATCTGTGCCATGATCTCATTCTGGACTGTTCCCCCTCCGCAAATCCAGCCCATCCCTACAGGGCCCATTAAAGACCTACATGCAGCCCTAACCGGTTTGGCTCAGTGGATAGAGCGCTGGCCTGCGGACTGAAGGGTCGCAGGTTCGATTCCGGTCAGGGGCATGTACCTTGGTTTCGGGCACATTCCCAATGGGGAGTGTACAGGAGGCAGCTGATCGATGTTTCTCTCTCATCAATGTTTCTAACTCTCTATCCCTCTCCCTTCCTCTCTGTAAAAAATCAATAAAATATATTTTTTAAATAAATAAATAAAATGTTATTCATAGCTCCTCAGGAAAAATATAAAATAATAAAGACCTACATGCAGCCCAGGGCTCACTTTCACCTCATTGTTTCTTCCACTCAACATATCTTCATTAAACACCTACTATGGGCCAGGTACCATTCTAGGCACTAGAAATACAGCAGTGAACATGAAAGAGAAAGATGGCTCTTCTGTCTTGGAGTTTCTATTCTGGGAAGGGAAAGGTCAACCAGGAAATAAGCGAAAACATACTAGCATATATACTGTATCAGTAAGAAAACTAGGACGGGGGTGGCGGGGAGGGAGGGCAGAGCCACCGCTCTCCTGGGCCCTTCACTGGCACTTGGCATATACCGTTGCTGAACTTGGTTAATGTCCGTGTTGCCTCTTCTGCGGGATACCCTACATTTTCCAAGGACAGGGGCTGTTTCAGGCTTTTCTCAGCACAGGATTATGTACCAAGTTCAACCAATTCTGTTGCCTGCAAGAATCTATAGGATGCAGCCGATTGCTGTTTTATACCCCTAGGCCTTATGGGTATGCAGGACAGGCTAGGGTGAATCAGGCGACCTGGACACCAGCAGTGAATCACCCATTCTGCATGGATCTGTCTCGTCCCTGTCTCCCTGGCAGGGGCAGCACTGACCAGACACCAGGGAACAGGACAGATGCGATTCCTGCCCTCAGGGTGTGCACATCCCGGTGAAAAAGGCTGCCAAGAGGTAACAAACAGGAAGTGACTTCAATGTGTGCCGTTTCCATGAAGAAATGAGCTGGGGGATGAAAGGGAGAAGCACAGCAAGGAGATCGGGGAGGGTGATCTGAAAAGGTGGGGTTCCAGCCAAGATCTAAGAGATTAGAACAGTGGTTCTCAACCTTCTGGCCCTTTAAATACAGTTCCTCATGTTGTGACCCAATCATAAAATTATTTTTGTTGCTACTTCATAACTGTAATGTTGCTACTATTATGAATCGTAATGTAAATATCTGATATGCAGGATGGTCTTAGGTGACCCCTGTGAAGGGGTCATTCGACCGCCAAAGGGGTCGCGACCCACAGGTTGAGAACCACTGGATTAGAAGGAACCGGCCCGGCAAAGGGCAGGTTAGGGGTGAGGCTAAGACAGGGAGATCGAGGTTCCAAGTGGAGGAGAGGCCAGGACCAGGCCTGGAGGTGGGGATGTGCTGAGTCAGTGCAGGGAGGAGGCTGGAAGAGGGCAGGTACCAGGCCCCATAGGCCCTCGGGGGCCAGCATTGGGGGTGTGGGTTTCACTCTGGTGCAATGGGAAGCCACAGAGCAGTCTAAAGAGCAGGAGAGAACATGAGATTTATATCTTCAGGCGATCCCTCTAACAAGAACTCCCCAAATCAGGGGGACCACATGTCACAGTTTGTCTGGGGCCATGTTGCTTTATGCCTGCTGCCCCAGCATGTTATTAATAGCACCCCATTTCACTCTCCAAAGTCTTCCAGATGGAAAGAAAAACTGTATGGGCAGCCTCTCAGAACCCACTATTATAACAAATACGATCCACTCTCTGCCAGTCATGTTCTCCTCAGACCGAACACAGCAGAAGCTGAAACGACATCTACAGTGTCTGGGAGAGCCAGTCCCCCAGTCCTCTACTTCTAAAGGGTCTGGCTGTATTCTGGGTTTTTAAGACAGGAAGACAGAAAATTCTGTGACGTTCTCTTCATGATGTCGTTCACGTTTCACAGCTGCTGATGGGAAAACTTTGCCACGGATAGACAGTGTGTGTGATTCAGCTGTGGTCTGTCCTCACTCCACATGGACAAGTACTGAGATGCTGAGCGCTGTTCACGTGGAAGCCTGTCCAGGCCCCCAGGAGCCCAGGTTACATAACCTGGTTTCTCCAACCTCTCCGCTCAGGTCTTATTTCTCAGATGTTCTCATCCCCGGGGCTCTCCTGTGCGTCCTCGCCAAGTTCTGCACTCGGACACCGTGCTTCTCAAGTCCCATGCCAAAGCCCTCTGCTGCTACCGGGGCAAACCTTCCCAGAAGCCTCAGGGCCGTCCTCCTCCCCGTCTGGGCCATGGAGCGGGGAGTTGGAAACAGCCCCCCACACCACGCATTACCTCCTGTCTTGCTGTCACCTGTCCTCCTGGATCAGACCACCTAAAGAGAGGATTAGGAGTAATCTTGCCAGCTGGGGTACAAAGGCACACATGGGTGGCAACCTCTGTCAGCTGGGATTATACCTCCTTCTCATATTCCTCCGTTTTAGAACCACAGAAAGCCAGGGTAGAAGCAGCCTGAGCTACACTCTGTGTATTCGCAGGTTTATGGAAGACCGATCTAATGAAGAGCTCTTGGCAGGGCTGGAACGTGTCCTGCACCGGGGCCCTGCTTGGCCACGCTTCCCTCCTCCCAAGAAAAGGCCACCGCCCCACAGTTTCCCCTTGACCTTCACGTACATGACTTGCCCTTCTTGACTTGATTTTGCTTCTTGAGGGCAGAGAAGATATTTACCAGGGCTTTGTGTTGTTTACAACATGGTGTCTTCGGTGCAGCCAGGACTCCACAGGTACTTGCTGACCAGGCCACAACCGATCCCTCCTGCATTTTATGATACAGACAGATGAACAAGAGTCATGGTACCAGCCTTGGGTGGCGAAGGCTCTGGGGACAAGCAGACCCAGGTCCAAACCAGGCTCTGCCACTTGTTTACTAGCTACTCACTAACTGAGAAGTGGGCATAATATACCCACTTCCCTTGGAGGTACAGGAGCACTCCCGCGCCTCAATACAATGCTTTCCTGAGCACCATTTTCCCGCCCTTGCTGGCTTTACTTAGTTAATATAGGTTGTTCCTTCTTTTTCTCTAGCTTAAGGAGAGAAAGAAAGACACACACACACACACACACCCCAAAAAATAAAAACAAAAACAAAAACAAATCCACTACCAAAAACCCCTATTACTATTACCATTCCCCCCCCCGCCCCCAATCCTTAACTATTTAAAACCCTCCTTAGAAAGAGATAAAACCATTATCTTAAAAACTTTTAACGGTGCTGAGATAACACCTAAAAGAGGGGATTCCTAGGGTTATCTGTGACTCAGGTAGGAGCTAGGAAGCATTTAAATTTAGAGAGAGAACTCAGAGAACTGAGAGAACCGAGTTTTCCCAAAGGGAAGCTGAGCAGGGAAAAGGAATCAGGAAGGCAGAGTGTGGGCTAAGCCTGCAGCAGGAGGAACCGGGCCAACATTATCAGTCTGCGGCACCCAGGACTGATACCATACTGACATCTTGTGGTGACAAGTGTTATGACACGTAGGGGTCCCATAGCCACTGTGGACCTGAGAATATTCCTACCATCTGGCAGTTTTGCAGCATGTACAGAAAACAGTCACCGTTTCACACCGTGGAGACCGAGGTGAGGTGGCGGCTGCTGCACTGAGGAACATGCGTGCTGGCCGGCGGCTTCACTGTGACATGCGAACTCATTTTTTTGGTTGATTTTTCTTTGTTAAATGGCATTTAAATATATAAAATAAATATCAAAAATATAAGTCTTTGTTTTACTACGGTTGCAAATATCAAAAAATTTCTATATGTGACACGGCACCAGAGTTAAGTTAGGGTTTTTCAAAATGCTGACACGCCAAGCTCAAAAGGTTTGCCATCACTGCTCTAAAGGGTCACTGTGCCCAGAGCCACACCTGCAGGCAGCAGTTCTCTATGAAACCTGGCCTCGGAGACCCAAGGATACGCTTGGGTGACATCAGGGAGGACCGCACAATCTCACCACAAAAAAGTCTGGTAAGGGCCTTGCTCGGAACATCGGGCTAGCGTCTTCATTCCTCAGCATTATGTAACTGCCCAGTCCTTCGGCGTCGCTCCAGAACACACCACGGCGGTGCTGCCCTTAACTGCTTTTCCAGACCAGTCTTTCCAAATGTCCCCCGAAAGAATGCAGCCGGCACCACCTCACCCTGATGGTCCTAGCAAATGGGTGAACCGCACTGCAAAGAGACGGGTTTACTCCCACAGCGGCCTCTACCTGCCAAAGAGGTGTGGCTGCGGTTCCCGGGCAGAAAAACATGGTCTGTTTAAGAGAATAGCACTTAGGATATTTTTGGTCACCATAAAAAATAATGGCTATGCCTATAGGAACAGTGAAATATCTGGAAAATAAACGTTACCCCTTGTCAACCATCCAAACGTGGTTCAGCTTGTGCAGTTGGCTGTATTTCCTCCTCGTCTTCTGTGTAAAACGGGGTCCGTCTTATTCTCACCTTTTATAACCTAAAGATTTTGGTTAACATTTCTCTCTTCATAAACACATGACGGGCATTCATTTAGTACATGAAGCTGTGCTTGGCCTGACGGGGACCGCAAAGGGTGTGCGAGGCGGTCCGTGGTCTCCAGAAGGCGGTGCTGGAGCCCAGGACACATGACAACATGGAAAAGAAATTCAACGAAAATGGCCATAAGGGGTTCACACCTAAACAAGGTGGCCCAGAATGGTCTAGAATGGTCCCGAGGGGGGTTCATGAGGGAAGAAACACACACCTGATCCTAGAGCACTGTAATTCCACAGACAATTCTGAACTGCTCACAAATCTATTAATTACTCCCCTTTCTCAAGAGGGAAACTTTCCCAGAATGAGTGACTCATTGAAGTCATTCCCATTGCTATGCCTTTGCTATTATGGACAAAACTGAGCTCCTGCAGAAACAATAACAACATCAAAAACACCTGCTTCTCAAAATACCCTAAAGGTGCCTAAAAGTAATTCAAAGCAATTTTTAAATTATGTTTTTATTCATAGGAAAACCAGAACTTTGAGTGAAAATCAATAAGTTTTCTGAAGAATTAGAAGTGAATTCTGAAATTCCAGAATCCTGGTGTTTCAACAATACCAAATGCAAGAGATAATATACACATTAGCAAGAATAAAATTTTTAGGGAGACACAACCCTATTCTACACACCATCGTGAAGTTTGGAACCACTGAGCAACCACACTTACCTCGGGGGGAGAGACTTTCCTGATTAGCCTGCGTTCTCCTACGTGTTCACTCAGAAAGTACCTCTGAACAACACAAGTTTGAACTGTGTGGGCCCCCTTATATGTTGGGCTAAGGAACATGGATGCTGTGGATACATGCTGGGCTAAGGAACATGGATGTTGTGGGTAGATGCTGGGCTAAGGAACATGAATATCATGGGCAGATGCTGGGCTAAGGAATGTGGATATCATGGGCAGATGCTGGGCTAAAGAACACAGATGTTGTGGGTAGATGCTGGGCTAAGGAACACGGATGCTATGGATAAGTGCTAGGCTAAGGAATGAGCACCTGGAACGGGCACTCTATCAACCTGGGCTTGGAAAATGAACGGGCTTCTCAGGAGAGCGGGCACTAAGTTGAAGGAAGAATAGAAGGTAGTCAGGTGAGGAGCAAGAGGTGTCTAGGAAGAAGGACTAGCATGTTAGAAGTTCTAGAGGAGAGAAACCATGGTAACATCATGGAAAGGAAATATAGTGTCCTCATAAAGCAGATGACAAAACTGTTAAAGCTAACACTGACTTCCTCCAGTGGATGGCTAATAAGGGCTGAGCAGGATCCAAACCCAGGCCATTTGAAAATATACTCTGTCTCTCAAGTTGGAAGACAGTGTGTTTGCTAGAGAAGACTGCTCAGGAGCCCACAGGGCCTAAGATTCCACCCTGAAACCATACCCTTAACTCCGCAGCCTTCATCTCTGGTTCAGTGGCATACTTCAATCTTGTCAGTATGGCTCTCACAGCGCCAGATGTTGGACTGAGGTGAAATGGAAAGATTTCTGGCCAGGTTTCTGAAACCCTAATTCTAAACGAGCCTTCTCTAGTGGCCACGGGTTCCTGAGAGATGCGGTGGGGCTGAAGTTATTTACTCTGGCCAAACGCACACTGTTATTACTCAGAGCTTCGGCCCCAAACTTCACCACGGCTCTGGGAAGTCAGGGAGGTCTGTGTGTCCCTGACGCATAAGAGTGGTGATCATATAATTTACTGTCCTCTGAAGGTGAAAGGGACACGATTAATAAGCCACCAGGACAAATGTGTAAACCAGGCTGAGGCAGGACAAAGCAGAACTTGTGGTCATCTGGTCATCAGCGTTTACCTTCTAGCTTACGGCCTAGATGATAGCAAGTCTGGAGGCCTTGCTGGGTCTGGTCCCCAGGCCTATAACCTCATCCTGTTGCTAATGGCAACAAGTGGCTGCTAAAGATGAAGCTCCAGGGGGCAGGGGGATAAACTACAAAAGCATTCCTCCCTAAAACCCAGGGCTCCCCTCAACCATCTGCCCTAAGCCTGGAGCGGGATGTGTTGCAGTAGAAACAGCCTGCTCATCTTACTACATCTAGGCCTAGGCTAAGAGAATGTCCTCCGCAAATGAGGGACATAAACATACGAGAAAGAGAGTTCAGTGCAGATGCAAGAACTTTTAACTTTGGGAACCATAGTGACAGTCCCTGGCACTGTGGCCAATAAGAGCCCTGAATTGGCGCCTCTATCAGCTCCGTTTCCCTCATGCCTCCGGTTCCTCCTGAACAGACTGCCTCCAGTACAGGAGGTGTATGGGGAGCATGGATCTTCCCAAAATGGGCTGGTCATGTAAGTCCTAGGTGTAAGGAAGCCAATGGCACCAGGGTCATTCGTGCAATGATTCAAAGCACCATGCAAATGCTGGTTTTTCAAGTGTGCAAACATCAACGGCCTTTATAATTTGCACATTTGTACAAAGAATACACAAGTCTCAAGGAGATCAGCCAGAGTTGAAAGACCCAATACCCTGTCTCCAGCACACAACTCTACCTACGAGTCACTTACTAGATGTTCTCTCCACTGAAGAGAACCAAATAAGTGTTTTTCAAATCACCAGCATCAGGAATGGGAGCGAGCAGCTCCTTAATGCTGACAGTTAAGGGACGTCCACAGAGCGTCTGGGATCGCAAAGCTCACCCCTCCTCACCCCAGTTCTCCCCGGCATTGCGTCGGGAACTAATTTGATTTGCTGTCCCAAGTGGGCTTCCCACCTTCCCCCATTCACCAGTACGTCTTTTTCCATTTCCCATATTTAAAAACAGACTCTTAAATTTATGGGCATTTAGGGCTGGTGAAAGTCTCCAAGCCCCAGGCTCACCACAGGCTCGGCCCCTAAATGGTAACAGCTGAGTGGGCTTGTGTGCCGTGGGGGTGATGGCCTTGTCTCCCATCCCTGAGAAATAGCCCCCAGGGACAGACCTGGTGACCCCATCCCCAGGCCAACCTCACAGACTGCCCAGAGGGGCTCACTTAGGGCACAGTGACACTGAAGAGGGAAATCTCTTCCTTTGTCAGGAAAGTGGATCTGAAAGGCCGGCCCCGGGCTGTTCTGGTCTCTGCCAGGAGGTGAGACACTGATGAGGACAGCCCTGCACTTGCCGATTCTGGTCCCTTTGGGTTATAAAGCTCTCCTTTTGCGAAACGATGCTGACCATATAGGGTACATCTGTTTTTTAAGTCTGTAATTGGCAAGAGAAAAAGTTAGCTTCAGTATGTTGCTAACATTTCCTGGGTCCATGAAAAGTGAAAGTCTGAGGAACACGGCTTTAGACCCAGGACTTTCAAAGAGCAGAGAAATGGTAATGAAGTGGGAAGAACACTCTGATGTCAGAAGGCCATTCTGTTCGGTGCAGCATGAGCCTAAATTAATATGTAGAGAGCCAGGCAAGAAAGAAGTCTTTAGCACCTACTCACTTCACAGCACTATCTCAGTCATCCTCACCACTACGCTGCCAAACAGATATTGTAGTTTCCATTTTACAGCTAAAGGACAAAAATAAAGGGGCAGTGATGGGACCAAACCCAAGGTAACACCACGTGATTGGTGGATCGCTGGGATTCAGCACCAATGCCTACTTTCTCCCGCCATCATCCGCATGTGAAGCGGGAATGCAGGGGCCTAAGCTCTTTTTAGTTCACGTTTGAACCACAATACAGCTCCTATGTTGTGGAGCGAGTCCACTTCCAAATTGAGCCGATCTATTGAATTATAAAACCAAGGTCAGGAAGACATTGCAATGGAATTTTGTTTACTCTCTGTAGTTGATCAGTTTACTTGAAACTTTGGTCTCTGCAATTGCAAAGGCCCTGGAAATGAACTTCATTAAAATAGACCCAAGTTCAGTACGAAACCACGACCTCATCTCAGATGTTACTCCACAAAGGAACATCATCCAGCCAAATCTAAGTTCCCCAGGTAGCCACCACCCCTTTTTTTCTTTACCTTTGGGTGTTTTATTGCTTGTTGCCAACTCCAAAAAAGTTTAGGGAAGGCTAAAATAACTGTCCCTTAAAACTATCAGAGTTTAAGTGGGAGGATTTTGAAAAACAGGAGGACCAAAGAGTTCACTTGCGTCTTTACCTACGGGTTTAATTCAACCATGTTATCACTATTTTCCAAAATGGCACAAACCACATCATGGCTATATCGTTAGAGTCACATTGGCATTCAGTATTAGAGTATCGATAGGACTGTATACAACTGTCACAAATAATGACAGGATTGGGCATCTCGTTGGGAATGTCTCCTTTGACTTAGCAACTCTGTTAAGTTGGTGAATAGTATTAGGCAACCAGTCATTCATTCAACAAAAAATATTGAATGTCTATTAAATATCACCCATTGTTCAGGGTGACAGGCACACAGAAGTAAATTAAAAGACAAAAATCCTTGCCATTATGGACTTTTCATTTCTAGATGCGAAGAGACTCACGACCAATAGTAAACATTTTACTTCTTAAAATTAAAATGGAAAATTTAAATAGAATATTTTCACTTTTGAAAAGTTTCTTTTTCTCTTTTTTAAAATATGTTTTTATTGATTCCAGAGAGAGGAAGGGAAAGGGAGAGAGAGATAGAAACATCAGTGATGAGAGAGAATCATCAATTGGCTACTTTCTGCACATCCTCTACTGGGGATAGAGCCCGACACCCAGGCACGAGCCCTGACGGGGAATTGAATTGTGACCTCCTGGTTCATGGGTCAACGCTCAACCACTGAGACACAATGGGTAAGCTCTTTTGAACAGTTTCCATGGTACATAGAAACCCATACGAGTTGCTCAAATCTCTTATTTTTTCATCCTAAGGAGAAAATATCTGCAAAAGATTTAAAATGACATACCCAACTTGAAGCAAAACCATGCAGATATCTTTTGTTTCTATCCATGTTCCTGAAATACCTTTCATGAGTTTTTTCACTTTGAGAGATTGAAGTGATACAAGGGACTGTGCTGATTACTTTAGGAGGATGGTCCCAGGGAGGAAACTGGGTCCTACCAGGGGATGCCCTCTTGGGATGTCCTGCCAAGCCCGAGTTCCTTCCTATAAAGCCAACAATTCATTTTTGTGCTAGACCGTTACCTAGGATGGCAATGTTTTATTCAGAAAACTTGGGCAAAAGCTTAAGAAATATCTTAAGAATGAAGCTAAAAGAGTGAGGGTGAGGCAATGCACTTCAGAGTAAGTATCTGATATGTCGCACTTCTTTTGTTGTAAGGAATTACTAACAGATGAAAAGTAAAAAAAATCCCCTCTTGGATAATCAGCTATCAAATACATGTAACAGAACACACTGAAATCATGCATCTCTTCCATCTGGCTGTTCCTGAGTTATACCCTTTTATAATAAATCGGAGATCCCAAGAGTTAAAAAAAGAAAAGAAAGAAAAGGAATGCAAATGTTACTTTTGTTATTTTCATTTGACGTCACCAGAACCAATTCCGCTGGCAAAGTGAAGGAGCATCCAATCCTCCAGGTGCTGACTAGAGTTCATTTCTAAGTAGAAAGCAAACCGCAGGGATAAGGCAGAACGTTCAGACGAAAGTGCTGAATATCCTTGAAAGTCAGGCATTTGCAGTCAAACAGAGCACTTCCTGGCTGAAGCACTGGCCTCAGGTATATCTGGTTTAGAGCACCTTTACTTTCAAGATAGAAAAATTAGCAAAACCTAATACCACAGCGTGGTTACACCCCATCAGAGTGTAAAAGCATGTGAGCGGGTGAGCTTCAGAGAACATGGACAAAGGCTGTCGGTTTTGCATCTACAGATTTCGATCCGAGAAAAGCAGAAGGAGCAAGAGCCCTTTAAGAGGGTGGTGCGTGGATGTTGGACGGAATGTTTTTAAAGAAGGGTAAAAGAGTGTTCAGTTGAAATAGACATATATAGAATGCAGCCTCAGCACCGACTGCGGAGCGGCCGGAATTTTATAGGCCTGTAGAAGGCAGAGACGGAATACCAACACATCAGTATGGGCAGGGGTAAGAGATAAACAGTTTTAAATATCTTGTACAACTAAGAGGTTTCTGCAGCCAGGTTCACTGCCAAAAGGAGACTTGGACCATTTCAGTCTGGTTATTCCAATCATAGGGCTTCATGTAACCACACAAGATACAGCCATGCCTGCCTGAGAAAAGCAATGATGCTTGTGCAGGTAATCTCCAAGGTGACCGTGACTTGCTATGGACAAGGCTGCAGAAGTAAGGACCGTTAATCCTTTCAAGTTTTGGCTTTCATTCTTCTTGGAAGGGACTAAGGAAGGTCTTATAAATTTCACATCATCTATTTGTCAGGTTGAGACTTGCACCACTAAAAAAAGTGCAAGAGTTACTATGAACCTTTCTACTATTTATAATGTAAAATATAGGTCATCAGTTACCATCCTGACTTTAAAATTGTATTTATTTATCATTGTGTTGGTTTAAAACTCAAACTTTAAATAGTCTCTCTCTCTCTCTCTCTCTCTCTCTCTCTCTCTCTCTCTCTCTCTCTCTGGTTTAGGGAGATAGGATAATAAAAGCTTTGATCTCTATTTTGGTTCTGACCAAATGGATTTCACAAACATTTACTAAGAAGATTGTCAAGTCTGACCTAGACTGCTCCCAGGTTGAAGATACAAACCTTCTTATGATATATTCAGATACATATATTAATCATCTGCATTCTTGTGTCGTGATTCATACCAAGAACACCGTTACCATGAAAAGTAATGAGAGTTCACAGACACTGTTTCCATTACCCAAGGTACATACCTCTTCGTGGCAAAGCATGGTTGCTCTAAGTGCATTTACCTCTAAGCCCGTAAACATGTCCTAAAAGCCCTCGAGTGGGTAAGGTATTGAGACTTCTAGAGCCATAAGGACACCTATCCAGGATCGCCCTGTCCTCTCCATCTTTTCCGTATCGATGGCACCTTCATTCATTAGACCCTGGAAAAGAAGTCAGGCTTTCTAAAGAAAAGTGATCGGAAGGTGAAATGGGCAGGAGGGGCCGAGGAGGATCTTTGTGGCGCCACTTCTTCCTGTGTGTCCACACCGTGAAAGTCCACAGAAAGCAAACACTGGCAGGCAGGGGAGCTCGGATGATGAGTGGGTTATGGCACGGAGAAAGAGAAGGCATTTTGTGGGAAGACCCTCACTCCCAACGCCCCACCCCTCAGCCCCAGATTGCTTCTGAAGGCAGGAAGCCAAGGGCAGGACAAACAGGGACCCAGTGAGACCTGCCCTGATGACAAACAAGCACAGTTCTGTAGACAGACACCATTGGTAGATAGACAGCCTGCAGACATACACTGTAAATATGCACCGTTTGTACGAGTATAAGTTTCCCCCTAGGAAACCGGACTTCCTTTCTCTGATAAAGCTCCCCTGGGGAGAGGCAGGCATCGAAGCCTTGCCACATGGGGGAACTGGGAAAAAATGATGAGGCTCCTTCTGCCTGTGGAGGCTTTGGTTTTCCAAGAACACCCAGGAGTGTCTCACATATCCACAAGCAAAGACTGGGGACTGTTCTCTAACTGATCTTTACATGAATCTAGAGGGAAGTTCCAGGGATGGCCTCTGTAAAAGCTGATCCTGGATATGTAAAAATAAAATCCGTAAAACATGTCACTCATGGCCTGATTTCCTCGTGGCTCTCCCATGTACCTCCTCCTTCCCCTCTTCTCTAACCTGTGCACTCTCTGTCAGAATTGAAAAAAGAGCCCCCACATCTTTAAATATAAACCAAAGAAAGAAAATATGCATTCTTTGAGAAAACTGGATAAGAACTAGGGTCTGTAATTTGGAAATTGAAAAGAGAAGTGATTGGGCGTTCTTTGTACGGAAGGGAACACATCTCCTACGTTGGGGAATTAAAGAAAGAGAAAGAAGACACGGAGCCCCACTGGGCCTGGCTGCAGTCTTCTCTGCCCTGGCGTGTCTGTGAACCGCGTGCCTCCCTTCGCAACAGCTGGAGAGAGTCAAGCCCACTGCCTCTTCACTGGCTCGGCGGCCTCTCCTGTTTGTGGTAAGTGAAACCTTATCTTCACTAGAACGGGAGTGTGTCCAATGTGTTTAGAATAGGAGCGAGGCCCTCCTGAAGCCTGTGCTTCACTCATTTCACGTGAGGTCTAAGAGCCAACGCAGAAAGATAACGGGCTTTAAATAGTTACGTTTGGACAGTTCTGGTCAAGGAGAGACTCGGAGAGGCACTGAGCTTCCATTATGGCATTGGGAGTTCACAAAAATGAAAACATTTCTAAAGAGCTGAAGAGGAAGCCGCTGGACCCGGAGCCCGGTGTGTGGTGTGGGGTACAGACTTGAGACGAGCAACGTGGCAGAGGACAATGACAACGGGCTGGTGACAGCAGCAGGTGCTGGGGCACAGGAGGAGCAGAACGGGGCTCTCCTTGTTCATGAGACACCCCAGAACCCAGGACTGGTTGGCTCTAGGGGACACTGGGGTTGCATGTATCAACCTCCCAGGCACTCACAAAATTATTTGGGATGCAAAATTCCTGGAAAAGAGAGGACATCTTACTAATGAACCTTGAAGGCTTGGAACATTGAAATTTGGGGGAGTTACTGTAATGTGACCACAGGACACCCTCAGGCCCCACCCGAGGAAGTCAAGGACACACCAGGGTTAACCCTGTCTGGAGGGCTTGATAGGATTCTTTTAAAGGCCAGGCTGCAATAATCTACCCCTTTCTGTCCTGATTTTGAAATAGCCCTGATTTCCTAAATTATAAGACTTTGCCCACTAGGGTCCCAATGCCTTTAAAATAGATAGCCAGGGGAAGAAGATTTTGAAGCACAAAAGTAGTCCTTCTAGTTTCTTTTGTGACCGAATAAGTCAGTGGTTCTCAACCTTCTGGCCCTTTAAATACAGTTCCTCACGTTGTGACCTAACCATAAAATTATTTTTGTTGCTACTTCATAACTGTAATGTTGCTACTGTTATGAATCGTAATGTAAATATCTAATATGTAGGATGGTCTTAGGCGACCCCTGTGAAAGGGTCGTTCGACCGCCAAAGGAGTCACGACCCACATGGCTGAGAACCGCTGAAATAAGTAGATCTTACTACTTGTTCTTTGGAGTATTAGTAAGCAGCCATTGTGGGTGGTCAGTTACAACTGCAATAGAATTTGAAAGAAGATAACTAACATATACACAGCGATTTACAAGTTATGGAATGTAGCATTTCATATTCACAACCTCTTCGTAGGGAAGATATTCTCATTAAACCAAATCCTGCCCCATTCCAAAAAGAGTTTACAAAAGAGGCTTCTTGCCTTTCATTCGCAGATGAAAAGAATAGAGGCCCAACCCTGAAGGTGATCTGCCCATGCCCACATACCCAGGTGTGTTGCCACGCTGGAATCTGAACCCAAGTCCTCTGATTTCAAATGCCATGATCTTCCTAGGACAGCCGTGGGCAAACTTTTTGACTCGAGGGCCACAATGGGTTCTTAAACTGGACCGGAGGGCCGGAACAAAAGCATGGATGGAGTGTTTGTGTGAACTAATATAAATTCAAAGTAAACATCATTACATAAAAGGGTACGGTCTTTTTTTCTTTTTTAGTTTTATTCATTTCAAACGGGCCGGATCTGGCCCGCGGGCTGCAGTTTGCCCACGGTTGTCCTAGAACAATATATGAATGATACCATCAAACACCCCCCTACCCCTCTTTATCAGAAACATGGAACTGGATGAAATAGAGAGATAAATCCTGTTTCCTCTACTCACTCAGAAAGGAATTTGTTATTGAATAAAAGGTAAACATGCCATGTCCTCTGCAAACCAAGTAAGAATTTTTTACTAGCTTTACAGACAATTTTTTACTAGCTTTACAGACAATCCAGGAGGAACTGGATTGTCTGGCAGCAGGGCAGGAACATGGGGGCTGCTTTCTCTCAGGTGGAGGTGCTCCTAGGGGTCATTGTTCCTGTGCTGGGACCTCCCCAGTCGCAGGGCTGACTGGCAGCTATTTCTGCTTCTCCCTCATGGTTACCTAAGACCCTGCCTCATCCAATTTACAATGAATGAAACATCACACAGCCGGTGAGACAGGAGACTTGCAACATGAAGCCGCAACTATAAAGGCTGAACAATTACTGAAATTTCAAGATTATAGATGCATATTAAAAAAAGAGACAGTCCAGTTTATCTGTAGAACAGTTTAAAATGCCCAGGGTGGCATTAATTTTAAATCAAGTGAAAAAAGCAGACAAAGAAAGAAATTCAAAAATTAAAAGGAGCATCATTAAAAATAACTGGTTTAGAAATATTTTCTGAGAAAATAAAACTCTAAAACAAATGAGCTACTCAGTTAAGACATCTTCCTTCCTAATTACTGATTTTGTTTCTTGTTTTATTTTTGTGATGAGGGGCCAGAAGGAATAAACGGAAAGATAGGATAGAGACAGAAATGATGGCATGCTTAGAAACTGTTAGCACGTGCTTCGTAGAGAGTACACAGAATGACAAAATATAAATCAGAAAGTATGTAACCTGATACATTTTCCTCTGGCTGGGCTTCCAAAACCCATCACAGCTTTCAACTGTTGTCCGAAGCAATTCTCAAATTGAATTCTAAAGTAACAGCAATTGAGACCAATTCATCACGCAAGACGGCAGTGTAAGTAAACGCCTGCACTCGCCGCCTCCCACAACCATATCAAAATTATAATGAAAATACAGAACAACCATCACCCGGAACCACTGGAAAGCTGAATGGAAGTCCTACAACTAGAGAAGACGAAAGCACACTGAGTCTGGTAGGAGGTGTGGAGGCACGGAACGGGCTGGCCTGGCACCCACATGGGCCACTTTTTTAATTGGGAGGGAGATCCTCTCTGCAAAGGCTACCTGGAGGAGCAAGGGGTCCCAGCCCCACACCAGACCCATATCCCAGGCTCCCAGAGCTGGGAAAATAAGTCCCCATTACTACAGGCTGTAAAAACCAGCGGGCAGTGGGGCTCAGTGACACAGAGGCTACTGGAAACCTGCTGTTCCTCTTAAAAGGCCGGCACCACAAACTGAACTTACAAGGTCCTCCTTCCTCTGAGCTCCAGCACCAGGGAGAGGCTCTGGGGGACACAGACACATACGAGGAGGAACTGGATTGTCTGGCAGCAGGGCAGGAACATGGGGGCTGCTTTCTCTCAGGTGGAGGTGCTCTCTGTAGCTCCTGCTGGGTGCCTCAGGCAGTGGTTGACTTTGCACCTTCCTTGAGACCCAAGAGCCAGTGTACCCAGTGGTCAGTGTCAGACCATAGCAGATTACAGCTCTAGAGGCAGACTCAGTGAGCACCAAAGCCCCACTGAAGCAAGTCCTGATCCATAGGGGAGTCTCCTGCACAGCAGCTCTCCCACTGTAGGTGCAGCTGGTCCTCATAGCCAAGTGGCCTGGAAGTTAATTGCTCCCAGTGACACCAACAGCATTCAAGTCTCACAGCCCACAAAGGGGTACACCTAGAGCTCCCAGCTCAGGTGACTGGGAAGGATGAGCCACTGGGCCCTATAGAACACCTACTACACAAGGCCACTCTACCAACTCAAGGAGACATAGCAGCTCTACCCAATACATAGAAATAAACACAGAGAAGCAGCCAAAATGTGGAGACAAAAAAACATGTCACAAATGAAAGAAAGAAAGCTACTGGATATAGAGTTAAAATCCATGGTTATAAGGTTACTCAAAAATCTTCTAGAAACCTCCAAAAAAAAAAAAAGAAGAAAAAGGACCAGTCAGAAATTAAGCATACTGAAATATTTGACCCCAACCCCCTGATAATCTAGTAACTTCTTGGCATCATACATAGTTATTCAATATTATAGACTATATTCCCTATGCTGTATTTTATATTCCTGTGACTGTTTTGTAAACTACCTTATGTATTTCTCAATCCTTTGACCTTTTTCACCCAGACCCCTAACCTCTCTCCCCTTTGGCAACTATCAGTCTGTTCTCTGTATCCCATCTTTTTTTAAAGGCAATTAAAAAATGTCTACCCAAAATTTTAATATTAGAGTTGCATATGTTAATGTTACTGCCCTTTAAAAGTAGTTGTCTTGACTTCTAGAATGCACATCTCTGCATCATAAAATCTGAGTTGGAAGGTGCTTTAGAGTTTATGTGAGTGTCTACCCTTATTGTGGGGGAGTCGCTTACTTACCTTAAAAACCTCAGTTAAGGTGCCTTTCTTACAGGTCAGTTTAGCCCATTGTTTTGTTCAGATTTTTTAGGAACCAAAACCTGCCTTCAATAATATTTCTACCCAGCGGTGTGCTTTTATTACCTCCTCTAGCTATACTGAAATATAGAATAATATACAGGGATTCATCAGTAGAGTAGAAGATTCTGAGAATCAAATCAATGATTTGAAATATGAGGAAGTAAAAAACACCCAACCAGAAGAGCAAAAAGAAGTAAGAATCCAAAAATGTGAAGATAGTATAAGGGCCTCTGGGATAATTTCAAGTGTACCAGCATTCACATTATGGGGGTGACAGAAGAAGAGAGAGAGCAAGATATTGAAAACCTACTTGAAGAAATAATGACAAAAAATTTCTCCTACCTGGTGAAAGAAATAGACTTACAAGTCTAGGAAGCACAGAGAGTCGCCAAACAAGAAGAACCCAAAGAAGACCACACCAAGACACATTACAATTAAAATGCCAAGGGCTAAATCTAAAGAATCTTAAAAGCAGCAAGAGAAAAGCAGTTAGTTACCTATAAGGGCATGCCCTGTTAGCTGATTTCTCAACAGAAACTATGCAGGCCAGAAGGGAGTGGCAAGAAATATTCAAAGTGATAAATAGCAAGGACCTACAACCAAGATTCCCCAGGAAATCTATCATTTAGAATTGAAGGTCAGATAAAGAACTTCACAGACAAGAAAAAGCTAAAGGAGTTCATCACCACCAAAACAGTATTAT
>NW_006383016.1:1741844-1744679 GCF_000327345.1 Myotis davidii | reverse complement strand
CCAAACCAGTATTATATTAAATGTTGAAGGGTACTCTTTAAGAGAAAGCAGAAAAAAAGAAAACGATAAAAAAATATGAACAACAAAATGGCAACAAATACATACCTATCAACAATGGAATCTAAAAATCAAAATAAACAAATAAGAAATCTAATGAAAAGAATAAAATGGTGAATAAAATAAAAATCAGAGGCATGGAAATGGAACAGACTGGTGATTCTCAGAGGGAAGGGGGATGGGGGGTGGAAAGAGATTAAACATAAATCTTATATGAAAATATGCATTACCAATGGACACAGACAATAGGATGGCGATGGCCTGGGATGGGGCAGAACCAGGTGAAGGGGGTAATGGGAGGGGGGTGGGGAAGAGGGATATCTGTAATAATTTCAACAATAAATATTTTTAAAAAGTGAAAAAATAAAATAAAATAAAATGAGACCCCAGGGGTTGGGTTTTTTGTTTTGTTTTGTTTTGTTTTTTGAGGGGGGGGGGGGCGGGTAACAGCAACTGAAACACTGAGGACAGACCAGAGACATGTATGACGATAAATGCGAAAATAAGGAAAAATTAAACATAGCTGTCAAATATAATATCTTTAATCAGGCGAAGGGTATATTTGTGACAATTTAGCAAAAAGATAATTGTTTCTTCTAACAACATATAAAGTCAAGTTGAGTCCCTCTAGCCCAGTGGTTCTCAATCTTCCTAATGCTGCGACCCTTTAATACACTTCTTCATGTTGTGGTGACCCCCAACCATAAAATTACTTTCGTTGCTACTTTATAACTATAATTTTGCTACTGTTATGAATCATAATGTAAATATCTGATATGCAGGATGTATTTTCATTGTTACAAATTGAACATAATTATAGCATAGTGATTAATCACAAAAACAGTATGTAATTATGTGTGTTTTCCGATGGTCTTAGGTGACCCCTGTGAAAGGGTCGTTCGACCCCCAAAGGGGTCATGACCCACAGGTTGAGAACCACTGCTCTAGCCTCTTTATAAGTAAACTAGAGGCCCGATGCATGAAATTCGTGCAAGAGTAGGCCTTCCTCTGGCCACCAGCAGGCACCTGGGACCCAGGCTTCCCTCACAGCCCCAGCTTTGTCTGGACAGTCGTCTGGTCTAATTAGCATGTTATGCTTTTATTATTATAGATGTATGCAGCTGATCACTCAGGACCCTTGCAACTTTACTCAGGCAATTACAGTCATTTCTTTGTCTTGATGCATTAGTGTGTCAAAGCTTTGGGGGAAAATAAAAGTAAATCAAACCTTCCCCAAACCAGTCATTTTAACATGCCGCTCTTTGCAATAATTACGGTTCCATTACACACTAACATTCACTGGGACAGCAGCCCAGCCTGGGATGAACTTCAGGTTCAAGTCTACTTGATAAATATTTATTACCAAGCCGCTGGCATGATAACAAACTAAAACATATCTCGCTTTCCACCATGAACATCTTCTTATGTTTCATACTGTTATCAGAAACATTCATATCATTAAAGAATATCAGTAACATAAAGTTCTCTTTTTGTTTATTTCTCCTCTGCTGTCACAGTCCCGGCTCATTTTGGGGGAATAACCAGAATGCAAACGTAAGTCTTAGACTCATGCACCCGGACTCTGCAGGCAGCTTTGGACAGGAAGCATCTTGACAAAAGCTTGAGGAGGGGGGCCCACCTCTGGAAGGCATTTGGGATTCTTCAGAAGGTGTACAGGCAATTGTGGGGCCACCCAAACAGGGGAAGGGAGGAAAAAGGCCTCCCCAATGTGGACCAGTGCCTGTATCCCCTTCATTAGACACCCAGAGATTTCTAAATGCCTAGGCGCTCTGGGACGTGGGGTGGAAAGGGCAGGGCAGTATAGCTGGGTTCACAGAACAGCATCTGAAAGACACACATCACTAGATGGGAGACAGCAAACGTCTAGTAACCCTACAGCTGACCATCCACATCTCAAGCACAAATGGATGGACCAGGATTTCTGTTCAACTCTCCAATGGGCACAGCTCGGTGGCCCAGGTTCCTTTAGGAAGGTTCTCATCTGTGGGACAAGAGCAGACAGCTGAGCAAATCCTTCGTGGGAGCAGAGAGAATCAGTCTGCTCACAGTTTGTGTGGGCACATGCAGACCTTGCTTAACTTCTGCCTGCTTCTGGCCGAAAACACAGTGCTGACTGCAGAAAAAGACAAAGCAGCGAGACTAGATGTACTGATTACAATAAATATTACGTTTTCTTGCAAGCGTCCTCTGCAATAAGATACACAGCCAAGGAATTTAAAGAAAACATCCATGCGTCTGCTTGGTCAGAAAAAGATCAGTTACTTTAAGTTACAATTAAGCCAATTTTAATTTAATTCTCAAGCAGTTCTTTAATGATTGATCTGTGAGGTATTATAAAAGCTAAGCAGGCCACATTTTGATCTCAGTTGAGTTTTTAAAAAACATGTTTTTATTTATTTTTATAGAGAGAGGAAGGGAGAGGGAGAGTTAGAAACATCAATGAGAGAGACACATTGATCAGCTGCCTCCTGCTTGCCCCCTATTGGAGATCGAGCTCACAACCTGGGCATGTGTCCTGTCTGGGAATTGAACCCAGGACCTCTTAGTTCATAGGTCAATGCTCTACCATTGAGCCACACTAGTTGGGCTTGGTTGAGTTTTTTTAAGTTAAAATTATTGGGGTGATATTGGTTAATAAAATTATATAGCTTTCAAGTATACAATTCTATGATACAGCATCTGTATATTGCATTGTGTGCACACCACCAGAAGTCAAATCTCTGTCCATCACTATACTACATTTGACTTCCTTTCATA
>NW_006383016.1:1727190-1741782 GCF_000327345.1 Myotis davidii | reverse complement strand
GAGAGGGGACACGGTGAGATAAATGTGAAGGAGGGATCATGAGAGCCGTGTTCTTATTCCCAAATTCAGTAACTAGCTGTGAGGCCTTGGATGGGTCATGTTACTTCTCAGAGCCTCAGTTTCCTTATCTGAAAGAAAAGAGAGATATTTTCCAGTTTTATTTATATGTGAGTTTCTCTTATCTCAATTTCCTTATAAACTGGGCCCATTTGGTCAAACACATTTGGTCAAAACAAACCCTGTTTCTCAATCCTGATCCACAGGATCATACAGTGTCCAGAGGTAGGTGGGATGGAGAGGTTCCCTAATTCAGCTCTTACAGTGAACTCCAGAACATCCAGGGCCCCCCCAGCAATGCAGGACCTGCTCTGTGGTCCTGCCATTCTGAAAGTGCAAATGATCACAGGTGACCTACGACAACATGCCTCCATTCAATGTCTACCTGTCTCTTCTCTTCTCTCCTTTAGTCATGTATGTCCAAATTGCTGTACTGGGAATAGACAGCGAGATTTTGGAATTTTCATTTCCAATGTCGCAACATCACAATTTTAAATAAGAAAAGACGATGTTGTTTTCCTCCAATGGAAAAAGCTTAAAACTCAGTTGACAATTCTTACAAAAGGTACTAAACAAAGGAGGGGGGAAACCAAGGAGAATGAATCCACCAACACCACACTTGGGGCAGGAAGAATAGGAATTTTCCATGCAACAGAGATTGTCCACATGGACAATTCAAGGCCACAATCATTCCCCCACCCCCCCAAGTTTATATGTGGTACATTTTCTTTCATCTGAATTATTCGAATTTTATTTGTGTCCCTGTTTCATTCAGGTCCCCAAACAGACTCCACAAGGGGTTTGTAGCTGTCCTTCTAAACACCAGGTCAAAAGGCCTAATTTAAGTAATAACTCTGACTTCACAATGCCTAGCAAATAGCTTCTTATTGTGCTTGTATTAACATAACTAATAGATACATGCTAATTCTTCAAAGTTTTATGGTTCTAACACTACATATCTATGTACATTTGGACTTGCTAAGCAAATGATTCATATAATTTTCTTTTCATAAATGGACTAGATAAAGAAAGGAAAAGAAGAAAAGATAAAAACTCTACTATTGAATTTATTTTCCTCCAAGCATGTGTAAATAATGGAGATCATCTTTTTTAAAAAAACAAAACTGTTTAACATCTGCTTTTTATAATGTTGTTATTTCTTGTGAACACTCCATGTTTGCAACTCTTGTTCCCAAGATTTACTTGCAAATATTGAATAACTGAAATTCCAAAAAAGGAAACATGTGCACACCTCATAACTCCAGGAAATTCTTGATTAGCTGAGAGCTGGAACCCAACCAAACAAAATTCCATATTATTTGAAGCCTGTCCTTCCCACACTTTTATAAGAAAGTTGGAAACTATGAAAAAAAGCAAAAGACTTGCTGAACATATTGGCAGGTCAGTATAGATCAGCCTGATTGTCTTTATTTGGCACACTTAACGCAGAGCCAGTACACAAGAAGAACTAATGTTCAGGATGAACCCTTCTCTCTGCCTCAAATCTTTTTGTTGAAAAAAGTAGATTATAAGTAGATAGTACCTATCACTTATCTCTAAAACTCTACTGCTTAGCACATTGATTACACCCCTATACTGAAATATTTGTGTTAGCTAATTAATAAGTAGTGGTAATTAGAAGGCAAAGATGTTTAAAGATTTGTGATCGTACAGTTTATTGGAATGTAAGGTTGTAGAATTTTAAGGGACCTTAGAGATCTATTTAGCCCTCCCTTGTGCAGGAATCCTCCAAGAACATTCTACTGCTTTTAAAAACAGTTTGGTATCCATAGTGGGACCATATTGGACACACACATACAACATCTCACCACCTCACAAGATTCTGATGTGAAAGACATATTCATCTTTCAAACAGGGACACTGAGGCTCAGAAAATGAAGGAAGATGAGGAAGAAGAAAAAGTCAGAAAAAAATTACTGCAAGCTTTTGCCAATTCTTTTCTATGGTTAAGATCCAAGGCTCAACAAGAACTAAATCAGAGAAGATAAAAATGTGCCCACCCTCCCCCTATTCAATCAACTTTCCATAATTAACTTATTGAGATATATGTAATAAGCCAAGCCAGCCCCTGGGACACACTGTGCACACAGATGTTGTTTCCTCTCTTCTCAGTGTGTTAAGAACATCGCAGTGACAGACAAAAATAGTTAGGACCTGTTCCCAATTTCGAAAATACAGGCATTAGCACATACCAGTAAGTAAATAAAGTTACAAGGAATGCTAAAACCCATTCCCCTAAGAATAATCAGTACAATTGTGTTTTTTATTTTAAAATTCAGTAAGTGTGTATGCTTCCATCCCCCATCCCCAAGAGATAAATAACTGGAATGACCGAATATAGCCCAAAATACAGACATGGGAAAAGGGTGGCAATTTTAACTTTGAAATGCACCATTCTTGTCAGTTAAAGTCAGACTAAAGCATTAATTTATTCTGATACATTAATTAGCTGGAGCTTTTTTGCATTTAATTTTCTCTGGCATTTTGGAATCTATTCTCAGCCCTGTGGAAATGGCAGGTCTGATGTTATTAAAGTTAGCCTTTCAGAAAGTCCTCGAACTGAAGACTCCAACGCATTAAAAAATGCTGAGAGCCCAGATAATGCAAATCTAAAGTATTATTAAAGGGTATTCTTTACACAGGAAAGAAAAATCTTAATTTCATTAAAAATGAATTCAACTCTTGGAAGGTTTCCATTTTATATATTACCTGGGCTCTTCAAACTCCTCTTAGAAACAGCTAAAGCCAGTTTCATTTCATAAATTAATTAACAAATTAATTAATTCAAATATCTATTGAGAGCCAAGAACATGTCAGGCAGGTGTTATCCTGAGTGGAGTAAGCAAGGTCCTATTTTGTGAAGCTTACAGTACAGATGGGAAAATGGCCAATAACAAGTAAGAAAATATCTGAGAGTGATGAGAACAATAAAGAAAATAAAAAAGGTGATGTAATCAAGAGTGACTGGGATGACCCCTCTGAGAAGGAAGCACTTACAACAGTCAAGTCTTACAGGATAAAAGCGAGCCACAGATCTGAGCTCAGACAGAGGTCGTCTGGTGTCACTGCGAGAAGGCAACCCTGAGATTGGCAGGTATGAGGAGCAGGAAGGTCGCAGTGACTGAGCCCCATGGCAACTGATGGCAACACCTACTGTGACAGGGAAGCCTGGGAGAGGAATACCTGTGCCCACACTCCCATGTGCATGCATGTGTGTGCATGTGTGTATGTGTGTGTGTGCTTGCGTGTGTAGAAGTGTGGGGGATTAAGGGTTCTATTTTTGAACATGTCAAGTTTTAGACGCCCACTTACAAGAATGCTTCAAATAAATAAACAATAATGATAGCAATTAAATCATCACCCAGAGACAAGAGGGAAATTCAGAATGGCTTCTGCTGACTACTGCCGTGTTGGGTAAGAGAACATAGTTTTCTTTTCTCTTTTTTTAAAAATTTTTATTGAGTTTATTGGGGATGACATTAGTTAATAAAGTTATATAGGTTCCAGCTGCACAATTCTATAATACATCATCTGTATAGTGTGTTGATTGTTCACCACCCCAAGTCAAGTTTTCTTCTGTCACCATTTATATCCCTTTACCTACTTCTACCTTCCCCCACCCCTCTTTCCTGCTGGTAATCACCATACTGTTGTTTGTGCCTGAGTTTTTGTTTTTTCTTAATTCCTTTATCTTTTTCACCCAGCCCCCCAACCCCATTCCCTTCTGACAGCTGTCAGTCTGTTCTCTGTATCTATGAGTCTGTTTCTATTTTGTTTGTTTGTTTATTTTGTTCATTAGATTCCACATATAACTGAAATCACATGGTATTTATCTTTCTCTGATTGCCTTATTTCAGTTAGCATAGCACTCAGTTTTCTAACAAGCTTTATTCCATTATGCAAGTCACCTTAGATACTCAACTGAATCAAGCAATATTTAATGTAATGTGCTTCAAGTTCAATGTGGTAAGCAAGTCATAAAACATCTATGAAAGAAAGTCCTTTAAGAACCACGTAGATTATTTCTGTTGTACAGTGATAGTGTGCTCCCAAAGACATAAATGCTGCCACAGAATGCAAATCAGCAGGTGCCCTACATGTCGGTGGCACATTTTTTTAAAGTTAAAATATGTCCAACAGAAACTGTGTAGTAGAAATTAGAAGCAAAAGACGTTTAGTTGTGCCTCACAACACAAAGAATTATTGTTTGGCTGATGAATGTCGGTGTGTGTGAGCATGTTTGTGTGAGCGCTCGCACGGGTGAGAGTTGATGTTGGCTGACAGTGGAAGAGGGAGAGTTGACCTCCTTTCCAAGTCAGACTGTCCCAAATGACCACACTTCCTTACTTGGGATTCTCTGAGGTTAAATTTTGATGGATTGATTATAGACTCTTTTTTTAAAGGTGACGCAGACGTGGGAAAAATGAAACTAGGCATCTTACTAAAGTGTAAAATTATGAGGCAGCACAGAATTCCATGAGCACATCTACTTCCCAAGCCTCAGCCAATAAAGTATCTCCAGAAGCCAATAAAACAGTGCGGCATCTCGGGCCTCTTCATTTTCCAAGACATTTTTGTGTCTGAACTTCATTAGCCTGAGGGAAAGACTGTCACATACTTCAGATTATTTGAATTTGTAGATTATGACTATAATACAGACAAGGGCCAAGCGTTTTGATTCTGAGCGTCCTTGCCAACATTTAGGGAAGGGCCACCTTATTCTTTATTAACAAATCTTCAGAGGAGAGCGTTCCCCCTAGAACATAGCTATCTGGCAATAAAGAGCCTAAAAACTCATCCTGAGCATCAGTCAGTACTCTCACACCTACAAATGCTGACCATGTTCTTTGAAAACTGCTAAGGAGTAATTTTAACAACGGTTGGGCTTTCAAGGAATGGCTCCCCTCTCATCCTATAGGAGGAGAGAAAGCCTCTCTACTTGGGTACAAGAATCTAGATCATCCTATGAAGTGCTGTCTTCAACCATGTTTACTAGTCCAGTCTAAGAATGATGGGAGTCACTGCACGAAAATAACATCCTGGGTGCCTGAATGAGACAGTCCTCTTGGTGGGCAGAAAAGTAAACACTACAACCAAGAAGAAGGAGGTATTGAAGGCACACAGGATGGGTTTTAGGAAAAATATAGGAGCTAAGTTAAGAAGGTTGGAAGACAGAGATGGCATTTCAAAGATGGAACCCACTGGGTGATGACCAGGAGGCAAGATGGAGGGTGATGTTTGGGAAACAAGTAGCACCATCCAACTACAGCATAAGGTGGGTGGAGGAGAGAGGAGAGAATGAGGCTGAAGAAGAGACTGTGGCCAGTGCCCCACAGAGGACCCTGGAGGTCTTGCTAGAGGTTATCCTTTACCCCAAAGGACATGAAGATGAACTGAAGTTTTGTGCATTTGGGGTGTCATGTGGCGGAGCGGGGTTCCTGACATGACCAAGTTTGCATTTTAGAAATAGCACTAGTAGCAGATAGGGTGACTAGGGCCAGGGATGTGGCAAGGCTGGAAGCAAAGTAGAAGGATAAAGTAACTAATGATCATTGAAAAACCCCCAAAATGACAACCATCCTTTCACTACTGCTTGGTAGGAGGCGGCTTTTGTTAACACTGTTTTCCGGCTGGTTTCCTGGACACTCTAACGTATTGTACTATTAAGTGTGAGTGCTTTGTCTCTCTGGGATTCTACAAAAATAGAAGAGGGATATAAAACTGCTGCAAAAGACCTGCATATCACGAGGGATACATTGGGATAGTGAATAAGGGTTCACCTTGAGAAGGGGAGCTAAGTCGGTAAGGAAGAAACTAGGAAACTGACAATCTGGCTAGCAGATGGACTTCTATAAAGGATGGCTGCCTGCTAATGGTGGGCCATTAGCTCCCTTTACCCCAGAAGATGTGCCCTTTGAATGCAAAAATCCCAAGTGTTGTGAGGCTGTCTCTCCCCATGTGACCTACTGCCTCCAATGTTCATCTCAAGTCCACCTCCTCTGAGAGTCAGAGTTTGAATTGCCCTCCCTTAAGCCCCATACCTCCCACCTCCACCAGGTCAAGCCCAACAATATTTCTGGTCATATCTCTGCCTGTTAATGGGGGCTGCTTTTTACTCATCTTTGTGTTATCACAGCCTGGCATATGGCTCAGTATTTATTTTAAGAAACAGTGTCAGTTAAACTTTGCTTTAAAAATATTGCATGGCTACTGGGAAACACAGTTTCATAGGTCCTCAGGAAGTTAGCCATAGAATTCACATATGACAGGCAATTCTACTCTTCGGGATATACCCAAGATAATGGAAAACAGGTATTCCAACAAAAACTTGTTCACAAATGTTCATAGCAGCATTTTCCACAATAGCCCCAAAGTATAAACAATCCAGATGATGTCCATCAACTGATGAATACACAAAATGTGGTATGGTCATACAATGGAATGTTATTCAGGCATAGACAGGAATGAAGTACTGATACATGCTAAAATGTGGATGAACCTTAAAAGCATTTAAGTGAAAGAAGGCAAACACAAAAGGCCACATATTGTATGATTCCACTTATATAAAACTAGAGGCCTGGCACAAAAATTCATGCACTAGTGGGGTCCCTCAGCCTGGCCTGCGGGATCAGGCCGAAACCTGCTCTCCAACATTCCCTGAGGGGTCCCAGATCGCGAGAGGGCGCAGGCTAGGCCAAGGGACCCCACCAGTGCACAAGTGCGGGGAGGGACCGCAGGAGGGCTCCAGGGCGTGTCCGGCCCATCTCACTCAGTCCTGATCAGCCGGACCCCAGCAGCAAGCTAACCTACCGGTCAGAGTGCCTGCTCCCTCGTGATCAGTCCATGTCATAGCGAGTGGTTGAGCGGCCTTAGCATACCATTAGCATATTGCGCCATCCCCAGGTTTGCTAGAAATGGACAAAGGCAAGCAAAGCCTTTAGTCCTCAATATTATTTGCAAAATTGGAGTTGCACTAAGATGACCATCTGACAGCCCTTCTGCTCTAACGTTGGAAGGGTAATTTACTGGGAAGTGTCGGTCCTATGCATGGGACACTCCCCAGCAGAGAATGGGCACAAGGATGAGCGTGCCCCTTCCTCCAAAGTGTCCACACTGTCCTAGCTGAGGGCGCGATCTGCTAGAGAATTTTAGGTCTGTCAGCATTCTCTCAAAGTTCAGCAAGATAGCAGGAGTTACAAAGAAAGCTAGTAACCTCTTCTAAGAAAAAAACACACACAAAACGCCCACAAAATGTATTTTTCTTTGGTTTTTAATTAAAATTGACCTTTCTGAATCTATGGCTGGAGGCAGCTATGGTCATGAAAAACCATGTCATTTACTGGTGATCCTAACTGTGGCAGTACAATGAGAAAGGTTATAGTCGCCACAGAATGCCTAGGTCTCTACACACCACCTACTTGTTGGGGCCAGGGAAGGGGGAAGGTAGGTACAGATTAAGAGACATTATAACCACATGGGCACAAAGCACTGCCCCAGCATTATTTGAAACCCAATTGGCTGGGGTATTCTCAGGAATTTAGTCTCAGCTTTTCCTTTAAGGAGTTCAATTGTCTGAAAGAGATGAAATTTTGACACCAGGGGTCACCAGCCTCTTAAAGTCTGAATGAGGTGAGACCAGTGCCTCCCCTAAGGGGTAGAAAGGAAGGAAGGAGAAAGGCTGGGAGGATAAAGAGGAAGGTGAAAATTAAGGGGACATAAAAGAAATTCATTTGCTCTGCCTCTTTAAAGAAGGTGGGGGGAAGCTGGTGGGGGTGGGGAGGAGGAGGCCAGCCAGCCAGAGTGTGTCTACAGAAATGCCGCCGAATGGCTAAGTGCCCCAGAGCCCATATTCCCCAAAATCCAAAATGTTTTCTTCTGCCAGGATCTGACTTCCCTGGAAGTCAACCCAGACTGAATGACAAATGGAGGGGAAGCTGCCAGGGAAAAAAACACACAAAACAAATAAACCTTTCTGAGGGAGACTTGGAGGAAAGCTCTGCTGAGCCGAGATGAAACGTTCTCTGCTACTGTTCCTGTACTCCGGATTATTCAGCCTTTAGGAGTGCGGGGAGTGATTATAATCAGAACAAGAAATACCTAGTAGCTTAGAGACCACCACACAGACTGAACTGCTACTAGTAAAATCAGAGCGGGAACAGTGGTGAGACTGAGGCTGTTAGGGACACTTCACAGTACATGTGGATTAAAAAAAAAAATTTCCCCTCAGCTTTAAAAATCACAAACCAGCATTTGCCAATTTTTAAAAAGTGAAAAAAAATCACTTTTTCATTTACCCAAATCAAAAGAAGTGTAAAGTTAGAAAGTGACTATCCGTGAACTCCTGCTACCTCTCCTAGGTTAATGCCAACAAGCGCAGTGATGAGCAACCTTCTCTAACTTCTTCAAAGCACAAGCAAATTCGTAGCAGTCTGTACCACAATTTATAGCTGCCTCTTGTTGAGTGCTTACTACTGCGCCCAGCATGGTGCATGAAGTATCCCATCTACTTCCCACCAAATCCTTAGGAGATATAATAAACATCCCCATTTCTACAGATGGGCAAACTGAGGTTTAAAATCATTAGAAAATTTGCTCAAATTCACCCTGCCTGTACATGACAAGTCTATTCCAGACCTGGGCTTTTAACCATTATGCTGACACAAGGCATCTATCTATTCATGTCGAATTATACAAAATTAGTTTTTTGGTTTTTTTTTTTAATGGCTGCCTGGTAGTACTAATATATACATTGAATACTCCAAATTTTATTTAACCTGTTCCCTTCGGGAGGGATTTAGGGTGTCCTCAAGTTTTATCCTAAACATTGCTGCAATGAATTTCTTCGTATAGCAGAACTTCGAGGTGAGAAGTAGGTGGGCTGTATGTTTGGAGAGGCGCAGCCTTCCAAGGATGTATGAGAATGCCCTTTCTGACACACCTTCCCACACACTGGACATTATCAGTCATTTCAATTTTTGGCAACCTGGTAGATGACAGTGGAATCCAACAGTGGCTTTTCCCTGATGGCAAATGACATTGAAGGTATTTTGATGTTTATTTGCATTTTGTATGTGATTGGTCAGATCATCTCCACACTTTCCTATTCCATTGTCTTTCCATACTAATATGTGAGCACTGTCTATAAATCCTGAATATTAGCCCTTACATATGCTTCATATATATTCTCCCAGTTGGTTATCCATCCTTTAATTTTATAATTTATAGTTTCTCTCACTACAATTTCATGAAACTGAATTTGTTAAACAGTTTAAGACTTCAGGGCTTCTTGTCATGCTTTTAAAGGCCTTCTCCATGACTATAAAAATATATTGCTTTATTTTCTTCTAGAATTTTATAGATTTGAAATATAGTGTGTGGCATTAAACAGGGATCTAAAATATGTATTTTTCCCAAAGGGATTGATGGTTGACTTAACACTATATATTAACCATTCCATCCTTTGCTACTGAAAGTTTTATCTTTGCCATACATTCTTATGGACCTATTTATAGCATGTTTTAGAATCCTGTATCCCAAATTCCCCCAAATTATTTCTTTTAAATATATTCCTTTGCCATTGTCGCTTATTTATCCTTCTGTATGATTTTTAGGAGCAACTTGTCAAGATTTAAAAATAAATTCTATTGGGATTTTATTGCCATCGTACATGTTATTTTAATTTGGAGAAAACTTATTTTAGAAAACTGAGTTCCTAACCAGAAGTAGAAAGAATCTCTATCAACATCTCTGTGCTTTACTTCAGCGAAGTTCTATTGTTTGTCTCATATATATTTTTTGTTAATTTCACTTTCATTTCTAATAGATTCTGGTGCAATTATGAGAGGTTATCATATTTTCCATAATACTGTATATGTGGTTAATGCTATCATATGGGAAAAATACTCATTTTTGTTGATTGATATTCTAATGATGAGTCGCTTTTACTGCAGTTTTCTTGCTTTTCACCAATTGCTTCTGATGTTTATCACATTTAGCATTTTATCCTATTTACTGAGTGAATTACACTGCATTCCTAATACTGGCCTACCCAGATCTTCCTAGGCCAAGAGTAAAATATCACGGTGTGTTATTCTTTTGGTATTTTACTGCATGTGGTTTGCACTTATATTGATAAGTGAGATGGTTCTATATTTTTTGGTCATATTTTTGTCTGGTATAGGTAACGAGACTTATTATGCTGTTCTGCAGAATAAACCTGGATGCTTCCTGTCTTTCTCTGTGCTTTGGGGGCATACAAATCGTCAGGAACAAAATCTGTAACTGGTATTTAAGAGGGAAGGCAGATTGGCTACTTTTCAAAAAGAGTTAGGTAATTGGTTAGGATAGAAATGGAAGGTTGGATGGCTAGATGGACAAATGAATGAATGGAAGAGGAATTTTCCTCTATGGTTATTTTCTATTCATGTGTTCCTTTTTGATTCAACTTTGATAATTCATAATTGTTAAATTTTCATATTCAGAACTAAAAAGATAGGTGCATAGAAAATGCTTGCGAACCTTTGGTTATATCTCCAACCAACTCAGTCACACTGGCCAGGGCCCAACCACATGTAACTTTTGACTGTCCCCAAACTTAACTACTAGTAGCCTACTGTTGATCAGAAGCCTTACCAATAACATAAACGGTCGATTAGCACATATTTTGTATGTTCATGCATTATATACTGTATTCTTACAATAAAGTAAGCGAGAGAAAAGAAAAAGTTATTAAGGAAGTCACAAGGAAGAGAACATTCAGTTACAGTACTTATTGGAAAAAATCTGTGTAGAAGTGGATCCCCGCAGTTCAAACCCACATTGTTCAAGAGTCAAATATTTTTAAATTTCCAGGTTGTTAGACGGGGGTAATGCTGTCCTTGTTGCTAACAACTAGAATCACTGCATCTTGTTTGAAGAACCTGGCCTACTCACTAAACACTAGTGTGGTCAAATGGTGTATATGTTTTGAAATGTAGTCTTTTTGTGATCTGATCCATATTCCATTTTTGTGTCACACTGAAAGAATGTGTTCTTTTTGTTGTGTAATGATATTCTCATTAAAGCAAGTTTGTTAACTGAGTTACTAGTATTTCCTATATGCTTTCTTTTGTTATTAATTCTCTGGGAAATTTCTGAAACTGTGTTGTTGGTTTGTTTTAAAATAACTAGCTATATTTGAAATGAATATAGGTGCTTCCTATAAACAATTATCTCTAGGTTAGTAGAATTCTACACTTTCCCCTGCAAACTGGCTTCTGAATACTAATTTTTCCAGCCCCTTTTGCATACTTTCCTTCTGTTTTCACTTTTAACGAACACATCTTCCCAACACGCTCACCCTCCCACCTACTCTACAGCTTAGAAAATGTCCTAGGATTCATACACAAGCTCCCTACAAAGGTCAATGCCACAAAACAGTGTTGTAAATGACACAGTCCATCAATATTTAAAGACTGCAAATAAGAACAATTAAAGTCAACTAGTAACTCAGAGTAAAACAAAAATTACAAGGAAGGAAATCACACCTAACATTGATCTAGAGACGGACATCAGAATCCCTACCATGTGGTTTAGTGGTAGAAACTAAACACTAGTGTGGTCAAATGGAAAAGAAAATATGCTCTCTTTTTTTGGTTTTGTTTTGTTTAAAAGTTGGTTCCCTGAATCTTTGAAACTGCAGGTTCACCCCAAGGGCAGGTCTTATGTGATGTTTGAAGGGGGAAAAAATTAACCTTGTGCACACCTCCTATATTTGAGATCATTAATAAAAAGCCAAAATGTTTAATTTGCTCGGATGTTTCTGCTTTTTGTCATTTTTGTATAGTTAACAGGATCATAATTTAAGTAAGTCACACATTGTAAATAACCTGGCTATATTATTCTCTCCTCCTTGGTAATTAGACCACCTTTTGTTACAAAGAATCCTATAAACCATTTAACCATGAGTGGTTGTAAACTGCTCGTATTAAAAATTGGGTGCTCCCCCCTCCTAAACTGAATATTACCAAGGAAACTGCATGCCTTTTCATCTCTACTTCATTTTCGTTTTATTTGAGTTTCTGGAATCAATTTGATAATTTGATAATTGAAATGCAGGCATAAAAATCTACTATAAAAACTTTGGGAAGAAAGTAATCCCAATTGACACTGTCACTTTCCATTGGTGCACAGGAAGTGTGAGGGTGGCATACAGATTTGTCATTTACTCACCAAGCCCTCGCCTACGAGTGGTTTCTTCTGCCTCCTTGGAAAAATGACAAAGCCATCTAGCACAGGAGGAATTGTAAGAGTATTTAACAAATTAACCATTATCTCTGTAGTGTCACAAGGGGAGAAAAGCAACATGTGGCTTTGTGTTATTTCAGATTACTTGATATGCTAATCAGTCAAGATGTTAAAATCAAACAGGCAAAAATCATGCTAAGACTCCCAATCTTAGAATAAAGGATACTCCCAAAGTTGAGGAATCCTTTTTTCCCAAATAAACAGTGACAAGTATGGAGACTATTTTGTGTCTATTGCGGCAAAAAGTACATCACATTAAGTTTATCACCTCAACCACTTTGAAGTGTCCAGTTCAGTAGTGGTAGGTATGCAAACTGATGAACAAGACTGTGTAACAAATCTCTAGAACAAAACGCCACTTTGATGCTCAATCAATCCCATTTATCATAGACAGAATGCCTGTCCTATTTGCTTTGGTATAAAACTGATCACACAACAGTTACAGAAGTTGAAGAAATGCAGCCCCAGGAATCTACCCTTTTACATTTGACCAATCCCAGTGGTCTTTTCTAACAACTGATGTACAGCATTGAACTAGCATGTAGCAATGCCGTTATCAGCAAATGGAACAAAAATGGGCCGCCTTCCTGTGCATAAAGAGAACATGGTTCAACTATTTTGGCAAATTGCACTGACCTGGAGGACCCCTGCTCAGACCCAGCGACCCCTCCCCTGGTTCATTGGCTGACAAGATCTCTATTTGTGGTTTGTTTGGGGATGTTCTGGCCACACTAAAGCTACTTGTAAATATTCCCACTGTTTCCCTTTAAGAACCCCAGGGCTTGGTATAAAATGTGATCCTCTCACACTTGGGGCCATTAGGGTAAATGTGTTTCCGTAGCCCAGCTCAGGAGGAGGTGCAGACTCAGAGACACCGTCTGCCTTTCTTCCTGCTGTCGGTAACGGTAACCCAGCAGTGGGCTGCTGGGGAAGGTGGGAGGGGGCGGGGGAGGATTTACCCCGTGGGCTGGTCCACCATCCTCCCCTGGAACAGGTACAGCGAATGGTGTCCACATTGCACTCAGGGTAAGAAGTCCCCGAAAAGGCACTGGACCTATTCTATATCTCCATCTAGATGGTGTTCACATGGATATACGTGCAATACAGATTTGTAAAAATGAATGGGTACACTTAGGATTTGTGTATTTGATGTTAATAAAGTGTTAAAAATTATTTTAAAAGTTCCCAATCTAGACTTAGTGAATAACAAGGTGGCTCCAATTCATTCCCTTCAGTAAACTTTTGCAAGGAATGACCTGACCTCTCCAAATTCCAACCCCTCACTTTTCCAGTTCCCTTTCTGCATCACTAACATGTTAAAACCGCCCAAAGTCCAGATCTGGTGACGCCAAACCCCAGCTTACAAATCCCAGACGGCTCTCCACAGTTTATGACTGTCTGCAGACCCCCAGCCCGGCAAGTGGCTGGCCCCACACACTCAGTGTGCATGTTGGTTCCTCTCCCTTCCCTTCATCTCTGTTCACATTCCCATCTCGGACTGTTAAAACCCTACCCATCCATCTCTCCCTTTCCAGAGTCCTCCAAGTGGATAACACAACAGTAATCCAACGAACACTTGTTTGCTATGCATTTGTTAATAACCTTTTAATCTAACACTATTTATCACATAGACTAAGCTCCACCAAGGCAGGCCCTTTGGTTCACTAACCTGTCCCATGCACTTGACGCAGTGCTGGCACACAGTAGGCACACAACTGAGAGCTCGTTTCCCACACACTGTGCTTCATATGAGTCATTTCAAGCCCTTACAACATGTATAACATAAGCCCCACAGTCTAGACCAGGAAACTAGAGTTCAGAGGTGTTAATTAACAGGCCCAAAGCCTCCCAGCTCTGAACAGTCACCTCGTCTTCCTCTGAATTCTCAGAAAACAACGTACCACGACTGTGTGTGTATCTCCTGCCTGCTAGTGCTGGTTGTCCATCCCTTCTGGTTTCCATTCTGTGTAAGCACAGTAGCCTCTGAAGCCTCCAGCTCAGCTTTGCAAGGTAACGGCTCCATAAATACCTACTGAGGCACTGACGGGCAGAGGATAAAGGGGCAGAGAAAGTATGATTTAGAGCAGCGGTTCTCAACCTGTGGGTCGCGACCCCTTTGGGGGGGTCTAACGACCCTTTCACAGGGGTCGCCTAAGACCATCGGAAACACTGCTGAGAGCTAATACCTTGTAGTTCTCAGGGCTATGGACATTGATTCAATAGCCTGAC
>NW_006383016.1:1715914-1726199 GCF_000327345.1 Myotis davidii | reverse complement strand
GAAGCTGTGTCTGTGACCTTCCTCATTGAAGTGACTGTAAAGCCCAGTGATTGCCATTCGTTAAAGAAGGGTTCAGGGGACAGGTGGGATTTTACCAGTGACCCACATCTTGGTAAAAAACACACACAAAAATAACAAAAAAACACTCCCTAACAGGGGACAGGTGGGATTTTACCAGTGACCCACGTCTTGGTAAAAAAAAAAAAACACAAAAAAAAACGAAAAAACACTCCCTAAAAATGAATTGGTAGTCAAAGGAAGATTCCAACCTGATTATTGTAAAAGTACATCCGTGATGTATCTACCCACTTTGTACCACATTGCCTATTTCAGAAATTAATATCTCCAAGTTCTATGTGACCATCCTTGTAGTTTATAGGTATTTATTATATTTAAACTAGAGGCCCAGTGCACTAAATTCATGCAAGGGAGGGGGTTCCCTCCGCCTGGCCTGCACCCTCTCCAATCCAGGACATCACTGTCGCAATGCAGGACCACTGGCTCCTAACTGCCCACCTGCCTTCCTGCCTGCCTGATCACCCCTAACCACTCTGCCTGCCTGCCTGATCGCCCCTTACTGCCTCTGCCTGCCTGCCTGATCACCCCTAATTACCACTGCCTTGGTGCCTGCCACCATGGCTTTGTCTGGAAGGACGTCCGGAAAACGTCCAGTCTATCCAGTCTAATTATCCTATTACCCTTTTATTAGTATAGATGTCTGCCCTAACTGTGGATAATACAGTTTTCCCTTTACTAATAATGTTTATTGTCACTTTTCTCTTTTTGTTTTCCTTGATTAATCTTGAGAGAGGACTGGCAATTCTATTAACCCTTTCAAAGAACCAACTTTTGGCTTCTTTGATCCTGGTTAGTGTAACAACAACAAAATGGTGTTTTGTGTTTTTTTAAAATTGATTTTAGAGAGCGGAAGGGAGAGAGACAGAGAGAAACATCCTCCCCATCCAGGGATCTAACCCAAAACCTGGGTATGTGCCCTGACCGGGAATTGAACCCACCACTTTTTGGTGTACTGGATGATACTCCAACTAACTGAGCCACACCAGCCAGGGCAGTTAGTGTAAAATTTTAAAAAATTCCCCTCAATTCTTGCATTTATTGTTTGTCTCTGACTACTTAAGATCTTCTATTTGTCCTGGTGTTCTGTAGTTTTACTATCTAGTTATTGATCTCTTTAAGATTTTTAATCTTATTTGGGATTTGCTGGGTGCTCTGAATATGTGAACTGGTATCTTTCATCATTTCTGGAAAATTCACTATTCTCCTTGTCTCTTAGCCTTTCTTCTATATTTTCCATCTTTTTGTCCCATAGTAATACATTCTGAACACTTTATTCAATCTTACCTTCCAGTTTATTAATTCTCTCTTCAATTCTGCCTAATCTGTCATTAAACTGCCTTTTGAGCTTTTAATTTCAAATACTATTTTATCTATATAATTTATGTTTTCTTTTTTCTCAGGATATCTTTGTCACTTTAATAGCTTGCTCCTTAGACATGTTTTCAACCTCTCCCTCCATTTTGAAACATAGAAAACATACTTTATATGTTGTGCTGGATAAATTCAATACCTGCAGTGTTCACAGGTTGATTCTGTTGACTCTCTTTTACAATGACTTATTTTCTAATGTTCTGAGGTCTTTGAATGGGAGCTAATATATTTTAGAAACTTTCTGTGAGGGTTCTTTATGGTCAAATTAAAGTGGGCTCCTCCACAAAAAATTTGCATTTGTTTTTCTGCTAGGTGCTGAGACTACCAATCTGGTACCTCTTTAATTCTTAGTTTAATGTTTTTCTGACTATCCAGCTAGTGTGAATTCTCACTGTAAATCCTTGAGCTGTCTTCAGGTTACAAATATTCCGAGATTTATTTTTGCTCCTCCACATAGCTCTAAGTTTTAAGTCAGAAAATTTTCCTTGGAGAAACCTGTATTTCTTTTCCACCCTCACATTACCAAGAGAATGTAGTTGAGGGGTTTCAGTTCCAGGGAGAGAGGAGTCTTCATTAATCATGCTGGCTAGCTTGGGTGGGTCCAGGGTGTTGCCTTCTGTGGCCCTGGAGGTTATAAAAAGGTAAAGGCAAGTTTAAGGTGAAAGTCAGCTTGCAGTGCTCAGCTTGTTACTCTGGGTTTCCAAATTTCACTTGGCATTTAACATCTGAGCCTTATTTCTGTGTCATCAGATTGCTGGTGCATTGAAAAAGAATCAATTCCACCCATCCTGTGCGAAGTTTGGTATAGAGGGATTCGGAGCGAGAGTTCTGAAACCAAACTGCCCAGGTTGAAATGCCTGCACCGTACTTATTAACGAGGTAGTCTTGAAAAGTTTTTAAAACTCTCTGTCTCAATAGTCCTATTTGTACAACGGGAATGAGACTAGTACTTGCCTCATATGTGGGTTTTGTGAGGATTAAATGACAATAAATGTTAAGCATTGAGGACATGCCTGGCCATACACAACAAAAAAAAAAAAAAAAAGTTATTATCATTACTGTTAGATGGTGGTGCTATGATAGACCTTACAATGCAGAAAACTGCCCAGGTTGAAATGCCTGCACCGTACTTATTAACGAGGTAGTCTTGAAAAGTTTTTAAAACTCTCTGTCTCAATAGTCCTATTTGTACAACGGGAATGAGACTAGTACTTGCCTCATATGTGGGTTTTGTGAGGATTAAATGACAATAAATGTTAATTAAGCATTGAGGACATGCCTGGCCATAGCCAACACTAAAAAAAAAAAAAAGTTATTATCATTACTGTTAGATGGTGGTGCTATGATAGACCTTACAATGCAGATTTTCTGCTCAATAATATGGCTGCCCTGTATTACCATTTTGTAAAATGAACCTCTGCCAACTTTAATTTTCCATGAACATTTCTCCCAGTGTGTTCATTTTTCTGAAGCTTCTATTTAAGAAATTACACAAAACATATAAGTGTATGCATACCACTGAATGGCAGACACACTTCACTGAACACCCCTATTTACCCACTCTTATAATTTAGGACCAAGAGGGAGCACAATGAAATGAAAAGATGGAAGTTAAAAAACCCAAAGAATAATTTTATTGATGCTTAACAGAGGGAGCCAGCTGTTGCCATCCAACATAAAGGTGAGCAACTCCATGGCATGCTGATGGGAGAATGGACTGAGGTTTGTTAAATGTGATTGTCCCTTGCTCTCACTAAGCCTACAAGCAAGAGGCATAAGAGTTTTTAGACTAGAGCATCTGTTTTTAGAGAGGTGAAAAGCTATTATGCTATAAATAATGTAAAAAGGCATGCAATATGCATGTCTTTAATCTTAATCATCAGAGAGATGGCTTTTGTAAGACTAGTATTTCCTGATTTTAATAACTGATTATTTTTAAAATAAACTGTCAAAGTCCATCTCTCCCATGAACTCAATTTTAAACTGCGACTTAGTTTATACTGCCAGCACTGATGGATTCTTTGGTTACAAAAGAGAGAGTGAGCCCTTGGAGGGAAATCAGCTCTTTTTTTTATTTGTTTCTCATTTTTTCTCAACAACAAGACAGAACATCTCTGGCTACATTGGAATTTGGGGTTGTGCCAGTTATCAGTTGATGGTGGCTCAACTCCAAATTGGCTCTTGAGGCATTTCTTCTTTACAATGAGCTCAATGCTAGGATTTACCAGTAGAGGGCGCTGTAGGGACATTGCAGCGGTTCCAGCACACAGTGCTACCATCATCTTGGTCCCTAGGCATTGCACACACATGAGTCCAGAGCATGCACCACGCAGCACTGTCCTGGGCCTGGTAACCAGCTCCTCACAGCCCTCCTACACAGACCCTGTATGCTGCAGGCTGTGCACCCACAATGGACCTTATTTCCTTTGCCCACCAGGCTCAGTAAGCCTGTGCACAGAGTGCTGTTTCCTGCTAGCCCAGCAACTGTGGGCCAGTGGTGGCCTAGGCAACCTGGCAAGAAGGACCCCTTCCAGTGCGTCCTTCCTTCGGTACTCCTCCTCAGCTCTACGGGACACTTTAGAGTTCTAGTTACAACGTTATAGTTACTCTACCTTAACTTAATAATTCTTAATAATAACTGCGTGATTTTTGTCTCCTGGCTTGACTGAGAACGACTGACAGTGGTTGACACTCATTTCTGAATTCATACAGCTGTATTCTTTCCTCTTCATACAGCACGGCCTCTATCAATTAAAAAAAAATGGTCCTCTTGCCCTAGCTGGTTTGGCTCAGTGGGTAGAGCATTGGCCTGAGGACCAAAGGGTCCGGGTTTGATTCTGGTCAAGGGCACGTGCCTTGGTTGCAGGCTCCTCCCCGGCCTGGGCCCTGGTCAGGACTCCTGCAGGAGACAACCAATCGATGTGTTTCTCTCATATCAATATTTCTCTCTGTCTTTCCCTCTCTCTTAAAAATCAATGGAAAAATATCCCTGGGTGAGGATTTAAAAAAAAAGTGGTCCTTTAATGTACATTACAGCTAAAATATTGGCCAAGCATACTCCTCACATGTTTTAAAAATCCTTGAATAATGACAGGAAATGTCTCCTAAACTGATTTCATTCTTTTCTTCTATCAGATGAAAGAATTCCAAGCTCAGCCCCTCATGTGCCCAAGCATTTAAAGGCAAATCAATTATTTCATCCTCTTTTAACATCCTGTTCTTTCTTCCTTTCACAAGGAGGACACGATCTTTGTCATATTGGAAATCCTTTTGATTGGACGGGAATTTGAAAATCCTAATTACTTCCAGAGTAACAACTTGCCATGAAGATACTAAAAGTGCATTTAAAAATATGGATTATTTGTCCATTTGTTCAGTGTGTTTGTGGACTCAGTATTAGACAGACCACAGACTAGGTGCCATGGCACAAAAAGATGAGTGGGGCCCAGGGCCAGACACAGGTGAAAAACTAGAAGGAAAAAGGAGACCTGGTAGCAAAAGATAAAAGTTTCCCCAGAGAATCACCCTTGTAATCATTGGTAAACATTACTATCTCTTAAGTAAATATCCATATATTTAGAGGAGGGGGGGGAGGAGGGAGGATGAACTAACCTCAAAAATTAAAAAGTTTCATACTACAGCCATTTGGACTCAGGTTCTTAAATGAAGAAACTGAATTAAATCTAAAAAATAAAACAAAGCAATACACAACATAGCCATCACTCTACAAAAATAGAAAGAAAAAATACAATATGCTTCATTTGCAGTATTTCCCCATTCCTTGGTAATGGAAACAAGCAGATATCTGGGATTACAAAAATTTTTTAGGACATCCAATTCATCAGGCATGCAAATAACTTGACATTTTACAACTGTAGCTTCAGTAGCGTTTGAGATCCCCTGAGTAAATAGTTTCCAATATCTATGCATCTCCTTGACATGTGAGGGAGGCCTCAAGAAATGCCACCCTCTGAAAGTTATCACAATGGAATTTCAAATGTAATGAGCTGCATCTCATGTCCACGCAGAGAGCGTCATCAGCACTGCAAGAAATGTCCTATTCTTTCCCCCCCAAACAATTCTAAAGGTCACTCCAGTCGAATGGTGATAAGTAACTGCCAAGAATATTTTTTAAATTAGGCACCTTGTAAATTATAATTTTTAAAAAATAGAAATGACTGAGGCAGGCAAAATTTATATGCATCACGAAAAACCAAAGATAACACCCTTCGCTGACCAGAAAAATCTGGCCATCTAGTTTCGTCTTCTAATTTTGTTAATTTCCCACAAAAGTATATTTGAACCCTCAGCATTTGCTGCTTTAATCAGCCAGCAGGAAAAACATAAAATTTAAAAGAAGAAAATGATGTAAAAAATATTATATAAGCAAATGCCTTTTTAATTCTTTTACCCCACCTCGTGCACAGAAAACACCATTTCTGGAAATTGGTCGTTATTGACTAGGAAAGAATGAAAAGAGGCATAATCTGCTCGTCACCCACTTAGCAGAGAACTAGTTTTTAAAATGAAAACCTGAAACAATGCATTCCACAAAGTGGTTGCAAAAGAAATGCTGTAAATTTTTGAACTAACCTAAATGACAGTCGAGAAAACAAACTGTCAACAACCGCCAGAAGTTAAAGGCACTTCCCCCACACTTCACATCTGCCCAGCGATCCAGGAATGTGGGAATAGCAGGAAGAGATCTTATCATCTCATTTGGGCTTCTTGACAGATTATGAAATCCTAAACCAAATAAATTTCTTTTTTTTTTTTGCTCTAAGAAATGCTCTGTGGCTGGCCCCATGAGCAGGCAGGATAAATAGGGAACAATATTAGGGGCACTTGGACGAATAAGATTCTGAAATCATGCCCCTAGAGGTCCCTTCCACAGGGTTGTATGTTCTATCTAAGAATCTGAAAGTTGGATGGGCATGAATACATCATTCGTCCAAACTCATTCAAGGAGCATATCTGAACTCCATTGGGGTTAAGCTCCTTTAGGGAAATGGCAGGGTCTCCTTTACCTCCATAACCCCAGAGCCTGGCAGACAGTAGGAAAACACGAGTTAACTGTGATGTTGGTGAAAGGGCCAAAGACAGTCAGATGACTTCCTCTCTGAGCCCCACAGAGAACCCTCTGGAAACAAGACTCTGGAGAGGGAAGTTTTGAGTAAGAAAGAGGAGGGGCTGCAGGGAACCAGCCTTGGGTCACAGAGATAGAGAGTGAGAGCTTGGGGTAGAGGGGAAGGTGGGAGAAGGGGGAAGTGCCCCTAAGAGCGCATTCTCCAGACAGAGTGGGAATGGAAGGACCACACTTGGTTCATTGCACCATGTTTCCCAGACTCCCCTCTGCCAATGAGCGCCCTGTACGTGTCGCCGTCCTATCCCAACATGTGCTGTTTGGTCGGTGCAAGATGCCTTAGAAATTTTGCAACTCTTCTGAAAAATTACCAAAGATATTTTCATGGTTAAAACCTTGTTCGTTAGGTTAAGTAAAATGATGAGAGTTCAATGTGATAGCTAAAAGAAAATCACCAAAGCACCTCATGGCCCTTTTCCCCCTCTCCTGGGAAATTCTAAGTTATACCGGGCCCATATTTGAACTTTTTTAAATGGGAAAAAAAAAAAAACAGAGGAAATAAAACTACCACATATTTCATTTCTGTGTTAGCTCGACTGCCTGGGGCTATTTCTTCTTTCTCTTCCTTCCCCTCACAATGTACCTTTTAAATCTGACACAAAAGTCAGGAAGAAAAAAAAAGAAGAAGAAAAACTGAGCTCCATCAAACACAGTTTTACTTGTGACCAAAATACTGGACCAGATGGACTGCAAACTTGCCAACAGCACAGCTAAATATTCACAGGAGAGCTAAGCATGGAATGTAAGCATGGAACTTGCTAGTTCTTTTTTCTCTGATTTTGTTTTTATTCCACCAAAACCCGGGGCTAAGAAACACTGAGGAAATGACCCCCAGGCAGATTCCCCGTCTTTTGCTTAGCACGTCACCGAAGTGTCAACACCTTTGAGGCACTGAGCTCTAACCCAAAAGATCACAGAAACACATCTCTAAGGCTGCGGAGTTTCGCCAGAGGCATTTCAAAACCTGCTGAATCCTGAAAGAACGCTGCTGGGGCTCTGACGAGCTGGGTCAGAGCTGGGAGCTGGAAAACATCAACCACAATGATGCAAGCCATCAGGGATCACAGGGCCCCGCGAAAGTACGGGGAGATCTAGGCAGGAACGGAGCTGCCCGTGCTCTTCCTCGTCACCATCTGACAACACAAACAACACTGACCAGAGGAGGCCATCCGGCTGATCCTGTTCTTGCCTTTTTAACACTCTAATTGGGAAAATCCACTTTATGACTGAAGAGATGAATGGCCTTTTTAAGAAAGGCTTTCCAAAAACACCCAGCAAAATCCTCCAAGGATGGCCCCACTCCCCCAGAGCCAAGGGAAGCAGCGCGTACCTACAGACTCAGCGCGGGGCTGCGCTCCCACCAGTTAGCTCCTGCACCTGCCTCACCCTGAACCTGAGGGTCCCTGACAAGCTGCTGCCTTCCATCCTCAGCCAGGAGACACCTGGATGAAAACCCAGAGACAATGCTGGAGTCTGTGTCCACTTGGGCAAACTAAGCAGAGCTTTACTGCCCAGTAGGCTCACAGCCGCTGAGGCAGGAAAGGCTGGGTGTGAGCAACATGAATGGGCAGAAGTACAGCCCTCACTCAAAGTGTTTCCCTGCCACTTCAGCGATGTGGGGGCAAAGCTTCCGGGGACGATGACCTGGGCATCGGCAGGACTGAACGCTGCTGCTGTTGGTTGTGAAACTTGGCACTATTGCTGCCCTGACCCTCCCTGGGACCACCTCGGGCTCCTCACACTCCCCAATCCAGCGACCCCAAGGGACTTCAACACCCAGGGCCCCAGCGTCTCCTGGGGGCTGCCCCTACCATGCCAGGCGTTAGGCACCCTGAGCATTGACCCTGTAAACTCTGGAGGCAGGCGATGGAGAATGAGTTGGGCAAAATGTCTCGTTTTCAGCCCAGTCTCACAAAAGAGAAAAATAAAACACAGAGGAAGATGGGCTTTGGCCAGTTAGAAAAACATAATGAGTTGGAACCAAGTAGGGGAAAATCAGTTTGAATTTGGGAAATCTCAGTGTCCAAAAAGGTTGGATGGGGGCCTTTGGGAGGGGCTCCACCCAACCTCCAAGCTGTCAGCGGCTGCTCAGTGCTTCGGCCTCTGTCTCTCAGCCTAGTGCCCTCTCCCTGCCTCACCTCTGCTTCTCCTGAGTTGTTATTTTTAAGACAAAACTATTTCTATTACTTTCACATGTACCTGAAACTGAGCTAGGAGAGGAACAATATGAGATGTTCTCCCTTTAAAATGCAAGAAAGATCTCCAATTGGCATGAAAGTAATCAGTAAACACAGAAGTTTCTAATGTACGCAGAATTTATTGATTCCTTTAAGTTAACCATTCCCCTTGTTATATTAATATGCTAATTAATATATCTTATTAATTTCTCTAATAAACTCTTTCCTCAATTGCACAAGTGCAGACTTCCCCATAGACCTGGCCAGGGATCCCAGTGCTCAACTGCCATAAATGAGATTTAACCCCAATAATAAATTAGAATTTTAACTAGGGCCACAGGAAAATCTCATGAGCAGAAAATGCAGAGGTTAAAATTCAGGTCTCCCCACCCTGTGTGTAACACGGAACAGAGAAAGAACAGGCCTAGGAAATGTCACTTAAAAAACAAAAACAAAAAGGAGGAGAGAGAAAGAAAACATGAGTCATTGATAAACAATCTGTTGACAACCGTGTTAGAAACCATACGAAGTGTGTTGGGATGAACAGTTGCCCGAAGTTTCCCTGGAACTCAGACAAGCTGGCTGTGATGGCATAGACAGATGGTGGGGCCATTAGCTGACTCATCCTTGAGCGCGGTTGCAAAACGCCGCCTGACATCATGCAACAGCACAGGAAGGAGTGCCGCACACAATGGGATCGAGGTCTCAACTGGGGAAGTCCCAGGGGGTGGCTTCCACTTCCACGATGTTCCGGGGTTATGGAAACCAGGCCTCGGTTCAGCCACCCTGGCCTCAGCTCACAGATTCTCAGAGCAGGAAGATCTTCCGTGTCCTCCAACCTGCCTTTTTTTTTATTTTTTAATATATTTTTATAGATTTCAGAGAGGAAGGGAGAGATAGAAACATCGGTGATGAGAGAGAATCATTGATCGGCTGCCTCCTCATGCCCCCTGCTGGGGACCGAGCCCACAACCTGGGCATGTGCCCTGACTGGGAATCCAACCGTGACTTCCTGCTTCATAGGTCGATACTCAACTGCTGAGCCGCACCAGTCGGGCCCAACCTGCCTTCTGTACAGACAGGCAGACGAGACAGAATTGCGGAAGAAATGCAACTGTGTCTTGGAAGCTCCTGTGAGACCTGGGCTTATGGAGACTACAAACATCACGCTTCTACCCACCCTGCAGGCGACCCAGCAACCTTCGCCAATGCCACACGGAGGGGCCACCGTCCTGGGCCTCGGGCCCACATCTGACCTCAAACCAAGCAGGGAGGCAGCAGGCTCTCACAATCAATTTCCACTTTCAACCCCAAGTGTTTCCCAGTCATGGCTTCTGTCTTTAGGTTGGAACTACCCAAGCAGTGAGAGCAGGATTTAGTTCGCCCCAGCTGTGCCATTGACAGTCAAGTGCACAGGCCCTTAGCATTAGGTTTGGGCACTTTATTTCTCTTGGAGGCACGGGGGCCGGGGGGAGCTTGATGTTCAGTTCACAGCACTGGCAGGGCTGAGTGTGTC
>NW_006383016.1:1705175-1715861 GCF_000327345.1 Myotis davidii | reverse complement strand
TAACAGACTGACGATAGTCCCCAGAGAAGTCCCTGCCGGCCACGGCCGGCCGGCCCTTGAGCTTTTACACCCCTAATCTTGAGGGCCGCAGACCTGGATTAAAGCTGGAAGCCAGGCTGCTTGCCTACGGACACCCCAGGGCGCCTCCTCCGGATGCCCCTCCCTCTCTGCTGGCTGCACTTTGGAAAAGTCTCCTCAGACTTGGAGAGCTGGGTCCAGGTGGGGCCCCAGGAGAGAGAACCTATTCTGCTGCTCTCTCCTTGCTCGACCTCACCCTCCAACTGCTGTGAACCTTCCCCCCTTTGTTTTCAAGCAATTACAACTACCGCTTCCTATCATCAGTGTGGTCCCCACACACAATATCTAGGGCGATGTTTCTTTAAGACTTCCTGTATCTCTCCCGCTGAAAGACGGAAAAAAGTCTAGAGACACCACATCCCACAGGAACGGGACCTGATTGGTTTTCATGCCTGAAAAAGCCATAACACTTGGAAATCAGAAGCTAAAAACATACATGTGGCCACATTTTTCGGGCATGCTTGCTTCCATGTCCACATGGAAAAAGAGAAGAAAAAACCGTAGATATTTGCAAAGGTTTTATGAAATATGAGCTTTGGCTGAGCCCATGTTTTTGAAAATATTTGAACCATCCAAACAGAACAGATGTTTTTGTAAAACTTTCCACCCTCCGGGCGCTGCCGTCCCCTGCGTGATCTGCCCGACGTCCCGCCCGTGGGCAGGCTGATGGTGGCAGGGGATCTGAAGAAAGCTCCCCAAGTCATCCTGCCCTTCGTATACTTGAGAACAAGCCCTTTCTCCCCACCCCCTTTTTTCTACCTGCTGAGGCGGCTCTGGCATCTGAACGGCAACGGAGGGCCAGAGGCAGAGCGTGAAGCCAGCGGGAAGATACCAAGCTCTCCCCACAACAGTCATCAGCGAGGCCTGCAATTTCACCAGGACAAGGCTGATTTCGTACTGTGTCCTAGAGCAGTAAGGTCATCCAAAACCCCCATGACAATGTGAGCACCCAGCCGGCGCGGCTCAGTGGTTGAGCGTCGACCTATGAACCAGGAGGTCACGGTTCGATTCCTGGTCAGGGCACATGCCCGGGTTGTGGGCTTGATTCTCAGGGGGGAGCGGGGGATGCAGGAGGCAGCCTATCGATGATTCTCTCTCTTCACTGATGTTTCTATCTCTCCCTCTTCCCTCCTCTTTCTGAAATCAATAAAAACATATTTTAAATGAACAAAAAGAACCCTGAGCTCCTGGAGGGCACAGACTTGTGTCTCTCGTCCTCTGTGTGTGCCTAGCACGAGCCCACTGCACACACAGAGCCGACACACAATAAATCTGGTTGGTCTTCAAGCCACGAATCTCAGTGGGAACAGGGCCACGACCAGCAGGCATCTTAACTAGAACTGGTTGCCAGGTAGAAAGCAAGATAGACAGTATTCCTACATGGTGAATGCAGCTGCTTAATATGGAACCGGGTTGGTTTCCCCCCATTAAGAACCAGCCTCCCTGTGTGTAGAAATATCCTCCATGGCAGCCAATAATGCGTGTGACAGAGAAGGTCCCCATGTTAGTACTTTCCGCAGAAGTATTTTTAACCCCTCTCCTGACCTGCCAAGAATTCTCCAGAACCAGCCCCCCACCATTTGCCACCCACACAGACCTTCCATCCAGTGACACGCTTCTAGCTGATTAAAGGGTTTGGAGGTGATGACAAAAATATGCTTGGTTTACAGAAACAGGCAACATGGAAGGGCACATCTGTGATCAGAAAAGGCACAAGTGTGTGAAGGAAGCTGCTTTCAATTTGCATCCGGACGGCCGGGTTCAGAGGGAGGGAGTGGCTGCCCCAGATGCTGATGGCAGAGCCTCCTGAGGGGTCCCCTCCATAACGTGTGGCTGTTTCTTACTCCGAAAACATGGAACAAAGCTACTAACAGTACAAAGGAGCTGGTTTCCCCTCATTTTTTCTTGTTGGAAGACAGAATATGTTAAAAAGAACTTAATGATCTTGTAGGCAAAAGATAAGAGTCTACAGAACCCAGTACCTGCATTAAACACGGCTTCCGTTCTAAAACCGGCAGAAGGAACAACTCCCAGGCAGGCAGAGGCATGAAGGAAGTGCAGGCCGCTGGCACACCCTGGGTTCCACTGTAACGATGGTGGATATGCCGCAAACACCACTTGCACTTTAACCCTGCGTCTGCTATAACTGCCCTGGAGCATTATCCCGCTCTTTCACTTCAGCGAGAAAGTGTGATAATGTTGTCAACCCAGGGTGTAAAACTGACTTGAAACAAGCGGCTATAATCAACTTCCCCCAGCCCAACTGAACTGTATGCGAGTGTGTAATAAATAATTAATGCAATTAAAGAAATGCATGAGCCCACTCTAGAGTTTAATCTGTTCAAGCTGAAGAATAAAGTTCATTTAAAATAATTGTTACCACATTTACGTATGGATATGACTCTACACAACCCCATGCTTACAGAGCATAACACAACTTCCAAAGTCAGGCCATTAATGGAAACTGGCATTGCTTCGCCTTGGAAACATACAATTCTCATTTAAACTTAAAAAAAAAGTAACTGTAGAAATGAGAAAATATAGAAAACATTAAGGAGAAAATATTAACAGCCGATAACTGCACTCCCTTCCACCACCCCGAACACCCTGGTTACACTGGGAAGTAAAGATAAACACGGAACAGGCTGTTTCAGAAAGCTGGGACGGGGTTAAGGGATCAGGGAGGATGAGTTTCCCTTTCTTTGTACCGTTTAAATGTGTTATCATGTACATGCGTTACAATTTTAAAGGAACTAGTTTATATATACTTGCACGTACCTTCCAGACTTTTCTCTGGGTACGTATTTTTTTAAAAAGCTGAAACTGCAATTACATCGTGGCAATGACAGAAAACTATTATATTTAGGAAAAATAAAAAGACAACCTCTCACCTTGTTTCTGCCCCCTTCCCAACCTGGGGAGGGTATGGGGGGGCGGGTGAGGGGGGACCCCAGCCTGAAGATACACGGCTTCCACAATCAGCACTGTGTGTAGGTGTGGGGAAGGGATGGATGTGTGACCCACAATCTTTCAGACAAAATCCTATTGTTATTTGGATATCACTCATTAGAGTTGAAGAGGAGCTGCCCAATTCCCTAAGTTTTTAAACAAGCCACCAATACCTAGAAAGGCCACAGACACGGAGCTAATAAAGCCACAGCCTGGCTGGAAACCCAGCCTCTCCATCTCTCAGGACCCCCCGCCCTCTCCCTTCCCGTCCCGTCCCAGCCAAGGCTCTGCTTCGTAACAAGGCTCTGGTGTCAGCATCTCACTTCTGAGGCAGTCAGTCCTCAGAACGGCCCTGCAGTGTGGGGACCTCAGGAAGCTCCCCCAAGTCATGACCATGGTACTGTTTGGATCCCAATCTTAACATTTGCTTTATTTTCACTTCAAAGCAGGTTGTTGAGCTGAGTTTGGCCTTAATGGTTTGGCCTGAAGTGTTTGCCCCTCTGCTGTGGACAATCACACAAGGTGTACTTAAAACCACTGAGGTGACCACCCCGCCCCCCCCCGCCCCGCTCCCACACCGCCAATTTTTGGGTTAATCCTCACTTGAGGATATTTTTTCCATTGATTTTCAGAGAGTGGAAGAGAGGGGGGAGGGAGAGAGAGAGAGTGAGAGAGAAATATCCATGTGAGAGAGACACATGGATTGGTTGCCTCCCGCATGGGCCCCCAACTAGGGCCAGGGATTGAACTTGCAACCCAGGTACGTGTCTTTGCCTGGGAATCGAACTTTTGACACTTTGGTGTGCAGGCTGACACTCTAACCACTGAGCAACGGTGGCCAGGGTGGTGTACCCCTTTTTGAGAAATACTGAACCCTTACGTGTCATCATGCTGACTATATCCATTTATTCCCTCCACCCTCCTGGGGAAGGCTGGCTGGCAAGCAACCCCATGAGGGACAAGCATTCTGTTGGGGCTGGTTTCAAAATAACTAACCTTCCACAGGCTGAAGGCCCTGGATTTGTGAATTCTTTTTTGCAGCAAAGGGAGAGAAGATTCAAAGACAATCTCATGATTACATGATCAAACCTAAGAAAATTCGATAATCACAAATGGAAAGAAACTATATATGAAAGAGGAACCCAAATGCCAAATAAACTTAGTCATTTAAGTTGAAATACATGCTCAAAAATAAGAGTTTTTTTCCCCCCGTTAAAAAAATCAGAGGTGAGGCTTCTCCTCCACTGTATTCTACCACTTTCTCATGCTTTAGAAAAATACAGCCAAGTAAGTATTACACAAGACTTGCTGCAAATTTCACAGAGCCTTGCATTTCCCTGTGCTGCGCTAGATTTCAGGCTTCTGGGAGGAATCTTCACATTATTTGGCAAAATGCATACTTTGCCCAGGTAAGCTAACAGGTCAGCGTCTCAGTGTCAGAAGAAGGGCCTTTAAATGTTGGTTCGGGTCACCGGATGAGGCTCACTTGTGGCTAAATTTAATTATCTTTCCAAATTTATTTTTTTGTGGTCAAATAAACATAACATAAAATTTGTCATCTTACCCATGTTTACGTGTATAGTTCAGTTGTATTAAATACATTCATAATTTTGTGCTACCATCACTACCAGCCATCTCCAGAGCTCTTTCACCTTGAAACTAGAACTCTGTAGCCATTAAACAATAACTCCCTATTGCTTCAGCCCCTGGCAACCGCCATTCTACTTTCTGTCTCTGAGTTATTATTCCTTTCATAGGAATAGTTCAAAGTTCAAATTGTGGAATAGAGCTGAAACCTGAAATGGGATTTTAATATTATGCATATCATCTTAAAAGGCCAACAGGAAAGCAGTATCCTACATGAAGCAGAAATGCAAGAGAAAGAAGAAACAAAAGAAATTTATAGGGCTTGGAAACAAAGAAATAGAAATACATATATATGTATATATTCAGGGCCTATTAAATGATAAATGTTAGAAGAAATGAGTCATTTGAGTAAGCAATCAACGTAAATTCAGCAATTAGGAGTTTATGAAAGAATATTTTCATAGCTATGCTGATGTTTAAATTTTGCATACTATTTCTCATTAATGAGGACATCCCACCTTGCCCACTGTGTGGAATTATTTATTTTTCAATTGAAATTGGATTGACATTATTATACATGCCCTCATTTTAGGACAAAGGCTTCCAGTCACTGGAGACGCCACTGTGAATCCCACGGGTCCAGAATGTTTTTAATGAGTGGTCCAAGTGTTTACAAGAAATGTCAACCGTGAACAACAATAACAACTCTTCCTGAACTATGTCCTCATTTTCTGGAAAGAAATCAAGGATGAAAGGATACATGACCCTGGAAATATTATCTGCTTTTAGAGAACTGTGCTAAGAAACCAAGCAGGGCCTGGAGAGGCAGGTAAGGGCCTAGTCTTTGGAGCTGAGCTGGGTTCAAATCCTAACACCTCACGTCAAACTTGTGACTTGGCAAATCACCGAATCTCTCTGAACACCAGTGTCCTCAGATGTAAAGCGGGTGTCTGTGGAGTGAAGATGTTTGGAACAATGATCTGAAATGAGGAACAGAAAGCTCTCATTAGGTAGTAAGTTTTCTCGCTATGATAACCCAGCATCTTGGGAACTAACAGAAGTGAGCTCCTCCCTCACCCCTGCCCCACAGAAGCTCATTCACTCACTTACAGTAAGTCATTGGCTTGACAGTGAGCTGACCTACTCCTAGAATATGAAAATTATTGGTTAAATAATTCAAAAATACACATACAGAGTAAACAAACACACAACTTAGCTTACCCTCATCCCCATTTTCCCTTTTTATCATGAACGATTTGGTGTGCATTTCCCCTAACCTTTTCTATGCACCTATAAAGGTATATTGTAGTTGGATACTTTCCCCAAAAAACAGAATCACACTTTACATACTGTAAATGACTTGCTTTACTCAACAATATATAATAGGCAACATTCTTTTTATAGTGTCCTACCGTGAATGTTATGCACTCCTCATATTAATATTTAGGTGAATCCACTTTATTTTTTTCCATTAAAAGGAAAAGTTGACCTAAGTGGTCTTGCTAAATACTTGATTGATTTGAGACTTAACCTGACACTAGCTACCTTGATCAGAGTGACATCAGATCATAAATAAGGTCACAATAACATAACAGGAGGGATGAGAGAACTTCCATTGGCATTTGGAAGATTTTTCTCCTCTTTGACTCAAAATGAACGCATTGCGCAGGAACGCCTTCTCCCATTCTCAGTGCAGAGACACAGCTCAAATGCTTAAAAGTACACGTTTAGGATTCTAGACTTGGTTTAACTCAAAATGGCCTTGATTGGATGGGGTCCCTCCGCTGTATTAAAACCGCTCTAATTGCATTCTTCAAGCCAGCTGAAAGCTGACAGCTTCCGCCCCCGGCTCATTATCAGAGCACTTCAAGGGGCTCCATTATGCACAGAGCACCTGGTCCAAATTTATTTCAACGGCCCAGGGCAAAATGGGAAGGTGCTTAATGTTCAACCACAATGGTGACATTTTTATGAGATATCCAAGGTTCAGAAACAAATAAATGAAAGGTTTGAAAGGAGCACGAACAGAAACTGTGACAATAAAAATTCAACATTAATATATCAATTTTAAACCATATACCACCCATACACTTGGGGTAAGGCCAAAGGTTCAATGCAGGCTAAACAGAAAGAAAAAAAGATGGGGGTGGGGGGAGAGCCAATAGCTAACTCCTCCCTAAAAGACGGGTCGAATGTTTAATTTAAGGACATCATAATGAGATGTGGATAGTGAGTTCTGGTTAGGATAGCAATTTTCTTACCCATCTGCACCAACGTGAGAATGAAAGACAACTCAGCCAGAATTTGGAGTCCCAAATGTCACACGTTCATACTCTTTCTCTAAGCAATTGCTTACCTAATTTCTGTCTTTCTCTCTTCTAACGTTTCCCTTTTGGAAATGAGTAAGTTAAATATTCCTTACACAGATGTTTCCATAAGAAAACACTGTGCAAATATGTATTTAGAACTTTTTAATAAAGGGATAATAGGAAAGTTTCCCAGGTAGAACCTGGCAGGTCCTAAGTAAACATCACATCCTATTGCATAAATCCGTATCTAGACTTCTTGTCAAGTGGGATTTTGCTCTCTGCAGTTGAGCACTAGCAGAGGACTTGCTATACAGACGACAACCAATTGTAAAGCCTCCAAACCCAGCTGCAGAGCATTAGGGAGCTCTACCCTCCACCAAGACTCTGTTTAAAGAAACGTTTAAAATAAATATTTGTATTCTTCTACTAAACACAACAATGACACTCACATCGGGACCTAAGAAAATGAGGAATGAAAAATGATAACACTGGCACTTTACAATGGGAATGCTGACTACACTGGAACTCTACGGATTTACTAAATGTTTAGTCTCTTAAGAGAAAAAGAGGAGGATAATTAATCAACTACACGAGGAAAGTTTTTTTTTTAGCTATTAGTTGCTTTTGGTATTGTAATTTTATCTTTCTCAAGCATTTTCCTTATTAAGCCGACTATACAATTAATTGGCCAGACTATAAAGGCTTTAATTATTTTACTGATTTAAAAAGGCAATTAGGCAGCACCTATTTTTCACTTATTGATCGTACCTACTCCAGTTCTCAATCCGAATTCATGAATCATTGGGCAACTGGTATAACCACAGGATGCTACTTGAGCCTTTTTCCCCCCCAACAAATGAATAAAAGCTCTTAAAATTAATTATCTGATAGAATCACCCTAATTACCAAAAAGGAAAAAAGAATAGGTGGCAAAATCGCTTTAGAATAAATTCTGTATGTAAGTCACCCAGCGAAGTGACCACTTCTGGGACCGCCTGCAGCTACTGCAATGCTCAGTCTTGGAATCTGGGAACTTGACCTGGGTTTTCAGTAATGGGGGTTTCATTTAGTTCTCACTGAGCCTTGCTTGAGCCTTTACTGGGTCCGGCTATCTCCTTTGAAGCCCCTTAAAGGGGTGGAGCTCTGGAGTCCACAGGGAATTTCCCAGTTCACCATGGAAACTGAAGTAGTTATGTGGATTACCCACATCCAAGTCCAGGTTTCTTCTTCACTTTGACCCCTCTCGTTATCTTCCCCACCTCCTACCTATTTATGAGCTACAATGTAATACAGATAAAAATAAGTGAGACCACAATGACAGCTGTCCATGGGGCAAACAGTCCTAGCCTTTCCCATCTTCCCAGAGCAGGACACATGGGAGAGGGTGGGGGGTAGGGGTAGAAAGCTTGAATGAGATGCTGTGTCAGATAAAACATTTGAGAACCGTTGCCATAGAACAGACAGTTTCTAGCCTTTGTGTGGCCTCCCAGCTCTACTTTAGGAGGTCATTGGAAGGTTGATAATGCACCATTTATACGCAGAATGGTATGGTGGAAAGAGACCTAGATTCAGGTATGAAGACTGTGCTGGATTCAAGCACTGGATGGCATTCAGTAGCTGTACACTGAACACAGTCATCTTTAAGTCTTCCCAGATTTCATTTCTCTCTCTCTCTCTCTCTCTCTCTCTCTCTCTAGGACTGATTTGTAATTACATTGTGTGTGTGTGGGGGGTATATATATATATAATGAGGATAATTATGCCTGCTTTACCTGTCACAGAGAACCGCTGAGACCTCCACACACTCATATATAAATTGTGTGTAAAACACTCTGTAGATTGAAAACTAGCATTACAAACCACTGTTTCTGCAAAGGCCATTTCCTTCATTCAATCACCTGTGCTGCCCTCTGGTGGTGAATGAGCATCAGTGCTACTCAAAAGTGACTGAACAGAATATACTACAAGGTTATTTTTATGAGACTAATTTTTGATTGTTAGGCTTGTGGAACATACAAAGGGTCTAGTTGTGTTTTTCTTTTAATCTTGATTCCATAGCAGAGCCTGAATTTCAGTGACACAGAGAAGAACTTTAAGGAAAGAATTCTAAATTTGTGAGCAATGAATCCAGACACTATATTCCTACCCAGTTTTTTGAACCACTAGACCAGCGGTTCTCAAACTGTGGGTCGCAACCCCTTTGGCGGTTGAACGACCCGTTCACAGGGGTCGCCTAAGACCATCCTGCATATCAGATATTTACATTACGATTCATAACAGTAGCAACATTACAGTTATGAAGTAGCAACAAAAATAATTTTATGGTTGGGTCACAACATGAGGAACTGTATTTAAAGGGCCAGAAGGTTGAGAACCACTGTACTAGACCATGATAAACAAATTTTTTGAAAGTGTAAAGTACTGGACAAACAGGGAACTTCTCTCGGGAGATCAGCTGAGTATTGGTGAGAAGTCTCACCCTCCCGCTGTGTTGAACACAGACATTCAAGCCAGTGGAATTATTCATGAATTGTAGGAACAATAGGCCATCCAAGTATTTGCCTGGACTCTGGAATAGCAGGCTCTTAGAACCACGGAGTTCCCCTCCCTTTCCTTATATAGCCGACTCTTGAACAACACTAGTTTGAATTGTGCAGGTAAACTTATACATGTTTTCCCCCCAATAAATACAATTGGCCCTTCATATCCTCGAGTTTTGGATCTCCTGATTCAACCACCCATGATAGAAAACAGTATTTTATCATTCCTAACCACGGTTTCCCAACTACAGATTTTTCAACCGAAGATTGAAAATAGTATTTCAACCCATGGTGGTTGAATTCGCAGATGCAAGTGGCCAGCTGTAGTTTAAGTTTGGGGCCAGGGGTCAGAAGTTATACATGGATATTTGACTGCATGGAGGTTGGCAGTCCTCACTCCCTCATTATTCAGAGGCCCATCACAACCCCATCACACCAGGCTTCCATCTCTATCATGTCTTAACTCACAGCCCAAAATGCATCTTCATTCCCATCTTTTTTGTGATACTGGTATACAGAAATGAGAAATATGTTGAAAAATACTCAAACACTAAGCCATGTGGAGCAAAGTAGAATTCCAATGTTATCTTTTAAAATAATTCATTTTGATAAATCATGAAAGTAGCAAGTGTCCTAACAAAAATATTACTTGTGCCCAGCCAATGTAATTCACCTATGAACCTGCACAGATTTCTGGCTCAATCCCTGGTGGGGTGGGGGTAGCCAATTGATGTTTCTCTCTCATGGTTCTAACTGTCTATCCCTCTCCCTTCCTCTTCTCTAAAATCAGTAAAAACATAATTTAAAAAAATTACTTGAGAGTTTACCTATGGGTTAGCCAATAGTAAAATAATGCCAAAAATGACAGCCAGATAACAAGCAAATCAATAAATGCTGATTGATGGATTGAGTGAGTGCTCAAGAACTTGACTCCTCTCAAAAATGTTTCATTAAGAAATATTTAACTATACTCACTAGCAGCAGACCCTGCTGGCCCCTCCTAATCTCATCACGACACCACCACGCTGTTAACATCCCACAGGGAGTCAGGGAAGTGGTCTGTTAATGAGGGGCCGGTACTGAGAACCAGTTGGGTAAGTTGGTAGATGTGGGGGGACACGCAGAGGCCTCAGAGGCCTCGGAGAAGAGCCCAGGAGAAGCAGCTGGCAGAGGCGGGGGATGCTTTGCATTCCTTCGACCTCAGGGCAGCAGAGAACCCAGTC
>NW_006383016.1:1697787-1705051 GCF_000327345.1 Myotis davidii | reverse complement strand
GACCTGGGGCACTTGTACTCGCCTCTGCTCTACCCATGTGCCTTGGCCGGGAGCCTGACACCGCCTAGCAGGAGGTGGGACCAGACCCGAGGCAACAGCGATACCAGAAACTTAGTAAAACATAAAGGCCAAGGAGTCTGAGGTGCTCAAAACCTCATGGAGAATCATTCAATAGGCATTTAGACTTTGGCCTTCCATCTTTACAAACAGGAAAAAAATATTTAACAGACTGGCAATTGTCTATTTCTATATATCCATATATTATGACATTCTTATATATTCACAACCTCAGAACTACAGGTTCCGCTTCTGCGTTTCACATTTCACGGCAAGGAGTCTAACACTGAAAGCGAAGGGCTTGTTCCTGCCCAGGGTGACGAAATGAGGGCAGAAGCAGTTATGAGTATATTTTGATACATATTTCAGGCACTAGAAAGAGGACGGGAGTATGTGCCCACCCTGTGCCCGCCATACTGCAACCCTCTCTGCCGCCTGCTGAAGATTCTGGAAAAGTCTTCTTGCCGCTGGGCGCTCCAAGAAACGTTCTGTCCTGTAATGGTTTGTTACTGATGCCTTAAAGGGAATGTCCTACTTTCCAAAGGAAGCAAAGGAGGAGGAAAGGGGGGGAGAAAGGAAGGGAGGAGAGAACCTAAAACTCATCCATCATTGCAGATTAAACAATTTTATGGCACAACCAAACCCCCCATCCCCCAAAAGACAAAAACAAATGAACAAAAAAAGCACCCTTTCAGTCAGGCCTACTAGTGGCTTTGGAACCAATTACGAAGTACTGCAAGACGACTTTTTCTGTTTTCAAGACGACTTTTTGAATGAAAACTCTTAAGCTATCTAACAAGTCCAGTAAATTGTGGTAGGAACACCCACTTCAGAAGTTCGGGTTCTGACCCAGCCTCCATCCAACCCACTCAATTTCCAACACAGTTGACCCTGGCTTCCTGGCCTCCGCTCCCACAAACCTGCAGAGCCTTCCGCACACTGACAACCGTGAGGGTCCTTCAGTCCTCCCCTGATATGTCGTGGAAACCCCAAACTCCTGTGGGCAACCCATCCTCCCGTCCCCACCATACAAGGTGGGCATCACGATGCAGTCACCACGCCTCCAGAGGGGACAGAGGTGGCCTTGGGGCAGGTCCTGGTGACTTCCTCTCACGTCAAAATAAGAGTAAAATTATGTTCTCATTCAGTAAGGATGTCCGTTGTCCTATCCCAGGTGGCTCACTTCACGGTATACTGTCCAAGGCCTGCCTATTTTAAGCTTCGTCCTAGAATTCTGATAGATTTCGACCTAAAACCTGACTTTATGTGGCTAACTGGCATACACAATCCAATGACATGAATACTGAATGATTTTTTAAAATGTCTTCTGATAGCATAACCATGTTTACAATGTTCCCTTCTGGTTTAAAATACATGACCCAACACCCAAGTGTAAAGTATTTCCTTAGGAAAACAACGGAATAAAATGAGCAACAAGAAGCCCTCTTTACTATTGAAATATTTCCTTTTTAAAATGTATAAAACTTGAATTTTTTTTATATGCGGCTTAGGTCTTCATAAGCACACAAACAGGTAAGTGGAACACTTAGACCTGATCCTTTAAATGTCCCAGGACGAGGGACTCATATTCAAAATGTCACCCCGAGGGATGTTTGTGGCCGAGTCACAGACCCCTCCAAAAACGGGCTTCACAGGGAAGTGCTGACATCACGCAGCGATTGCTGTGCAAACAGCCTAGTAATCAAGGCGCATTATATTTATGAGGCAGGTACACGTCTGTAGCCATTAATCACAGAACCACACTGGCAGATTCGAGGTTTGAGGTCCAGCAAAATTAATGCATCTCATTTCTGGCATCATTGAGACCAAGAAGAAAATCTGCAGGCGTTTTATAATCCTAAGGTTTTGACGTTAGTACAGAAACAGGACAACGGTCTTGCTGAAACATTTACTTACACCTGCATGGCCACGTTCTGCACACATGCCAGTGACTAGAGAAGGTGTTTCCTCCAGGTAATTCATGAGAAGGACATGCGTTTGCACAGACACAGACTTAAATGCAGGACCATTACAACCAGGAATTCTGTGTATCCGTGCGCCTCACCTACACTGAGGGCCTCAACAAATTGTGACTAATTACCTAGGAATATCCCACTCTTAAAATATAATTCAACATTCCTACATAAAACAATCCAAAATGTCAGCACTCTGTCTTTATGACATCATGCCATCCCAATAATTCGGTTTTACAAGTAAATTCCTATTATACATTAATAGGGGCTGTTGGTGGCTCAACATCTTGCCTTCCCAGTAATGACTCAGTTGAAGGCAATTAGGGAAGCCAGGTGCAGCTGAGTTGGGCACTCATAAACGTTTTTAAATTTTACTATTTCCGTTTGATTTTGGGGGAGTGCATTCCGATCGGCCCAAATTAAAGAGGAAGCTGCATCCGTGCTTTTCAGCTGTGGTGTGTTCTGACCACTCCCGATAACGCCCTTTAAAATTTCTTTTTCTCTGCTCCTTAGAAGCCGATGATCTGAGGAGTTCAAGTTTCACTCTGAACATCACCATTCCACAACCAGTCAGAGTGGTCTCTCTCTCTCTCTCTCTCTCTCTCTCTCTCTCTCTCTCACACACACACACACACACACACACACACACACACTCCTACGGTAATGGAGCAGCACCTTCATTTAAGACTTTCTGGGGCAACCCTAAGTAGTAAAATTGATGCATGAAAGAAAGAACTTTACTCACTTTGTTAACATGTTTTTGTTGTAATTAGCTTGGGTCAGTGAAGGAGACATCAAATTAAAGTTTTATGTCATAATAGGAGCGATGATTTTCCCATTACAAGAAAATCAATTTCCTTCTACAAACTACAAACACTACATAAAAGAATTAATAAGTGCAAAGACTTAACACATCCGAAGCAAGAGAAAAGGTTACCTCTGATGATGACAAGTACCCTCAGAAGTAGAATTTTAAAAAGAGTTAACAACTTACCCGCGGCCGTATTATGAGGGTGATGTACCCCTGGGAAGTTTTCCTACCAGAATGACACGCAGAAAACACAGGTTCCTTTATTTTACCTGCTATGGTTTTTCTTCTCTTTACTAAACTGTAACTCATGTTAGTCAGTTTAACTCTTTTTTAAAAAAATTGTTGAATGCTATAAACAGTTTTATGAAACCAAATGACTGATTTTATAAGATTTTCTGTTCTGTTTTTCAACAAGTTATATGGATATTCTATATATTAATGAACTGGTAACAAAAGTAACTATGTACCAACTGCCAATTCAAGGACTGACAACATCGTGTAAGGCTGCATGAACCCCATTATTGACAATAAGATGGGGTGTTGCTGATTTCCAGGGCACACCTGCCAGAACCATCCCAGAAAATAAACTCAGAGGGACTGACTTGGTCCAAAGGCCCCTTTAAAAGTGAGGAACCCTATTCTATTTCATTGCAGAGGGCACCATGGACATGATCAGTCTTCAAAAGCAACCCCTACTTTTCTTTCTTGGCTATTTGGGGATTTTCCTCTGTTTGCTTTTATATTTTTAGAAAAACCTACTTTTACCAGAACAAGATTTAAAAAACAGAATGCTGCAGTACTGCTTCAGAAGATAATCGTTCGGAAACGCACTGAGTCGCATTAATAACTCCTCTCCCCTGTTCGCAGGAGAACATCGCATAAAATAAGACCCTCTGCACACAGTCATCTCTTGCTTCCTAACAGAGAACAGTGTATTGGGGGCTTATTAACTTAGAATGCAATCGTTACCCACGGTCTCTCAAAGTTACCAACAGAGAAGAGCCCTTTGTCGATATGAAACAAGAAGCACAGAAGTCTAACCTTCTCCTCACGGTCATGTTTCCTTTCTTTGCCTTGATCAACGACTGTTCTCCAATAGAAAAACTCTTACAATGCCAGTTTTAAAAGAGAAAAAAAGAATAATCACCATCAGTATTCTCCTATATTCTCTTTCTCCTACTAGCTTATTTGTCCTTGTGGGAATGCGGGAGGTAAAGAGAGCGGTTTGATAAAGGGCCTCTATTTCTTTCAAGCAATTCTCCAGACAAGCCGTTTCCCAGTGGGTATCTCCCTGCCAACTTCCGCACCGCATCCCGAGCCCTAACATGGACAGACAGGGCCTTGACAACCAGGGGCTCTCACAACACTCCCTTAACAGAGCCAACGGCCATGTTGGGTCGGCATCGGACGGCTACCATTTGCTGGGAAAGGGTAAGTGACGTAGGCACATGGTGGCCCAGAGCAGTTCTGACTGAAACGGTGTGAGAAACGGTGTTCCACAAGTTTCATCCTTTTTAGAGTCCAATTTCGTCATTTCTCTCTCTCATGTCCTGCTCAATCTTCCTGTTGCTACTGATGCTGAGATATTTTTCTTTTAGGAGCTAGTTTCCTCACAGGCCCCCAGTGTCTTATAGGGAAATGCAGCAATCCATTAATAAATGCTGCTTATTGGTGGCTTGCTTCTTACCATCAAGGTGCAGCAAGGTTGCAGGTCATTAGACCTGGGGCTCCGCTGTGCAACATGTTTTTCTGTTCCCTAATTACATGAGAAAAACCTCAGTTAAGTTCCAATGTTAATAGGAGTGCTTCCTGCCACAGAGATCAAAGTCAGAGGTGAGTATGACATCCCCTCTTCCTTCTCCTTCCAAACCCGACCTTCCCATCCCCCAAAGCAGGGGAGGGGGCGAGGGGGGGCTGTCTCTGTTTTGGGGAGAGCCTTCTGACCCTCCTCTGTTGGAACACTGTTATTTTCACCTGCCAGACCATCATTATTCCACTAAATCACTTTTGCATCCTGGTGCCTCATGGATTTTTCTCCTCAGCGGGGATGGGTGTTTCTGTGAGCTTATATAATCTTTCTAAGGATAAATTCATTTTTAAACTATGAAGGAGTTTGATTCCCATGTTAATGCCCTCCTCCAAGGCTATTTTAATTTATCATCTCTGAGCTAGGAAAATGGTCATATATTCATATTACCAACCGCTACTGGTTTTCAACAAGAATGAAAATGCTGTCCATGACATAGTCCCCATTTGGATCTACCTTCTCATCAGATTGCATTTCAGTGAGCCATGGAGGGAAAATAGAGACTAAAGCAATAATAGTATTAGATATTTAGGGAAACTTAAAATATATTTAAGCAGCTATAGTCTCTTCCTTGTATAGTAACCACAGTTTGTCAAAATTATGCTTCTATAAAAAAATAGAGGTAAGAGAAACAAACTCAATGGTAAAATTATATAATTCAGACTGAAAACCCAGTGTTAGATTTAAGTCCCCAAGAATATAACCACAGACACCCCAAATCCATCATGGTGCCTATGTCATTCAAGGGATTCGCTATTGAGCAGGTAACTTAAACTTTCCAAACTGCAGTCTCCTCAACGGTCCATCAGTTTAATGAGTGACCCCCCCGCCTTTGGGCTGTCGTGAGGATTAGATCAGACACTGCTAGTGATGTGCTTAGTGTACCTCACACACCTTAGGAACTCCGTGACCGTTCATGATCGTCATCATCTTCATCGGGATGAACCACGGACCTCTCTGTCTGAGATAGATCCAACGCCCGGTCAGAATGCAACTTGAATACTGGGTTTCTTCCAGTATCTCTTCCAACTGTTTAACTTGCCCATTCTTTATCTTATTTTTTGTAATTTTAATTACCAAGTCAAAGCATAACAATCTACAGTTGACTTTCAATATAAATTCTAGGCCAATAAACATGCCAAAGGAAGATTATTTTAGGGTCCTGCTGCATTCTTTTTTAAAAAATATGTTTTTATTATTTCAGAGAGGGAGAGAGAGATAGAAACATCAATGATGAGAGAGAATCATTGATCAGCTGCCTCCTGAACACCCCACACTGGGGATCGAGCCCACAACCTGGGCATGTGTCCTGACCGGGAATTGAACCATGACCTCCTGGTTCATAGGTCGACGCGCAACCACTGAGCCACGCTGGTTGGGCCCGATGCATTCTTAACCCCAACACTTTCTATTCTATCTATCTCACTCTGTATTCGAATCATGTCATCTGAGCATCACAACGCCCTCTGAAACAGGTAATATTACTCTCAGATCACAGAGAAGAATGTGCCTTAGCTGCTTAACTTACCCAAGACTGCAGGCTGGTAGCTGACTGTACCAGATTGAAGCCACTCTCTGACTTTTAACCATGCCTCCTCATCCTGTTTGTCTTCCCTTTCTCTACTCAAGTCACCCTTTCCTCCTATGCCATAGATTCTTCTATTTATTTAAAAATTAATTAGAATTATTATTATTTTCTTATTCTGTCAGGTGAAATAACATCCTTATGATTTTCATATACTTTGGAGAGTACTTTATTCTCCCCCCCCCCAAACTTCAACTTTTCATTATGTCTCAAAGAAGTCTATATTTTCCTGAATATTTAATGCTTCCCTCTAACAGTCATGTTATTTTTCACAATTATTAAAGCCACAGTTGTTAAACTAGGTATTTATGAGGCATTTTCCCTTGCTCTGAATGTGCTACCATTAACAATTTTCACCACCAAGAACATTCTTAAAATAGTTCAGATTTTTTTATTTAGGTATTACTCCCATTAAGTCCACTCTTGGAGAAAAGGCAATAAGGTTTTAATTTCTCGTATGCTCTTAAACTCAACTTAATATTAACCTGGAAAAATAAATCCTGAATGAAGATCTCATTGTATATAGAATACGATCAAAGGGAAATCTGTTTAATGTAAAATTTGTTTATTACCTTTGGGTTTTAAAATTCAGAAATAGACTTCAACATCCAAATCTCTATCAGAATAGCCAGTGTGTGTGTGGCCTGACCAGGAAAATATTCTCTTGTTTTAAAGTACTGGGGCCCTTAAATCCCATTTTACGGAACTTAAAGAACTTAGCTTTTATCTCACCGTGCCAATAGGTCTAAACCTTGCAAAATCAATTTAGCAATAACATTGCATGTATTTCAAGGGGTGTCATGTCAAGAAATTTATTTTTTGCTAGAATGGCTTAATTACACAAGTACACAGTAAAATTCGATTTCCAGTTAAAAGAGGTTAAGAATTTTGTAACCTCTGATCTTTCCTTTATTCTCTCATTGGGGGCACATTTAGAGTGTTACACATGACCCTAATATGTAAGAACACTTATAACTCTCTCTCTCTCTCTCTCTCTCTCTCTCTCTCTCTCTCTCTCTCTCTCTATATAT
>NW_006383016.1:1690083-1696883 GCF_000327345.1 Myotis davidii | reverse complement strand
TGGCACCCAAAGGATAGGGATTAATGTTTAAATCATCAACTTTAATTCGTTTCAATTAGTATTTTTTAAAACTGGCAGCAATAATCTAAATGCTAATATCCCATGTTAGGGAAAAGAAAGCAGAGAGCCATACTAAACACTGCCAAAGTAGAAAAAGAAAAGAAGAGAAAGATCTCACTTTCAGAAAGGATACCTCATTATTTGGGCTTTCCCTTAGTTAAATACTGAGTTTGACTGAAGTTGGATGTTATACTTTGTGTTCAGATAGTGTTAAAAAATTTTAAGGGGGAACTGCTTAAATGACTTTACAAAACTGCTTTTAGAATTTTCTATCTAGAAATTTCCATCCCTAGGCAAATAATCAATATGTTGCTTCATCTCATTTTAATCCCTTTGTCACCACATGTCCCTTGAAGAATTTCTACAGGGTGTTCCAGTTAGTTCTAGTTCCACTGATCGCATGCATGTGAAGGAGAACCTATAGGAGCACATCTTTTTAAAAACATTCTTTATGGGTGGCATTTCCATATCTGACTTATCGCCCCCTATCTCCCACCAGGAGCAGATCAGTGACTGCGGTGTTGCAAACCAGAAAGTAGTAACTGAAACACTTCAGATGAAATTGGTGGTTTTGCAAACTTAGCAGGATATAGTGCGTTCTGGGGAAGGAGCTGAGGGACAACATTCCACTTCACTAGACTGAGCCCAGAGCAAACCCCCACTGACCAGGGAGGCTCCCTTCTTTTCAGATGCTGTAGCGCCCCCCTGTGGCAATGCCTGCACACAAGCCTCTAACATGAACACCTTTAAAATGGGTCACTGACCAACCACACAGTAAGGGGCGGGGCTCCGAGCAGGGGAGCAGAGAATGAAATCAGTGCTCAGTAAAACTTGCTCCTTCCCCATCAGGATCCTTACATTCATGTGCAAATATTTGCCAAGCACTTCAAGCACTTCATAACTGTGGAGACATCAGAGGGCCAGACCAAGGCCCCAGCTCTAGAAAACTTATTATTCGTGTGCAGTGACAGCAGGAGACAATGAACCATATAAACACATAAACAATGTCATGTCAGATAGTGATACCTATCCCGTCTCAGAGGTCACAAAAAGTGTGAATGTCCAAAATGTGGCAAGACTATGAAATATATACAAGTCAGCAAGGGGAGCCTCTGAAAGAGAGGTCAAAGTCCTGTGGCAATAGACCCTTGTGGGTGATAATTGTTGTTTGCTTTTGTTTTTTTGTTTTTGTTTTTAATGAAGAAAGAATCTATAAAAGAGCTGTCGGCCTTTACCCATCCTTTACCCAATACCCATCCTTCCCTTTCTCCATTAACACAGATCTCTCATGTTCACCCAGAATAAAGGCTACGTTTGTCAGCTTCAAGGTTCCACAGCTGACACGTGGTGAGGTGGAACCTGAAGGACCACTTTACCAAGTATCAGAGATCACCATCTTTCTAGGCCCATCTCCTGGGCTGCCCTCTCTGTCCGAGTTCTATAAAGCCACCTCGCCTGGGCTTACGTCCTAGAAACTTAAACTAGTGTGTGGCCCGGATTGCCACCTGCAGAAAAGCAGCCACCTCTCCTACACGAATGCCACCCGGAAGAATGAACCACTGGGCACTGCACTTGGACATTTACGGAAGAAGGAACTAGAGCAAGCAGACCTCAAGCCTCTCCTTCCAAATGGGACACTAGCTCCTGCCCCACCCAGTCTTCATGTTCCTGCTCACAGTCTTCTAACGACACCCCCTTTCCTCCATTGCCCTTGACTTTCCCATCAAACACCTTAGTAAGGCAGAAGAGGATAAATACCCAGAAATATAGCTGAAATCCCACCAAGAAAGCAGCCCCATCCAAGAAAGAAAGAAAAGAAAAGAAACAAACAGGCACCAGAGAAGTGCACAGTCCTTACCTGGGTGTGGCTAACCCCTGACAGCCACGTCGTGTTCCCGAGAGTGTGGCATCTCCCAGGTGGAGCATCTCCCTGTGGCACTGAGGCCAAACCGCTCAGACTAGTTTTTAAGGCTTCACCAGTCTACGCCACCTGTCCTCATGGTCTTTGTGTGCATCCAAGTGCAAGTCTTCACTTTCCATCAATTTAGACATTCACTCCTTCTTCCAGACCTCCTAGGCCAGATGCCCTGCCTTTCTGCCAACCCTCACCTCCTGTTCTTCCAGCCCAGCTTCTGCTACCTTCCAACACACAACGATGGTTCCCTTCCCTGTCCCTGGGTCCCCATAACATACTAAGGCTATCTTAGACAGCTGTGGCTGCCATAGCAAAATACCATAGACTGTGTGGTCTAAACAATCTATATACATAAAAGCCTAATATGCAAATTGTCCCCTCAGGAGTTTAACTTGGAGACCGGGAGTTTGATCGCTTGCTATGACGTGCACTGACCACCAGGGGGTGGCGCGGAACGAAGGAAGGCCCCTCACCAGCAGCCAGCAGCCAGGGAAGGGAGGCCCTTGCCAACAGCCAGAAGGCCCTGATCGGCTCTGATCACCAGACAGGCTGAGGGACCCTACCCGTGCACGAATTTCATGCACCGGGCCTCTAGTAGAAATATATTTTCTCACAGTTCTGGAGACTGGAAGTCCCAAATCAAGGTGTCAGCCAGTTTGGGTTCTGGTTAGAGCCCTCTTCTTGGCTTGCAGACGGCCACCTGTTCCTTGTGGCCTCACGTGGCAGAAAAGCTCTGGCATCCCTTTCTTTTCCTATCGGATGAGGGTGCCACCCTGTGGCCTTATTAACCTTTATCACCTCCTCACAAGCCCTAGCTCCAAATACAGTCATGTTGGGGGTTAGGGCTTCAACATAAGAATTTGGGGAGACACAAACATTGTCCATAGTAGTGGGAGAGTGGTATGGGATGTAAGACACTACAAGGGAGAGGGGTGAGAACTTATAGAGAAGCTACTATAAAGAGAGCAGGGGGGCCCTTGCTGGTTTTGCTCAGTGGTTAGAGCATCAGCCAGCAGACTGAAGGTTTGTAGGTTCAATACCCTGCCCCAATCGGGGTGCATAGAGGAGGCAACCAATCCATGTTTCTCTTTCACATCAATGTTTCTGTCTCTCTGTCTCTGTCTCTCCCCCTCCCTTCCTCTTTCTCTAAAAATTTATTTAAAAATATCCTCAGGTGAAGATTAACAAAAAAGTAAACAAAACAAAAAGAGAGAGGGAGGAAGTGGGGACTGTGCTCTGGGGGGTGGAGGTGGGGGTTTGGAGAATGAGAGGGCCAGAGAGTTGGGTTTACCCAGAGGGTTTGTGGTGAGGAAAAATGTATGTGTGAAAAGCAGTGGTGTTATGTGATGAAGCACAACAGAACAGAACACAATAGAAAACAAGAGTCAGTGCTTGATGTTACTCTCTGAAGGTCACCAACACTTGACAGGACCACATAACTGGGATATGGCCTTTCCTTGACTCCCTTATAAAAATAATGGAAATCTGTCATACACATAAACTTGAAAAAGGCTAGTTTTCACAAACTGAGCTGAAGAAAAGCATGTCTCATCAAATTAAATATTACATCTTCTAGATGCATTAAAATGACATATAGAAGGACTATACCTTTCACAGTCATGCATACTGGTTGATTAAGGAATCAAGAAAAAATTAAATTCATAAAATAAAGTTGCAGCTCAATTCTGTTCCGGACAAATTATTTTCTTACCAGAGAACAGTCAACAAAAGACTTGTAAAAGTTTTCATTGTCAAATAATTTTCTTTTTTTTTAAATCCTCAAATCTCATCTCTGAAATAACTTAGAAACACAGCAGTGAGAGGCTCAGTAAAACACTGACTTACACTGCCCTCTGCTGGTGCATCGACCACATTGCAAGTTCCTTAGTTTACAAAGTTGCCAAAAGGCAGTTCCAGTTATTTCGAACCAGCAAATTCAAGCCTAATTACTAAAAACAGGTTGTGGAAAATATTACTAAGTGGCTTAAATACCATCTGCACCACATCAGGCACACATTCCTAATGAAAAGGGCACATGTGTGGGAAGGGGTGGTGCCAAATCACATCTGCTAACCTAATATAAAGGGGTTTTTAACTGACTCTTTAAAATATGCATTAAATTCACAATAACGCCTTTAAATTCTCCCCCTTTCCCACCCCACCTCTGCCATGCCAACCAACTTTTCAGAAAACAAACAAATATAGTAAAAAAAATTAAATCTTGGCTTTTCCAATGCACTTGAGCTTCTGCGTAAATCAGCTTCGCAATATAACTGCACGTTACTGCTCTTTACAAAATTCGTTTCCTAATTATAGACTTTTGAAAAAAAATTTAGAAGCTGCCTATTTGCTAGAATATTGCTGAAAATATGCTGCTTGTTTAAACACACACACACACACACACACACACACACACACATGCATACACACGAGCCTCCATTAAAATGATTACAGCGTCATTCAAAAGTCTAAAGCATTTATTAGGTGTCTCTAATTCCACATTTGACTAAGCCCTGTATAAACAAGTTAAACCAAATCCTTGCCTCAGAGGTTGTTTCCTGAAATAGATTAGGTAACACACCTTGACACAATGGAACAAACAGCACAGGTACATTAACTTAAGTGAGCGCACCTACATTTTGTCCTGAGGCAAGCAATGGCAGCGTTCTGAGCTGGCTGTCCAGCGGAAATCACAGTTGTCTAGAACCTGAACAGGAATGTCTATGGAGGAAGATGGGATTCCAGGTAACTAAATGCAAAGGAAAGGCTGGGGGCCTGAACAGAGGAGGCACAGAATTGTAGGACGACAGTGGTGAGGAAGTCAATCTTAGAAATTCCACACCACATCTTTACTTGGGCAGTATTTTCATTGGCCCAATACAGAGACAGACCAATTTTTCTAGTTATTGCCTTTGCCCAGGATTCATAGGCCATTTTTGTTATACTGCCATTTAAGTAAAATGTGGGTTTTCTGAGCAAACAAGTAGTGAAAGGATTCAGTTAAGAGAGGCCTGTCAAGAGTTACACCTGGTATTGGCCCCTGCTAACTTCTCTCCTTGGGGTCATAACCGTGGGGCCAGAGAGAGGCAGGGGTCAGATCAATAGAGCTTTGAGGTTCCAAGTTTACAATTCCATGCTGGAGAGGCGGATACCTCCTGGAAGGGGCCTGGGGATAGCACTTTTGAGTGAAACTCAAGGCCAAAGTAAGGCAGTAAGTCCCAATCTCCTCCACAGATCCTGAGGCAGGGAGGGGACATGTGAGGGAGGAATGCAGGTGAGCCCAAGGGGAAGGGCTGAGTCCAACCTGCAAGTCAGAGTTAAACCGGCAAAGGAGATCTTTTTTAAAGCCATGCCATGATATCAGCTATGGGGAGGGGATGGAACTTAGGCAGGCAGGAAGCTGTCCACATGCAGACAGTCCTATCCCTAAACATACTTCTCTCTCCAGGTGGGTACCAGGTCCCCTGCCTAAAACACTTCCTTTGTACCACATGACACCCCACAATTCAGATTCTGCATAGGGGGTGGTGGGCAAGGTTTCTTATTGGCGTGTTTAAGAACCTCCAGGGAGGGCCAGTAATTTTAAAAAGCATTTTCAATAAATCTGGATTTTTCTGTTTGTTGCACCTTTTTTTATTGATTTCAGAGAAGAAGGTAAAGAGAGAGAGAGAGAGAGAAACATCAGTGATGAGAGAGAATCACTGATTGGCTGCCTCCTAAATGCCACCCAGCCTGTGGCAAAACGAATCTGAAGGAGGAACCCCCAAACGCCGAGGTCACTACGAAACGACATCAACAGCCCCCAGTCCTCAGGTGGGCGCCGAGCTGCTCCCAGGCGTGGTGAGCACGGCTTAGTGCACAAAAGCTCATGAAGACGCTCCTGCCCTCGTCGGTTGGGCTCGGTGGATAGAGCGTCGGCCTGCGGACTGAGAGGTCACAGGTTCGGTTCCGGTCAAGGGCATGTACCTGGGTTGCGAGCACATCCCCAGTGGAAGATGTGCAGGAGGCAGCTGATCAATGTTTCTCTCTCATCGATGTTTCTAACTATCTCTCTCCCTTCCTCTCTGTAAAAAAAAATCAATAAAATATATTTTTTTAAAAATACAGGTCATAAAGAGTAAAGTTCAACAATATCTTATTGACTGGTGAGAACCTTGGGGTTTCAAAGGGTTAACAATCAACCCTACCTTACTATAAACTATAGGTATCCCTCTGGTTCAGTCCAGACCACCACAATAAAGAGAATATTGCCATAAAGCAAGTCATGATATTTTTGCTGGTGGAGAATCTTGCCTTCAATTTGTAAAAAAAGTGCAACATCTGTGAAGTGCAATAAGGTGAGGCACAATACAGGTGTACCTGTGGATCCATCAGGGTGCTCTCCTCCTAGTAATGCTGCCCACATCCCTCCACAGTTCCCTGGTTGGCTCTCCTTCCCAATCCAGGCAGAAGGTATGAGCAGTCTCTCTCACACCCAATAATCTGGCTTCACTACCTCTCTCTTCGTTTTCAGCAGACAACTTTGCCTCCTACCAACCATCTATATATATAAAAGGGTAATATGCTAAGTATCTGACCGTCTGGTCACTATGATGCGCACTGACCACCAGAGGGCAGATGCTCAACACAGGACCTGCCAGGACACACACTGGCCATTTACAGAGAAACGGCACCACGGACCTGGTGCCCACAAAGCAACAGTCGGCTTCTCCCAAGTGGGACACAGGCTCCGCCACCACCTCCGAGCGACAGCCCACCAAATCACAGCTGACCCTGCCCCGACCCCATGGCACAAAATGCGGTCCACAGCCCAGCCCAGCCTGGC
>NW_006383016.1:1679168-1689871 GCF_000327345.1 Myotis davidii | reverse complement strand
GAAATGGTGGACCTTGAAAAGTACTTCAGGTTTTCTCACTGCACAGAATATAGTCAGAGCACTGCTGCAGTTAAATATTTTACTCTTTGTTCTCCCTGCGTGATCTACAATAATAATCTGCTTCGTGTTGATATTTACTGCTGTGTTGCTGACAATTACCTGAAAGAGAAGTTGGGGTGCTTCACCGGGCTGGAAAAAGTTTAGCTTAATCAGAAAGCAGATCTAATTAAGCAAGTTTATTCTATATATATGAAAGGTTAAGTTGACTCACGCATGAGCAATACCTAAAAGCTCTCGCTGGTGCCAATCGCACACGTATGTTTCAATCTGTCATTGTCTATTGTGAATTTGGTTGACACTTCTATTATAGAGAAAGGGCAAATAGTGATATTAAAATATTTCTTCTAATTAATTTCCTTTAAATGTGCATGAATTTGTGCATCAGGCCACTAGTGAAGAATAAGCTGTTAGCAACAAGCTGCTCAGCTCTTCGCCCCCACACTTGCAAAGTTCTAGCATCTATATCAGGCCTGTCTCCCTCCCTACCCTGACATCTTTTAGTTTCTCGTCCCCTTCTGCTTCAGGGCCCTTTAACTGCCCCATCAGCATTTTTGCCCATTAGTATTTAAACCCACTTATTTACTGGTCTGACCACCAGTAAGAAAACAAAAGAAAACCTTCCCCAACTCTCTACTTCGCAGCCCGATTCTACAAGCCTGGTCCACACAGCTGCCTCCCCGTCCCCCCCTCATCCATAGCACTCTCCCTGCAGACGTCCGAGCCCACTGAGCCGGCTCTAGCTGAAGTCACCAAATGACCTTTTACTAAATCCAATGGACCCCCTTAATCCTTCTAAACTTTGGCAAAGTGCACTGTACCAAGAGCTTGTCAACCCTTCCTGAAATTCCTTTCCCTCTTGTGCATACACTCGCCTGCTCTGCCTGCCAGTTCTCCACCCCTCTTCCTCAGTCCTTTTTGGGGTCTCTTCTTCCTGTTTTTGGTTTTACCCTCATCTGGGCTCTCTGCTCTTTTAAGAGCATGGACCCTCCCTTTGGGCAAGCATATCTAGCCCTAGGGTGTCAATCACCACCTACGTGATGTTGCTGCCATGATCTGTACCCCATCTTTGATTCTACTGGAATGTCACTCATCAAGTATGTCCAGAACCCACCTCATCACCTCAATCACAGGTCTGCTCCCCGTTATGTATCCCCCACTTCAGCCGAGGTCACCACCATCCACTTGAATGCCCAGGCCAGAAACCTGGCATCACTTTGTCTTGTCACCAGTCCTCAAGTCAAGATCAAGTCCTATCCCTTCCAACCTCCCAAATGAGTCTTGAACCCAATCATGTAGGCCATCAGGTGAAGGACACAGTCCGGTTCAAACCCTACCCCTGCCATTTACACTGAGGTGACTGGGCAAGTTCCTGGCCTAGGTTTCTCAACTGTGCAATGGAATAAAATGATATACTTCCCAGATTAATAGTCACCAATCTCCAAAGGGAATTTTGAGGAAAAAATGGGCTAATATAGATAAGGCACCAGAGCAGCACCTGGCACAGGAGTGCTATGTAGGGTAGATGATGCCCTCGTGGTGACCATGGTCATCATGCATCACCACCCCGGTCCAGACCCTCATCACTTCTCACCTGCACGACTCAAAGACTCAAACCCCTTCTAATCGGCCTCTCCATCTCCAGGTGGCCTCCCGCCAACCCAGCTTCCACAGGTGGCCAGAGTGATCTTTCTAAAATGCAAACCTCATCCTTACTTCTCTTTGTACAGCTGTTTCTTTACTGAGACTTGCAGGCTCCTGCCCTCCCTCCACCCCCACCCCTGCTCTTGCTCTCCAGCCAGAATGAGGCCCAATAAGCTCCTCTAATGAGCTATGCTCTGTGCTCGTCCTGCCCTCTGCTGGGATATTATGCAGCTCTCCTCACACCTGCTTTCTCTTCCAGGTCCTCCAACAAGCTTTCCCTAACCCCCCAAGTCTGGATTAAACCCCCCAGTAGCCACCAAGGAGAAACTGTACCTTGCAATTAGTTAGCAATTGCACCTGCCTCTTTACTTGTCTCAAGCTTTAAGAAAATATAAGCTCCCTGAGCGCAGGGACCATATTTGTCTTTTTCAACTTTATATATTCAGATCCTACCCAAGAGCCTGGCTCAGAAAAGGTGCTCAGTCAGTAACTATCAAACGACTTTAATAAACACATCCTACTAACCACAACTTCTCTGATAGAACGCAAATTCCATTTTGCAACGAAACAGTGTTCATTTTTTATTTCAGGGTCCCTTTGACTACAGCATCCCTAGATTTCCACCCAGATTCTAGTTTCATTGAATGCAGAGATACCTCATCCTGTGTCCCACTGGGAATAAGGGAAGGCAGGGATTCACAATTCAGCCTTTGATGGGAATAGATGATAAAAAATACTGATGATAATGGCAACAGATCACGAACTGTACATTTACAACATGTTGGGGGTTGTGCTAAGCATACCATACACAATACTTCATCATCATCAGGCAACTCCGGGGAGCACACCGGTCACTCCCAGGGCATCCGAAGATCTGTAAAGGAGAGTCCACTGACGATGCCAAATTCCTCTTCTGAAAGTGCCCACAAAACAAAGCTAAACGCTCTCAACTAAATGGCCTCTCCCAACCCTCTCTCTCTGCCACTGTAGGCAGCCTTGAGTTGCTCTAACTTTTCTCTATAAGCCTTGGGAGTAAGTTAGGGCCAGGACTGAGGCTGCCAGCCCACTTCCCCCTGCCTTTCTATTACTGCTGACGTTTGAGCCAATGTGGTTAGAATAATCTGGGAATTATTTGTATTAATGGAACTGAAACTTTCCTCTTCTTTCCAAAAAGGATAGTATACTTTGTCCAAATGTCCAATAGCTTACATCCTATAGTCAGCCAAAACACCCCCAACCCCCAATTTTAATGCTACAGGGTTTGGGACTTACAGAACCAAATCAAAACACTTGTATTCAGATTGACCGCAACAAAATTCTATGATATTTTCACTGTCTAGTCACAACCTCTAGCAACATTAAAACGCATTTGTTTGTTTGTTTTTTGTTTTTACAGCTAATAAATCCCAGTTTAGGAAGGTTAACTCTCCTAAGCTTTAGAACCTTTAACAAAATGGGGTAGAGCAAGCATGCAAGATAAAACAGCTTTTGAACGTATTTTCAAAAGCCACCCGATGTCAAAAATGGAGCTGATGAACAAGAAGGGGGTCTTTGCTTTCCTACTGAGAGACTGACCTGTTCGTCTCCACCAGCTTGGTGCCTAGAGAGCGACTTGGCCGGCTTCAGTTTCAGGAAGAGCCAGAAGTTTCTGTGCTCGCTAAGGGAGGAGAAGCCCACTAAACATCCTGTTCTTCTTAATAGGCCTGCTGATATATATCCAAGTACTTGAAGTCAATGTTTTGAGAGATGCTTGCTTTATTCTGTTAATTAAGCTGAAACCCGATGTTGGACGGAAGAGAAATGGACAGAGTGTTCCATCCTCCCAATTTATGGAAAGGGAGAAGGAGGCAAGTGGTGAAGAGCAGATGCGTGGAGAAGCCCATCGTGTTAGTAGATGACAGTCCTGCTTCTGTGCATAAATTACGTTCAGGGTGAACTCTAAACCAGGGTTTATGAAACAGCACATACGAGCATTTCTATGAGCCACGACGCTGACACGAACTCTGGGTTTTAGATTGGTGTCTCTGGGCTGGCCTAAACCGTCTGTAACGTAAACCACTGTGAAGCCAAAGGAAGTGTCTTCTTTCTGAAACCATGGATTGTTCACGCAGACCTTAGGTGCACATAACTAACAAGAGACAACTGTTACTGAGTGCGGCGGTTTCCACTCATGAGAGGGAATGGAAGTTAGGTTTCAGGCAACACCCCAATGCCAAGGGTGATTCCACAAGTTTACTTTAGTTCACTTGTTCTGTATTCTAGACACAGCATGTCAGGCTCAATAAGCGGCATGATTCGTTTCCTAGGAAAGAGCTCCATGTAACTTAACCCACCACAGAAAGGCCCTTATCCTGTGATCACCTAAGGGAACACAAGGATGGAAAAGAAATCAGAACCACAAGATCATCACCAAAATACACTGTTTATAAAGTCTCCTGCCAGTATCCTAAAAAGCAAAGTTCTGCTTGGAAGAGAAGTACCAGGAGGATATCTGAACCAAGTTTGTAGAACATGAGCACCGGACCACCACAAAGTAGGTTCCATGCATGTGTGTGGAAATGCTGTGCTCTGTGTTGGGTCAAAAATGGGAATGAGCCCTGGACAGTTTGGCTCAGTGGTTAAAGCATTGACCTGTACACGAAAGGGTCGCAGATTTGATTCCAGTCAAAGGCACATGCCTGAGTTGCAGGTTCGATCACCAGTGTGGGGAGTGCAGGAGGCAGCCAATCAATGATTCTCTCTCATCACTGATGTTTCTATCTCTCTCTCCTTCTCCCTTCTCTCTGAAATAAAGAAAAATAATTTTTAAAAAGGTCATTAGTACACAATCATCTTTTGAAAATATATATGTCCACTTACATATGGCTGGAAAAACATCTAGACAGAAACAAATAACAATTTGTGAGCATGGTCATCTCTGAGTTCTCCAATTATTATCAATGACTTTAGCTATTTTTCCTTTTGCTTATCTGTTTTTCTGATTTTTCTTCAATGAACATATATGACATTTATGGAAAAGATATGGGAGAACAAAATATTCATACAAACTAAAAACAAAAGCATGGCATACTTCTGCTTGCTGAATTGATGAAATTAGTGTAGACATGTATAATACAATGTGAGAAGCATGTGACCACATAAAACAACACACAAAGGGCAGGTATGAACAAAGGACTCTTGAGGCAGAAAGACAGTGAACTTGACTTTGAGCCCTAATCCAGATGTTTCCCAGCCATGGCCCTTGTGAGCCTTAGTTTATGAACAACGGACAGACTTTGTTTTGACCTGCAGCAACACTGATAGCAATGATCATGCCCTCCCTTCCTGGAACACACTGACTTAGCTTCCTGCTCACACCTCCCCTGGCTTTCCTCCCGCTCCTCAGTGGCAGCTCCCTCTCTGTCTCAGTCTCCCTTATTAGTTCCCCTACCTCTTCCCAGGGCCCAGGGTCAATCCTTGACCTCTTCTCCATTCTATCTATTCTCACCTCCGAGGAGATCTCACCCAGTTTATGGCTTCAATTCCATGTATGCTCCAACTCTTCCTAAATATCTACAGTTCTGACCTCTCCCCAAAATTCCAGACTGGGATATCAAAAACTGCCCATTGGCCATAATCATTTGAAGGTCTAACAGGGCAACTCAAACTTGTCATGGCCCCAAATCAGGTTGCGATCTCCCTCCAGCCCTCAAAAATCTGCTCCTCCCAGTTATCTTCATCACAGGTAATAATAACCAAATCTTTCTAAATGCTCAGGTAAAAAATTTGGAGTCGTCCTTGTCTTCTTTCTCTCATGCCTTAAACCCAAACTGTTGACCATACATGTAAAATATACTCAGAACCCTACACTTCATACCACTTTCATAGCTATCACCCTGGTTCAACCATCATCTCCATCCTAGATCATTGCAATAGCCCCCAAATCCATCTCCCTCCCACCCTTGCCCAGTCTATTCTGAACTCAGCAGCCAGAGTGATAACTATTAAAGTATCCATCCATCATGTCACTCTTCTGCTCAAAACCCTCAATGTCTCTCCATCTCCCATAGATTAAAAGCCAACATCCTTGCACTGGCCTACATGTGGACACCCCCTACCTCATCTCCCACTACCCCGTTCTTCACTCACGCCAGCCAGTGGCCTCCCTGCAGTTCTTCAAACCTACTGGATAGGTTCCTATCTCAGGGCCACTGTACTAGCTGTTCCCTCAACCGGAAATACTGTTTTCCCAGATAATCACCTTTTTACCTCCTTCAGGTCATTAACGTCTTTCACCAAGGCGATTCCCCAACCACACCATTAAGTATTGTGACAAAACTCCCCCAATAACACACACCTCCTATCCCCTGTTCTTACTTTTTTCCATAGCAGTTTCACTATCCAACGTAACTTGTATTTCACTCACTTCTTTTATTTATGATCTATCTTCCCACAGCTAATATAAGTTCCACAAAGCGGGTCTTTTTTATTGTTTTGTTCCCCACTTAGTACCTAGAACAGGGCCTGCCACATTGCAGGCACTGAATAAGTATTTATTGAATAAACAAAGGAGATTAAATGGTACCTGCCCTTACCTCTCTCAGAGTTACATAAAGGACACAGGAAATAAAGAATGTGAAAGTAACTACTATGTAATTTGACACTTTGATAAGTATGTGAGTAGTGTTACCACGATCATTGTTATTATATTGAAGATGTGTCCCTGTCTTGCCAGTTATGGCCGGAATCAGTCCTTCTTGAACTAGAATTCCTCACCTCCCTTTTAGTTATCTACTTTAGTACAAAGTCTGATATCTGAGAATTTACACAACACTAGGATTCTGGAAAGAATCAGGTTCATAGATACACTCAAGGTCTAACCCTACAGATGATTACCTTACTCACAAATTGGGACTTTTGTCTTCTCTTGGAGAAGACTAGTGGGAGGGAGAAGGGAGATTAAAACATTAATAAGCATGATCACTTAAGAGTGTCCGACCTCCCTTTACAGAATGTCACAAATACCCGCTAAGCTCCACGCAACGCAGGGAGAAGACTGTCCCTGACTTTTGCTGGGCCTTGATGACACAACCATGCCTCACCCAAGGTGGATTTGTGTGTAAACTCTCAATGGACAAAAGGTTGGGTTCAGCTCAACCATCTCCATCTGGAAACCAAGAGTATACAAAACACTCCATTAACTCCAGGAGCTACGGAAAATAGCATGTTTTATTATGGCACTCCCAAAATTACTTTTGAACACACCAGAGTTAGAACCCTCTTCTAAATGCAAACGTCTCACAGTTGGTGACAAGCTCAGCTTGAAGACTAATTTGCTAACCTCTGTTCCATCTTGGCTAGAAGGATTGTTTAAAACTCCTCTCTGTGAGTTCCCCCAAAACCATAGCCCTTTAGAGGCCAATAATAATACCTTTACTTGCAAAACTAACATTTAGTTACTGTGGCTAAACTGCAAAGCACTATGAATCCTGGGGAGGAGGATAATTAATCTAATTGAGCTGAACATATAAGGGCTTTCAAGTGGATAAAACTGCACCTTGGAAATTAAAAAAGCAAAAATGTGCATCCTGGGACCCCTGAGCCCGGCAACAGTGCCAGCTCCATGTAGGGAATGGGCAGAGGCGGAGCTCGGGCAATCTGATCGAGCTTCACTCGTATCTGTCAGCTATGAAACTTTTCATCCTAGACGGAGATTTCCTCCCTCACACCCTCCAATCCCTTTAGAAAGAAGCAACTCATAAGATCAGAGCCTATTAAAGGTCCTAACATCAAAGTTAGAAAACTGACCGATTTAAGAGGTAAGCAGCTTAATTGTGAGATTTCACTTGTCGGCGACCTTGTTCTTCTCACATTGCTGGGTTGAAACTGCATTACCCAAGAAGTGGGAGGAAGAAAAGAGTTCATCAGAAAAAAATTACACAATTTTTTTTTTCCCAGAAAAAGCATTCCTTTTCCATGGTCTGTGACTAATTAGATGAGAATACTGCATCTCGTCCTCACCAATCTTGGCCTCCCTATTCTTTATGAAAAATAAAACGAACAAAACAGCCAAATTATTTTGCATCTGGACCCTCTCTAAGGAGTCACTTGTTCCCAAGAAGGATCGGATGGCCAGGGAAACTGTTTCAAGGGTGTGACACAGGCAAGCTCGTGATCCATTCTGCTGGACCATTCATCCAAGCACACAGGGAGGTTTTCAGCAGGTATCAAGAAGAACCCCACTCTGCTGGTATCTTACAGCTTCCTTCAGCATCTGAAATCCTCTATTTATTATAGTGAAACTAGAGAAAATGAATGAGTCCATACTAGACCAAAGGATTACAAATATAGAAATCCCCTAATATTCTGACATGACCTTTTTTTCTTCAAATTATTATTATTATTATTTGGCACTTGCTGTTGACTCCACACTGGGTTTGATATTTTCATCACACACAAGTCAGGAGATCTGGAAGTTAATGTTCCAATAGCCCCTCCTCCCATTCACCCCTCACAGAGACGTGCACCTGGCTTGGTGTGCCTCACTGCACCCATCACAGCATGTGATCATTTCAATAAATAAAACTCAAGGGCAACAAGACAATGCCAGGTTCTTGGGAGACACAAGATCTGACACATGTTAATACTTCATTATCCATCCAGGCCCTCTGCCAACAGAAGGCACACAGATCACCTTTCCACATAAACACTGCAGGCCTTTCTTGCAATGAGGATCAAGTCCAGTATATTTATTTCATTTATCACACGATCCTTTTCCCTCTACTGTAAAGAGATTCAGAGAATAAAAGCTTTGTTAGTATAGCATTATGCTTGAGAATTCTAAACAAACCAGGGAGGCAAATCACTTATGGTTTTCATACCAAGCATACCGCAGACAGGCGTCATACAAATACTCCTTCCAGCTTAGAACACCAGTCATGCCTCTCGGAAATGCTGTTCTCTACATGAGCAAGAGACATAGATGCCATTGACTTAGGAAAGATGGGTCCACATGTTTACACGTCACCTCACAGGCGGGCCCTGTAGTTCAGTGGGTTGCCCAAGATTGGGACTGGAGAAACCTGAGTGGTTACAGGACATCCTTAGATCCTGACACATTTTGAGTTTAGGAATTTTTAAGTAACAATTATATCCCAGTTGCTTTATCTCAGAAAGATGGAATGAAAGTGATTACAAATGTATAGCGACAACAGAAATATCTAAATTTAAGCAGTTGACAATGACTTGAGCTACAAACATCAAATTAATCTATTACCCAAACCTCCCAGTCTTTACAGATGTGCTTTTAAACTGTCCCTAAATATCAACCAACCCCCCAAATCTCCCACGAGAGTACGTTTCCAGTTCTTACTGAGTGAAGTTTGTCATGAGGCACTTTTCATCATGCAGAGTTCTAAAACCTTTCTTTTAAAGTCCTTCTGTTTATTTTCAAAACCACATACATACTATACAGAGTGGCGTAGACAAGTCACCTGCAGAGACTACAACCAGGACTAGTGTCCGTCTTTGCACCAAATGCTTGGCGTAAAGAAATGTGCTTCAGGGGGCAGAGAACGTTCTTGGTGCCTGTAACAGGTGTGCTTCTCACTGCAGGTGGATGAGACGTCAACTGGGGATGTGTTTCATGATCTGCAGCATGAAACCGCCAGAAATCAGAGGATCTAGTGTCTCAACTGGCTTCCAAAGCCAAAAATTACACTGTTGCTGTCTAAGCCAGGGATCACCACCACCGACCGGCAGAGGCAAGATAAGATACAAGATTAGGTAAAATGAAGTCAACCGAAGTTACACAAACAAAGGAGGAAAGGGGCAGGATGACCTCATGGGTTACAACCTTCTCAGAATAAGATGCCATTCTATAATGATTCAAAGGAAAGACTACGGAGTCACAGTTAACGCTATTGGACATACACACCTAACTTAGTTTACTGTCAAAGAACTCACACAAAGCTGTACGTTCCAGGTCCCAAAATAGAATTAAAATAATTTCAGAGGGATGATTTATTAAAATGATAGTGACTTACAAACTAAAACAGAGAGACATAAATTCAATTTTAAAAAACACAGAGAGACAAAAGACGACAGGCTTATGTATCACATCTTACCCACAAACATCTCGCTTTGCTGAGCTGAAAACCACATGCTCTGTAGGGCTACACAACACCTTCCCAGGCGGTAGCGTTTACGTGGGTGGGCTGCAGTGATTCTTCAGAAGACAGGCTTTGCCAGAAGGCAGAGTGGTAGTTCACCTGAGCTTACAGCTCAATTCTGCAACTACTTTTTCATATCATCTTTACTGCACCCATTTGTTAATTCGACAAATACTTAGCCAGCACTTCCTCTGTGCCAGGTATTGTGCTCTCAGCATTGCTTTCCCAGCAGACACAGTTGTCCCCAGGCCCAATTCACTTCTTTGTTGGATCAATTTTCCAAGCTCTCGTCACGTTTACTTTCCCAGTGATGTCCAAGGCATTCAGTCCCCAAGGTCACCAGCGTCCTAGCTTCCTCTTGATGCTCCTTTTATTACATTTTGGTGGCAAGAGAACCCACATCCCTGGTGTCCAAGCTCATCTCTCGAGATAATCAAAGCAGCTCATGTTTTCTGCCTTCTCTCTTCCTGCCAATTCTCTCTGTTCCTCTACCATCCACTGACTCGGCATCTGTTGACCTTATCATCCCATCAGGCACCTTGATCAGGAACGGCTTACCCCTTTCCTTATTCAGGCAACTCCGAAATCCTACCTTCCCTACTCAGTTCTTCTGACAATGATCTAAGCACCTATCTCAGTGTATCAAGTGAAAGGCGTGCCGCCCGCCTCTGCCTCTCCGGTGGTGCGGGAGGAGGAGTCTGGCCGCTGGGCTCTGAGATCCCTCTGCGCCCATAGGGTCTGGCCTCCCCGGAGAGGGTCCGAGTGTCCGGACCGGCTGCGTGGCCGGCAGCGGGCCGAGGGGTGGGGCCAGGCAGTGACCGACCACGGGGGATGTCGTGGGAGCGAAAGGCT
>NW_006383016.1:1667587-1678992 GCF_000327345.1 Myotis davidii | reverse complement strand
GAAAAAGCCGCTGCTAGCCACACCCAGGATTTCTGGGGACTAACCAATAATAATCAAGGTAAGTGCACGCCATCACTATGACCACATCCTATACCAACTCACGCCTGACCAATCGGCGGGGCCCACAGTCCCCTCTCCTGCCCTCACCCCACCCCCCTATAAAACCCCCTGTCCCATCAGGCCACGGTCTCTCGGCCACTGGACTTTCCGCTGTGTCAGTGGGTCTGGTGAACGGGGAGCGCAAGCCGGCTTGCATTAAAGAGTGCACGCCATCACTATGACCACATCCTATACCAACTCACGCCTGACCAATCGGCGGGGCCCACAGTCCCCTCTCCTGCCCTCACCCCACCCCCCTATAAAACCCCCTGTCCCATCAGGCCACGGTCTCTCGGCCACTGGACTTTCCGCTGTGTCAGTGGGTCTGGTGAACGGGGAGCGCAAGCCGGCTTGCATTAAAGACTCTTTGCTTTTGCATCGGACTGACTGGCTCCCTGGGGGTCTTGGGAACTTTGAAATCTGGGCACAACACAAGCACCTCCCCATGACAAAGCGTCTGCAATACTACTACTGAGCATTTCATAAGGCACTTCCAATTACACCATCGCAGCCCATCCTCAAATACACTGTGAAATAGGTATTAGTTAACTCACTCTACACACAAGGAAACCAAGCTGTATACATGAACTTGTCTGAGATAATACAGCGAGCGAGGGCCTGAACTGGGACTCAAACCCTGTCACTTGGTTGCTAAATCATGAATCATGACTTCCATTCCTTGCTCTTATCTCGGCCAAACCGTGCTCAAGAAAAGAGAAGCATGATCAAAAGGAAAAAATCGACTGCCGGGGTCCAGCCCCAGCGGGGGTCCAGGGGTTCCCAAAGGTGTGGACGGAGTGGGTGAAGAATGTTTTACACGGAGACAGCATTCAGAACTCTCTAGCTTTAGTCTCCGTGGATCTTCCTGTGCCTGGCTGAGGCCACAGAGAGAGATCCCAAGGCAAGCTGAGCCTTTATTTTATAGTGAGAGGTAAACAAGGTAGTGGTTACCAAAGTTACACTGTTCTTGTGAGTTTCACTTATTTTTGTTCTTGTGAGTTTCACTTGTTTACATCATGATTATACTTCTTGCACTTCTTCAGCCCATTAGCATCCCAGATAAGATCTAGGGAGTGTTATAAGGTAAAGCCTAATTAAGCTAAGAGGACTGTGCCCTCTAAGCTGGGAATTGTTTGTGACTTTGCCCACAGGTCAGTCCCAGGCTTAACCCTATATCAGCTCCCCACAATTGACTACAAAAATTATAATTACAACGTTTAAGAGGAAAAAGGTGGAGTTTTGTTACTAAGGTGGGAAAGAGATGTATATTCCGAAAGATTAAGATTTGGGGACTTGCCCACATGTCTGGCCACAGAGTTGCCCAGTATCTCAGTTACCATAAGTCACACTCTAGCCCATGAGCCTGGACTGGCAGGATCTTCCAATTCCACCCAAAAGCTCCTGTTTTCCCTTTATTCTTTGAAGAGCACAGTAACTGGAAAGAGGACTGCTTTACATCTACTAGGCAGAGGACGGGCACTCTGATTTTCTTGCCTACAGTTTCCCGAAGACACTACGCAGCAACTACATCTGGCTGAAGAAAGGAGGACACTGACAGTCACTCTCAGCCAGTTTCATGGTTGATGACAATCATGTATCCAAGTATTCATAGGTAAAGGGATAGGGAGTTGTTGTTTTTACTTAGCTAAGTAATGCTAACTCAATGACAGTCAATAATTATTTTGGATGAGTCTATGATAGGTCTGCCTGCACCCTTGCCAACTCTGATTATAGGCAAAGGGATAACAAATAGAAAATGCTCATGGCTTCCATGATTTTACTATCTGACTCTTGGAGATATTTCCCATTAGGGTTTTGTTTCATCTGTTAGGATTTGTTTTAATTTTATTTGCTTATTTCTTCATTTTTCCTTCATTCTTTCATTCATTCACTGAGCTTTTTATTGAAGTAGAACATGCAAAAGAGGATTTGTGATAAAATATAAAAATGAGCCTTTATAAAATATCACCCCTTTCTACCACATGACACCTGCATGTCTTTGAGAAAGTCACAGTGCCTCTTGGAGGAGGTTCTTCACTAGTAAAAGAAGGATACTAGAGTAGACACTATTCATTTTAAAGTGGTTTTCTGAAAGTCAAATCAATTGATGAATCTGAAAGGAATTTAATATTATTAGCATGGATCCATATGGCTCAGAAAAATCTAGTAGCAAAAAGTATATATTTACATTCAAGAGACTTCCTAGAGGTATGTATGTGTGTGCATTACATGCACATGTATTATCACGTGTTATCAGCACCTGTAGTGGGAATGGCTTTGTGACTTCCAGGTAGTATTATCATTACCCATGTGCAACTATATTTCTGCAAGCGTCCAAGGTCAAGGTAGTAACAAAACTTGGCAACAGCTGCCTATGTACCTGAACTTGAATTGTGAATATTATGGTTTCATCCCAACATCTAATTTTCAATCATTCCACCTCTAGAGCTCTTCCCCCCCCCCCCCCCCCCCCCACTTTGCTCTTGTTTCAAGAGCTTAACTGGTGGAGAAGATATTTGAAACTTCCCAAAACTGTGATCAGTGATCATGGGGTGTTATCACCTCACTCTGCTGGTGACAGAAAAGTGGCTGAGAGTTACATGAAACAAGTCCCACTAGGAAAGAACTTCCTGATGAAAACCTTAGTGCCCTCCAGACTGACAACTGAAAGGAACCACGAGTTAGTGAAGGAGAAGTCCCTGACATAACCAACGAAGGCAGTTTTATTAGCTTCATTCAGTGAAGCAAAACTTGGACCAAAAACTTCATTATTCAATCCAGATGCTGGTTTTGTAACATTCATGTCAATGATGAACTGCTTCAATTTTCTTTTATTTTGAATATGTAATATAAAGCCGGCAAATCACGACATTAATAAAGGCATTTAAATTAGTAGAGTTGGTTTGAAAAACAATGAATGTAGGAGAGCTGTTTCCAAAAGTTTATTGCCCAAAGCATTTCTTTTTCCTTCTATAATCATGTCACAAAAGAAGCACAATAATGGGTTTAAGACAAGATCAATTATGGTCAGCAATGAAATGACCCTTTAGTGGCAATTAGCCCCACATCTTGATTACTGTCAGCTCAAATAATCTGGTCATAAGACCTACAAAGTACGGTGCTCATCTATCTCACACAAGAACAAAGGAGAGCCAAGGAGGCGGCGAGGCGAAGGAGGCCGACCACACAGACCTCAGTCTAAGAGAAAGAAACTGCCCATAAAAACGTTTACTAAGCACAAACGTTACTTTAAAAAAAGGTTTGCTGATCACCTTTCTCTTAAAAACGCTTATTTCCTCTCATGAAAAGAATGGTGAGCAACAGGTCTCAACCCCTGAAACAAAAGCAAGGATCTCTGGTGGAAAATGCAGCCAGGTGGATCCTGGGAGAAGGTGGGAGTAGACAGTGGGGAATGGAGTCCAGAAAGACTTTGGCCTTGGGACATCATCCCAAAAGGAAAGGGGCTGTTTGAGGGGCAGAAACTGGTCCTGTGAACTGCTACCCTACAAACAACACAGTAGAATCACCAGGAGCCAATTTCTGTTGATATGGTCTGCTGCTCCATGGATACAGAATTAGAGAACTTCAGAGATGGAAAAGATCAACACTTCCATTTTCACAAACAAGGAGACTCAGGAGCAAGTAGCTAGGCTGAAATTTCTTGGGACTAACTAGCAGCAAAGTCAGTTTCCAAGTCACATGTCCTGATTCCTTACTTACTGGCTTTCTTCCTCCCTCAAAGTATGAGGAGGCTCTGAAGAGCAGTGATGAAGGACTATTATTGCCCAGGAATCACTGACGGCTGTCACAATTATGAAAGGACATGCTGTTCTTTTGCCTTGAATGTGCCCATTTGGTGAGTCAACACCAGAGAGTTGCAAAGGAAAATCTACATTCCTATGGGAACTATCAACCCTATTTACACCACCTACTATGGACCAGACATCAGTGTTCCTTCGCCTCACAACCCAGGTATCTATAATCTCATGTTACTGAAAAATGAGGCTCAGAGAGGTGCCATCCTTGCATATGTTCACACTGTGAGGTAACGGCAACCTGGGTTCAGACCAGCTTTTCTAGTCCCTTGAAGATACTTTGCTTTCTCTTCTACTGCTGGTTCTTGAAGTTTTGCAGAAGAAAGAGGTCCCCATTCAACTGATTATGAGAGAAGCTTTGCTTCATGGAAATATCTGAATCATTCTATATGAAATAAATGGGTCCTGAACAATGGAAGGAAGCTTCCAAAATCTGGGTCCAAACACGAGCCTTTTCAGCTACTTAGCTAACAAGGGAAGTTCTTACAAAATTCCAGCTTCTCCTTCTATAAATCTTTGAGATCTAGAGGTCCTGGGTATTCTGTTTATTACTCTTTTCTTTTTCAAGCAAAAGCCAAGTCCCACAAGCAGAAGAGGACAACGGGAATCTTAACAAGCAGGAGTGAATTTCCACAATGTAAGAGCCCAACAAGGCATAGAGAACTTCATTGTTCCAGCTTGCAGCCTTCTGTGGCTGGCCGGCATCCACCGGTGCACTCACCTTCTGGCAACCACCTGCCACCTTTACCTTCTGGAAACATGGGTGGGCACGTAGCCAGCCCAGAGAATCTGCTCTCTGACTGAACAGAACACCTCTCATCTTCCAGCCGGACCAGGACTTGCTGTGGGTTTGGCATCAGGACCTCTCTGCAGCTTGTCATCTCCTGCCTGCAGGGAGGCTGGCCTGTTTAAAGCTAGAACATTCTAAAAGGGCCTATTCCACCAAGAGAAGACCAATGGGTTTGAGCCTGCTTTCCTCAATATATAGATTAGACAAACAGACATGCCATCAGGCAAATGGGGCGTGGGGTGCTCTCAACAAAACACAACCAACCTCATTTTCCCAGTGACTTCTTAGAGTTTAGTTGCAGGTTCTTGGAACACAAAAAGAATGGGTTCTGCCCTTGAGAAGTCACAGTCTGCTGCAGGGACAATACCCTTGAAAAGATGATGGCAGTTTTAGGTGGTAAGTGTGAGAAGACATGGATATACCAAATGCCATAAAAAATGGGACAGAAGGAGTAGGGAAGATTCGTCAAAGAAGGGGCCACAGAACCTGGGCTTATGAGTAGGAGTTTTCAAGGCAACAAAATAGAGGTTCAGGGACCCTGCCAGTAGAAGGGACAGTGTGTTCAAAGGCTCACGTTTATGAAGGAGCCTATAGTCTAGGAGAGTGAAGGGAAGCAGTGTCTATATGTGAGGGGTGGTGGGGACCCGGAAGGAAACATCTCAGAGACTGTTACAAAGGGTTTCTATAGACATCTAGGAGTCAATGAAGGTTTTAAAGCGTGTTTAGCATTTTTAAGTTTTTTTTAGAAAGCAATTCTGGCAGACATGCCAAGTGAGACAGCCCACATTAGTGCTGCACAAGAAAATAAAATGAGAGCCACAGAGCCAAGCCACATACGTAGTTTTAAAATTTCTAGTAGCCACATTTAAGATAAGAAAAAAAACGAGCGAAATTAATTTAATAATATACTTTAACACCCCAAATCCAAATTATGATCATTCAACATGTGGTCAATATTTTAAAAATTATTAATGAGTTAATTTACATTTTTTTCTTCTCATACTAAGTCATCTAAATCTGGCACATTTGCAGCAAATCTCAACTGCATGAACCACATCTCAAGTGCTCAAAAGCCAGATGTGGCCAGTGGCTACCATACTGAACAGCACAGCTCTAGATAAACCAAATATAAGACCCACTTACGAAGCAGTAGGCAAGAGTCCAAACAAGAGATGCTCAAAATGTGGGCGGATTCTTTCCAGCCCTTGGACATAGCTAAACTGCCACTGAAATGTGACTTTACAAACATGTAACTTGTTTTGAATAGGAAATAATTCACATGGTTCACAAGTAGAAGTAATATGACAGGGTATACATAAACAGTGTTGCTCCCATCCTCTTTCTGACTGCTCCACCCCCACCTACCCAACAGAGGTAACCATTTTTATTGAGGTTCTTCTGTTTGTTCATATTTTCCATGATACTTCCTTCATGCAGAGACAAGCAGCTATGAATACAACTCATATATTTTGTCCACTTTCTACCCCAAAGGTAGCACACCTCAGTCTGCTCTCTACCCTGTTTTTCATTTAATAACATATCTCAGATATCTTCCTACTTCCATGCATAAAGATGGACAGACGGGGGGATGGGAGCAGGGGGGGGGGGGGGGGGGGGGAGGTGGGGGGTTAATGGGGTGATGAGGACACATTTGTAATACCTTAACCAATAAAGAAATTTTTTTAAAAAAAGAATGTCCATGTTCTCTTTAAATGCTACAAAACATTCAACTGTATGGATGGATCACCACTGTTCATTTCATCAGCCTCCTGGGAATGGAATTGTTTTCAATCTTTTCTATTTGAGTTGTTTCCAAACTTTTCTATTACAAACAATGGTCTAATGAAAAACCTCCTATATATGTCATTTATATGTATTCAGATGTACTTGCAGGAACAAATTACAGAGCCAGATCGCTAGGTCAAAGGGTAATTGCATTTGTAATCAAGATAGATACTGCCAAACTGGCCTTTGGGGGTTGTGCTGTTTTGTACTCTCACAAGAAGTACAGTGACAATTTCCCCCCATCTGGGCAACAATATATGATTGTCACACTTTAGAAGTTCTGCCAGTCTGATGAAGTGAAAACTGCTCCTTCAGTGTACTTTAAAATTGCAATTCTCTTATTATATCTGAGCCTGCAGATCTTTGCTTTGGTTTAAAATCAATCTGCATTTCTTGTTCTGGGAATCATATGTTCATGTCCTTGGCCTATTGTTCTGTGGGTCTGCCAGTCATTTTCTTATTCATTTGTAGAAGCTCTTTATATAGGAGATTATCCCTTTGTTTGTTGAAAATACTTTTTCCACGATTGCCATTTGTCTTTTGAATTTGCTTGCTATGCTTCTTACCAAGTAAATTTTTAATCTAAATGTAGTTAGGCTTGCCAATCTTTATCTTTTATGGTTTCTGGATTTTGAGTCAGTTAAAAAAAGCCTTCTTGCCCTGCCAGTGTGGCTCAGCAGTTGAGCAGTGACCAGGAACCAAGAGGTTGCTGGTTTGATTCCCAGTCACAGCACATGCCTGGGTTGCAGTCTTGATCCCCAGTAGTGGGCATGCAGGAGGCAGCCAATTGATGATGTTCCTTTCTCATTGATGTTTCCATTTCTCTATCCCTCTCCCTTCCTCTCTCTCAATAAATAAGTGAATATAGATGAATGCCAGCCTGGCAGGTATCCTTCCCTTGGTCTCTGGGGTGGAAGAGGATGCCTGAACTGTGCACAGGTCTTCTCCCCTGGAACCCATGTGCATGTTCCCAGGTTGCCTGATGACTGGTGAGAGCTCTGCCCAGCTGAGGCCTACCAACCTGGAAAAGCCACCTGACGGGTGGGCGTACCCAGTTCTGCACTATTCTACTCTTGCCAGCTCCCCACTCCCTGAAGGTTGCTTGAGACCTCAGTGATGCTAAACAACGAAACCCTAAGCCCATAGCTTTTCCAACTCTCCCTTCACTGCCCCCATGAAATCTGGGGCTTCCTTAATTGCGCCATACCAGGGCTTTCCCCTCCACCCTGGCCAGGGAGCAGCCAGGGGTCTCTTTGAAGGATATAGTTGGTGACAGCAGGAGCACCAAGTAGATGTCAAATGGAGATGCATTTGAAAGTATCCACATGTCCAAAATCAGAAGAACCCCATGAGAAACTGGATTTGGAGCAGGCTAGTAGAGTCTAGAAGTCATCTTCGAAGTCATGAGATGTAGCATGATGTTTGCATGCCAGGATTTTAAATAAGCCCCATTTCCATTCCCCTGTGTCCAAGTGATTTCCACCCCACAAGTCATCGAAACTCACAGGGAAATGTGTGATCATTAAGGTGTCCTGAAATCTCCTGGGAGTGAAAGGCTCATTCATCCTTTGCTTGAACTGGAAAAAGTCACATTTAATAGAGCATAGTCATGCACATGTGGCCGGCGTAGATAAGAGTGAGCCATGGTCCGCGTTTCTCTGTGGGGCCCAGAAGAACTGGTAGTACTTAATTGGCCACAGATTATGAAGCCCACGCTCATCAAATTAGACTGGAGGTAATTGCCCTGCAGATGTTGTTTCAGGCTGCTGTTCCATTATTCACAAGTAAATCTGTGCACTCAATTTATAATAACCCCTCCAAGTCGTAGCCTTTTGGCATAACTGAATCCCATAACCTTGGAAGCCATCAATAGTTCCTTCTCCAGCTATCTTTGGACCTTTAGGGGAGATTGGTGACAATATTCACAAGGAAAAGAAAAAACTTAGTTTTCAAAATCAAAGAATATTCCTTACATTGCTGAAAACTTTTGAAATATAGAGACTTCCTACCTACAGCAGCCAGCAAGTTAATTTCTATGAAAGTAAATGAATTGTTAAAAGCAGGAAAAAAAATTCTAGGCACCTATCTGAAATCTTCTCATTTTAGCTTCTTTGGGGAAAGAGACAGATTCATGCCTGAGCCAAAACCAAATAACATGAGTTCTTCCATCTGAGATACAGCCGTCAGTCTTCTCCAATGTGCCCCAAATCTACTGTCCCTCCTTTTCCTCCCATGCCACAACCCCACGCCCCCACCCGCAGACAGCACATCTCCCACCACCACCCCATCCCCGGACTGGCCACCATGTCTGGAACATGTTCTGTGGCTCAGCTGATGTGATGATCTGAACGAGGCCTATCGGAACTGGGCCACTGCGACCCAGGTCAGCCTAACAGGAACTGCTGACCCACACCGTAGGCTGGGGCTCTTTCTGTCTCTCCTGCTTCCAGCTGGGACTGGTTCTGGCAACTCAAGTGACACTGGGCCAGTGAGCAGGATTTAAGGAGCCCTCCCAGATCTGCAGAAGAGGAAGAGACACAGGCTGGGGGACCTCAGGGCCCAAGATGTCAGTGCAGCTGAGCTTCCAATAGTTCACCAGACTGGACAGATGTCACACTAATGTGCCACTGCTTCTAAGGTTAGTTCAACCCTGGAGCACCACCCACTCAGTAACAGAGCATTCATTCATTCATCCTCTAGTTAATAATGAGTCCCTGCATAGGTGTAGGCAGACACATCAAAATATGGCAAACCTAGCAAACTTCTATTAGCCTAACCCACTGAAGTATGACTTTCCATGAACTGGAATGATGGGATTCCTTCATATAAGTGACATTTCAGACACACTGAACACACCAAGTTACTGATACCCTCTCTGTCTAAAAATGCTCCCCCTTTGATCTACCAGGGAAAAAGTTATATTTATACCTAAAGCTACAGCTGTCACATCCCTAGGAAGCCTTTTCCAACTCCCCCAGTCTTCTCAGAAGGATTTTCAGCTATATTTCCCACCACACCTCCTTTACTGCACCCTCCTCTAGCTGCCCTGCCCTCTACTCAGTTCCCGCCTTCCACATTGAGCTCCTTTCTACATCCAGACCTTTGCACATGCAGTCTGCTCTCCTGAAATGTTGCAATTCATGACCACCCCCAGCACCACAGCCCCTACTGCGCAACCATCATCAAACTAAGCCTCACCACCCTTCAGATCTCAGGTGAACCAGGAAAGCCATCCCCACCCCCAGCGTTATTCACCCCTTCACATTACATGCCTTTCCTGCTCAGGCCATTTTTCTTTATCATTGCAACCACAGTGACTAGCTCAAAGGCACACAGTAGGCATAAAAAGTATTAGCTGAAAGAATAAATGACCTTCTCTATAGTATTTGTGTCACTGAATTCCAATTGCCCATTTGTGTATTGGCCCCAGAGCCTGACTCCTACAAGCCACCTCAGAGTCAAACACTTCTCCACAATTCATTTCAAAAGGGAAATGGACATTTATACCTATCACCTACAATGTGTATAGCCACATCTGGAAACAATGGAAGGTAAAAATAAGGATCTTAAGATCCTAAGGTTGATGACCCTCACGTATTACTGAGGTCATGAAAAGTGGCCTTAGCATATATCTAAAAAGGTTGATATAAGAACCAAAAATAAAGGTGTGTGTGTGTGTTAAGTATTAGTGAATGTTTCTGATAAACTGTGACCTAACCAGAAAAGTCACAACCAAATCCCATTTCCTGACTCCTTTTCCGTTGATGTTTTGACCACTGAGTAGACCCAAACCAAGTGGACTGGAGACAGCAATGGCCAGTTACGTTGGTGCCAACTCTTGGTTAGTGCACGTTATGACCTGAATTGTGTCCCCCAAAATTCTTATGTTCAAGTTCTAACCCCCAATACCTCAGAATGTGACTACATTCTGGCTTTTGAAGAGGTGATTTAGTTAAAACCAGGCCGTAGGGTGGGCTCTAATCCAATCTCACTGGTGTCCTTATCTCAGAAGAGGAGATCAGGACCCAGACACACAGAGGGAAGAGCATATGAAAACAGGGAGGAGATGGTTATCTACAAGCCAAGGAGAGAGGTCTCAGAGGAAACCATCCCTGTGGACACCTTGATCTTGGACTTCTAGTCTCCAGAACTGTGAGAAAATCAACTTCTATGGTTTGAGCCAACCAATCTGTGGTTCTTTGTTACAGCAGCCCAAGCAAACTAATACAGTGCCTAAGCAGCTCTTGAGGGAAAGAAGGGATGTTTGCAAAGTACCCATTGCCTGCCACACTTTTTTTTGTTTTGTTTTGTTAGTCTTCACCCAAGATATTTTTCCATTGATTTTTATAGAGAGAGTGGAAGAGAGAGAGAAAGACACAGAGAAATATCAATTTGAGAGAAACACATTGGTTGCCTCCTGCATGGGCCCTGACCAGGGCCCAAGCCAGGGAGGAGCCTGCAACCAAGGTGCATGCCCTTGCTCGAATCAAACCTGGAACCCTTCGGTCCGCAGGCTGATGCTCTATCCACTGAGCCAAACCGGTTAGGGCGCCGCCCTACTCTTTACAATCCTCGCTGCTATCTTCTCTCCAGTGCCATCCTTTTTTCTTTATTAAACAAACTAGAGGCCTGGTGCACAAAAATTTGTGCACTTGTGGGGGGAGGGGAGTCCCTCAGCCCAGCCTGTGCCCTTTCGCAGTCTGGGACCCCTCGGGAGATAACGACCTGCTGGCTTAGGCCTGCTCCCGGGTGGCAGAGGTCAGGCCCAATCCCTAGGTGCAGCCTCTGGTCGGGCTCAGAGCAGGGCCGACTGGGGAGCTGGGGCGCTGCCCCGTCATGCACAGAGCAGGGCGATCGGGAGGTTGTGATGCCACCCTCAGTCATGCTCAGGGTAGGGCCGATTGGTGGGGTTGGGA
>NW_006383016.1:1655365-1667087 GCF_000327345.1 Myotis davidii | reverse complement strand
GACTAAAGCAGGTTTCTGGGGTTTTGTTTAGCTTCTATATTTGTTACATAGTTGCTTAGAGTTGCAGCTCAGAGGCCTGCAGCGGCAGGCTGGGAACGTTGGAGTCCTCTGTCACTGAAGCAAGCAAGCCTCATGTTAGTTTCAAGCTGCCTGGCTGCCAGCCGCCATCTTGGCTGGCAGTTAATTTGCATATCTCTCTGATTAGCCAGTGGGAAGGGTAGCAGTCGTATGCTAATTACCATGTTTCGCTTTTATTAGATAGGATGAGCACACTGAGGTACAGAGCCACAGAATCAAGGGGCTGGAGCAGAACTTAACTCCAGGGCTACCTGCTTTCAAATTCCTGTCTTCCTAGTTATCCCTTAGAGAATGGGCAAGATCGCCCTGTGAGTCAAACTGAAGAACCAGATGAATTTGTATGCATTACCCAAGTAACCTGATTGAAATACTGTGAAACAGATGTGAGTAGGAACTAATTTGCTTTTTAATGAGCATTTGGACCCCATCAATACTACAAAATGCTAAACTGCAAAATGTCATTACAATTTAAATACAACTGCCCAGTGATTGGTTCAAAGAGGCACTTTACTGGGCTGAAAATGTATTTTCTCTTCATAAGAGCAGGAGTCTATTATGTAAAATTGTCAAGAAAATTTTAATTGCACTGCAGGAAGGACAGATCCTGGCCTAGCCCACAAGCCATGGAAAAACAGAGAGAAACAAAATGGGCTGAATGCCTAATCAGTTGTCTGTCACTTTCTGAATAATGACGACTATTCTAATTATTAGTCACCACACTGAGAAGGTGCAATTATGGAGCAGGGATGACTACTTTAATTGCTGTTGTGTTAACCCACAATTCGTGAAACCTTTACAAAAATGTGACTCAGGTTCCCATACGCTACAGAGGAAAAAAAATGATTAACAGTTAAAATTCAGTTTTCCTCACTAAAACATTTTTTAAAAAGCTTTGAAGTTGTATTGACAGATATGACTAACAACTGTAATCACTGAAGTAAATTTAGTAAAAACGATCATTTATCTGTCACAATTTACTGAGGGAGCATAAGCAGCTCAGTAAATGTGAAGTTAAGTGAAAGCAAAGATAGAACCCAATTTTTAATGAAATGTAGAGCATTATTAATTGGTTTCCTAGCAACAGCCAGCTAAAAATGACTTAACACGTCTGCTCAATCATATGCAAATATAAGTATTATCCCTTAAATGTTGATTATAGTTGGTCTTTTCAGATGCAAATCCAATGTGTAAAGTGAATGTAAATGTTGATAATGCTGATACCAAAAGATCCCGTGATCAACATCATTCTGGTGTTCCAAGCATCAGAATTAAGAATTTCCCTTTGCTAGGCCAGCAGGCTTGGCTCAGTGGTTGACCTTCAATTTATGAACCAGGAGGTTCTAGCTGGATCCCCAGTGTTGGGTGTGAGGAGACAGTGGATCAATGATTCTCTCTCATCACTGATGTTTCTGTCTCTTCCTTCCTCTCCCTTCCTCTCTGAAATCAATAAAAATATATTTTAAAAAATATTCCCTTTGGACCAACTGCAAGATACCTAGGCTGCCATCTTCCTTTCCCTGTCCTCTCTGTCTCACCTTACCACTGCACACACACCGGGGCAATCGTTAGATAAACTAACAAAATGAGATATAGCCTGGCTTTACTGAATCACATTACAATTATTTCTCATGCTTTCAGCTTACAGTTCTATCAGAGGATGCAAGGGACTTGTCAACCCAACACAAAGAAAAGTTGGTCTGGTTGCAAGTAATACCAGACCTTTAGATGATTCCATCAGAGGCCACGTAGACAAGTTCCCTTCAAAACTGCCAAATAAGGCAGTCCTTCAACCTCGTTCCAGCCTTGTCCTGCAATTCAAGAGAAGCTCCGGCAATAGAGGCACCAAGAAGAGACACCTATAGGGACAGAAAGGGTGTAGCCCCTCAAAATCACCATCAGGCTCCAAAGCCACTGTAGTAATACACCATTCCAAGCAAAAGCAAGGTGCTTGCTATGCTTTCATTTACTCAAGCAACACATATTTATGGCATAACTAGTGACCCGGTGCATGGAATTGTGCACACTGCAAGGAAATTAAATGGAAGGTGGCCTGCGGGCGGGACTGGGCAAGATGGGCTGGATATACCTTGGAGCCAACTTCCCATAGTCCCTCCCTGGCATCTGCGGAGTGAGCAGGGTCCCTTGGTCTGGCCTATGGGGATCAGGCTGAAACCGGCTCTTTCACATCCCCTAAGCGGGGTCTTGGAGTGAGAGAGGGCACTGTGCAAAATTGCTGTCGTACAGGGTGTGGAATGCAAACACAAGTGTGCAGTAAACCAGATTCGGGGCCAACAATGCCCCAGCAACAACATAACCCATGGCTGAAGGTGGAATCTCACGGCCCAATGAGGAATCACGATCCCTCCTCTCTGGTTTCGGGATGCATCACCCAAGAACCGCCGCTGCCAAGTCACTGCAGCTCGGCAGCTCCTGTGTTCAGCATCTGCCCCCTGGTGGCCAGTGAGTGCCATAGTGACTGGTTGGATGGTGGGAAGGACACAGCATATTGGCCTTTTATATATATAGACTAGAGGCTCAGTGTATGAAACTTGTGCATGGGTAGGGTCCCTAGGCCAGGCCAGTGATCAGGGCCGATTGGGGCCTTCCGGCTGCTGGCCAGGGCCTTCCTTCATTCTGCGCTGCCCCCTGGTGGTCAGCGCACGTCATGATGAGCGGTCGAACTCTGGAGGGGAAATTTGCATATTAGCCTTTTATTATATAGGATTACAATTTATCAGGCAATGACCTAGGTGCTGGACAGTGGTGAATAAGAAAATAATCCCTATCTTCACCTCCTTAGTGAAGGGGAGAGAGAAGTCAAGAAACACATAAGGTTTCAGGAAGTGTTAAAAAATAGGGTAATATAAACATTTCACCAGGCTTTGCCTTGATTCCTATTGACTCTTAAAGAGAAATATCACTAGATCCTCATTAAGCTGGGAGTCTAAAAATAAAATAAAAGTGCCCAACAGTTTTTAGTTCATCAAAGTGGAGACAAATGTCAAAAAGAAAAAAGGTGGCCAACCACTCCATTCAAAAGAGGATTCCCCGTTATTTGCAGTATCTAATGCCAGTTCAAGGAAGCTTTATAAAATTTTGAGTTAAAAATCAACAGCTTCTGACTGCAGTCTGGGTTGCTAAGATGTTTCTTTTAGGCCTGGGTTCTGGAAGCAGCATCAGCAATACCTGGGAACTTATTGGATATGCCTATTATGGGGCCTACCCCCATACTCACTGAATTAGAAATCTGGCATTGGGCCCAGAAATCTGTGTTTTAATCAGCCATCCGGGTGGTTCTATGCAAGCTAAATTAGAGAGCCACCTTCCCCAGCCAATTCAGCAAAATGGTGTGTCTCCGAGTTTATGCTTAGCACTAACTTGCTGCAGATTATTTCAATCAACAGCAAACCGAGGATCTTTGCACTGTACCTTCAGCATGATGGCATGCATTCAAAATAAACACACTAATTTGTGTGAATTCCTGACACAGTAACTTTTTCCAAAGAATGCACCACTCAGGACACAAGATGCTGATTTACTGATTTCTTAAAATAACCAATTGTTCCAGCTAAGAGAGAAATGAAAAGAAGAAAGTTACTCTTTAGGAAACTCATTTGGTGTACCCTTCTGAGAGAGGGTCTGATAGTCACTGAGTTGTGGGATCTAGTCTCTCTTCCTGGACCCATTCCAACACTGTCAGGGCTCCGTCCTAAACCACAGGTGCTCCCTAGAGTGGCGACTAGAGGATCTTAAAGGAGGACTTGCTGTAAATACTCCAAAAATCCTTGCTGAGTGAATGACTCCATCGAATTCTTATATTAAGAGAGAACACTTAATCTCTTAGTGTTCCTGACAATAAAACGAATGTGTGTGGGCATCCGTTCAACAACTTTGAAGATGAAAAAAAGGATCTAGGAAATGCTTTAAACAGAAGAGTGAATCTCAAATGAATTGGGCATTAGAATAATTTGTGATGCCTGATAAAAATGCAAATTTTGGGGCCCCTTTATCAAACATTTGATTCATGTAAATTGGGGTCCAGCATTTTGCCTGTTGAATAAGCACATCTGGGTGATTTGTATTTAAATTACCAACATGGTAACTTCTTCCAAGGGGTATTAAAAAGGGGTAATGAGAGAGGTGTTTTTTTCACTCAGGAAAATAAAGCAATACTACAGCAAAAGTACTACAAGTTCCTTTTTTCTCTATGTGTGTGTCAAGGTTGGAGAATTGTAGTTGAGAAGAAGTTGGTATATCTTCCATTAAAGTAACTTTTGATGAAGTAACTTCTTCTGATTACAAAATTATACATGTTCTTTGGGGGGAAAAATGGAAAAGCAAAAGGGGAGAAGTAAAAATACATGCAATCCTGCCAGCTGAGATTACTTAGTACATTATATCCTTCCAGATAACTTGCTGACTCTACACACACACACACACACTTTTTATTTAAATAGTGGGGACAGAGTACATGTAGTTATTGTATGATGTGTTTTTTATATCTAAAAATACTGTCAAAATCCTTCTACCATTCCTTGATTCTTTTAAGTATAAAATGACAGAGGTCTAAACATTAACTTTACTGTCTAAGGGTTGTTTTTTAATCAAGAAATTAAAATTCTATTCATGTGGCCACTGCATAAATACAAATATTTGTACCATTTGTATAAGTATGCTAAAAATCTCATTATTGTTTTTATTACAATGATTTAACATAGATATAGTTTATTAGTAAGTTTTATTAGTTCATTAGCTCATTTTAATGAATGTATATACATTACTTGAAGGCCTGTAGACATATATACAGTGTATTAATATAACAAAGTATTTACTTTAATAAAATTTATTGGACCAAGGTTTTCTAATTGAATTCAAAGGGGGCTAAAAGACTCTACTGAAATAAAATTGAGACCAAACATTTTTTTTTACATGCCCTGAGAGTCTGTCAACTTTAATTCTATTCAATCAGGAAGTGGTCAAAACATAAATGCATTTCACAGAATACACACACCATAACTTGAAAAGTAAATTCTTGCATATTTTCTAAACATGAGTTTATGTGACTAGCCAACATTTATACTCCCTAGAGGACCCGCTAACAGAGAGCCTGCAATGGCTGCAACATTTAGTAGCCATGCAAACTTAAGTAAACCCTTTCATTTTTGTATGCTTGTTCCCTCATCTGGAAAATGATGCTAATAAATAATATTTGTGTTGCTGATTTCCAAGGGCCAAGTGGGATAATACATGTGAAGCTCTAAAGTACTACTCCAACGTCATCCAAAGTCCAGGTGGGAGCTAGCTCTCTGACACGGTGCTCACTCACCATTTCCTCCCACCACATCCGTTAATCTTTTGAACACAATAGGAGATTGGACAGAATACAAAATGTATGCATGTTGGGCCACAGAACAGGGAATAATTTAAACATACAATATTTGGCTTGAGAACTGCTTTACAATTGAATCCCACCCCAGGATTCCTTACTATGATCATGCCAAGTCAAAGTGATGTATTGTGGGAATTCTTCGAGTAACAGCTCTTTGAGAGTGATGGGCATGGTCACACACTGGGCTTATCATCATCAAGCCAAAGAACCCACCATGACCGGAAACAAAAATTCCCAGACCTGACATCAGATATTCTAAGTTGTTAATGTAACCGAAAATTTTCTTCCTTTCTTTCTTTTTTTAGTTTTTAATATATTTTTATTGAGTTCAGAGAGGAGGGGAGAGGGAATTTGTAACTGAAAATTTTTAAGATGCCCTGACCTATCACAATAGTTTCTAAGCCAAATTATTCTGTTAAAAAATCTTTAAAGTATTACACATATGTCCTCCCCCCTCCCCACATTGATCCCTTCTGGCCTAATTATTCTTAACATTAAAAACTGCTCAATCGTTTCTCTAAGACTGAGCACCCTAACTACAATATGACTGAACTGTAGGTCTGTGATTTGTACATTCACAAGGACAGAAAGCCCTCAAAACTGTTCTCGATCACTTCAACGAAAACATCTATATAAATGACTTGGCTATGCACAACCAACTTTCCTCTTGGTACCCAAGGTTAGGCAAATAATGAAAGTTTGGCCAGCCCTTTCCAAAGCATGTTTTATTTCACCACAATCTTCTCTCCTTACATAAATAATACCACACTAGGCACTAGATGGTTATAAAAATTTTAAACATCCTGAAAATTATAATTATCATCTCATTTTCCTTCCCTTTTTCCTGTAGAAAACAAGCAAAAAGGACAGATATTTGGCCCCTCCACCCTGCCCTCTGCATATATTGACAAAGCTCTGGACACAAGGACACAATTTTTTTGTTCATTCAACAAATGACCAACATAAGCATTCTCAGCACCAACCACAATCTGCAGAGCTTATCCCAGAGCAGTATCCTACAATTTGCTAAGAGTTCTGTACCATTCTTTTAGGGAATCAAATATTGCCTGATTTTTCTAATCTCCGGGTTGGAAAACCGGGCTGTGGCTTTGCCATGGGCATTCTTTCTCAGAGGTTTCCACTACTGAAGCAACAGCATGGTTCTCTCAATGTACTGTTTGGTGCAATTCTTAAAATTCGATGCGAGAAAAAATTCAATACAGAAACCTTCAAATTTATTGTACTAAGCAATCTCACCTGGAACACATGGGTCTGGGGCTGACCACATACAATATTGATTAAAAAACACAATTCTTTGATCATACTGTTCTCGTGATCAGATGTGTCTTGGCTAAAAAAACACTTAGTTGGAATCCCAAGGAGAATATCATTATATGTAATTTTCCTACTAAAACTGATGAAATGGAATAATAAGTGCTCGTTTTGTAAAACCTGTGAGTTATTGGTCACCTGATTATCATTAGAGAATACTAATTAGGGTAAACAGTATGTGGCAGTCTTGGCCGGAAAGACAGTTAGCAACGAATTCATTAGGGAGAATGAGGATCAGCAAGGCTCCGCTAATTTATAACACTGACCGCAACATGAAATCCAGTCGTGTTCCAGACCCAGAACTCATTAAAAGTGCAATGGGAGAAGAGGGAGCGAAGACTGTTTTTGCTTACAAACTTGAGGCCTTGTGGGAACAAAGTATCAGGATAACCATAGCTCAGGGGGAACCAGGACTGCCCATAAAGATTTCAAAGGAGTCAACTTCAAGGACGAGGAAGGATTCTTGAGGGTGGTGAGGAGAGGATTAACTAAAAGTTATAAAGTGAAATGATTGCGAAGGCAATTTGAGCTACGCATAAGGAAGCAATTCCCAGCCGTAATTTTAATTAGGAGCCCGGAGTGATCTTCTGTGTGATGCTGGCCTTTCAGCATTACCATGATGCAGAATTGCCCCGCCTCCATCTGCATGAACACAGAGTGCAAGTGAAACAGACACAGGAACAAAGGTCAACCATCCTCCATTCTTTGTATCCCCCACCTGCAGGTGCAACTTCCCAAATAAAATACCTGTGTATAGTTAGCTCTCAATTCATAGTCAACTGACAAACAACTGATGAAACCAAAGAGCCCCCACTCTCCCACCCTCACCCCCCAACCCATCTCTGACCCGGCACATTTCTCCCACATATGGGACTTCCTGTTGTGCTGCCAAAGAATCTTGATGGATATACACAGAAACCCTGAGAGAATCAGCGAGTGGAGGAGAGGAAGAAGCCATAAAAAACAAACCCTGCTTTAACCACAGAGGCAAACACCCAAGCAAGCAAGGCTGGGTCTCCCCTTTCCAAAAAATGTCATCCTCCAAACCTCTCAAATTGTTTACTCATCTCTATTTTATCATCTGATTCATTAAAATAGGAGGTTCATTTGGCTTAACAAACAGTCTTCTAAAAAGACAAATAATTCTATAAGCAGGCCAGAAAACATATCACTTTTTATTCACTCTAGGGATCAGATTTGCTCTCTGGCCACCAGCTGTAATTGGCTGCCTGGAAGAAATGAGAGTTTTAATCGAGAATGGTTAAAAGGGGAAGAAAGGTGAACTGCAAGACAATGAAGGACCATCCTATATATTAAAAGCCTATGTGGCGTCGCATGACACCCTCACACGGCATCGTCACAAGATGGCCGCCACAAGATGGTCACAAGATGGCCCACAGGGGAGGGCAGTTGGGTGCAACCAGGCCCGCAGGGGAGGGCAGCTGGGAGCAATCAGGCCAGGTTGTGAGAGTAGGCCTGATCAGTCAGACATCCCCCAAGGGGTCCCAGATTGGAAAGGGTGCAGGCTGGGCTGAAGGACAACACCCCCCCCCCAACCATGCACAAATTTTGTGCATCAGGCCTCTAGTAGGGATATAACAGAGAAGGGGTCCACAATGGGGAAGAACATTAAAGAATCAAAAGAACACCTGCTGCTTAGAGGTAAGATAACGAGATGATGACACAGACAATATACAAGATGTGTTTACTTTTTAAAATCTGTCAGAAAAGGAAACAAATTTTCTTCTTTTCTTTCCCTGGCAGCAATGCTTTCAGGACCCGGTTTCCAACCTAGTGTTAATACTAGAGTTCAGCTTCAATTTGAGATAAATGGACTTTTGTGCACTAGCCTTGCTATTGGAACTATTTGCTGTGATAACTCCTTACTGTGGCCTACCAGCACCCCACCTCCCTATTCAGCCTCACTTACAATGTTCCAGCCACACAAAGCTTCCTCCTGTTCCTTGAATAGGCTGACCTGTTTCTACCTCAGGGCCTTTGCACTTGCTGCTCCCTCTGCCAAGAACAGATTTCTTTCTGGAGAGTCTTGTGCATCCCTGTGATCTCAGAATAAATTTCACCTCTTCAAATGGGCCTTCTCTGACCCATTTAGCACCTTCTATTTTGTATTATGAACAAAATTCATATACAACTGTCCGTTTTGTATTGTTTCCACTACCTATTTTATTTCCTCCTTAACACTTAGGCCTATCAGACACGCTATCTAGTTCATTTATTTAACTGTACATCACTCATCTTTTCACTAAACCCCGTTTTCATGAAAGTGGGATTCTAATCTCTTGTTCACTGCCCTCTACTCTGTACCTGGCATGTAGTAAGCTCTCAATATTGTTCGTTCCAAAAAGAACTTTAACAAAAATATGGGACACTACCTCTCTTTTTATAAATTTGGAGATTTCTCCATTATAAAAAGCATCAAAATCATATCCAATGAAAACCTTTAAGTAAACATATATGCTTTTAAATTCCAGAGTTAGAATTGTGTTAAACTTACCAGTAATTCTCTTTCACTGAAGAAATACAACATGACCCTGGTTCCTCAGGACCCCCAATAAGAGCCCAGTCTAAAATGATTTTTATTTGGGGGCCTATGGTGACAATATAAGCCCCATCGTTAGGGAATTTCTCAAGGATATGAGAACAGAGGATTGAAACATGTGTATATGTGTGTGTGTAGATTTGTAACTCCAAGAGTATATTGTCCAATCCTTGTTTACACTATCATTTATCATCTTTCATTTTGTATTGCAGTTATTTTTTCTCCCCTCCCCCCCGCCCTAGACAGTCCCCTCGCCTCCCCTATCCCCCAGTGTCTTATGTCCATTGGTTATGCTTATATGCATGCATACAAGTCCTTTGTATTGCAGTTATTTATATGCATATTCTCTCTCCTGGATTGTAAGTACCTTGAGGAGTAGAACTCATGTCTGATTCTTCCTACCTCCCACACAGTGCTTTATACATTACAGGCCCTCAATAGACATTCCCCGGATGCATGAATGATACTTCCACTGCTACTCAGAAGAAAGCAAACTGAACTATCCTGTCTGCAGGTAACAATTTTTCTAAGTGATGACTGGGTAAGTCGAAGGCACTAATATTTCCTTATAAAATAATGTCAGCATTTATTATTGAGAGATAGACTATTTGAAACACAAACAGGCACATGTTGCATTGCACACACACAGACACACCAGTGTGAGTGAAAATTAAACACAGAAATTTCAACATGGAAAGTTCTAGGCCCAATGTTTGTGTTCCCCCAAACTGAAGGGTCCTCTCTCCTCAACAGGCTACATACCTAACAACAGAACTGTGTTGCTACTACAAACACTAATGAAAAGGCAGATATGAGACAGAGCTTTCGCCATGTGGCACAGAGTTTACTGTTTAAGCTGTAGGGGCGGCCACATGTTACAAGTTTTACAACTGTTCTTATGTCGGTTAATTGCTTCTAAGAGCAAACGGCACCCTGCCACATGCTTGTAGCTGCATGTTCTTGGGCTATTTTAATCAGAACGGGGCTGGATTTATAGCAAAATAACTTTACTCAGGACTTTCTGCCAAAATCTTATCTGATGAACACCCCCCACATGTGGACATCTGGGGATGGCGTTTCGAGGAACTGTTCTGAAGAACGTGGAGGAGATGTTTTCAAGGGCAAAAGAGAGCTTCAAAAGACACAAGTACTTTTTAAGTCTGATCAATAGCAAAGAGCATTCACTGTAAAATGCCTCTTAAACCCTCCTTTCAGTGACATTTACAGCAACTCCAAGACAAAACACTTATAAACAACCTGGTGGTATGCTGGCTAAGTGGTACCAACATAAAATCCTCTGTGTTTATCTACGTATCTAGGTAGAAGGAGGTTATCCACAGATTCATCTCTAGTCCTCTTCCTGTATTAGCATCTCGTGCTATTGTACCGGCTCTTTTATTTTAAGCAACACCGTGTTATGAAGTTTCTGCAAGCTGCTGAAATTGGCAACTGTACAAATACCTTTTTCCATTCTATTTCATTTCAGGAAAAATATTCATTTTCCCGCAATGTATGGATAGCACTGCCAATCTACACTGCTGCTATGGAAGCCGAACAACATAACAACAACAGAGCTCATAATCTGAGCAGGGACTAATGACTACAAGTTCATGCACTAGGTACTGTGCCGAACAGCCTGCATTTTTTATTTCACATAGCCCTTACAACTCACTTTATTTTACAGATGAAGAAACTGGGACACAGGGAATTTAAGAGATGTGTATGAGGGCGACAGCTAAAAATAAGTGGTAGATCTGAGAGAGTGGAACTCTGTTTTCAAACTGTAAGTCCACTACACTAAACTTTTTCTTCCTCTGGTGATTTCTTTTAAAAAGATTATATATATCTACACTAATAAAAAACAAACATGCAAATTGACCATACTTTTGCTACACCTTAAACCATGCCCACCAGCCAATCAGAGCGACTATATGCAAATTAACCCAACCAAGATGGCAGCCAGCAGCCACGGAGCTGGAGCAAGCAGGAGGGTTGGTTCCCCCAGTGATGGAGGAAGCCAAGTTTCCCGCTTGCCGCGGCGGGCTCTGAGCTTCACTCAAAGCAACAAAGTTTCAATTATAGAAGGTAAATAAACACCAGATACCTGCTTTCAGCTGGCCGTGGCCATGGAGCTGAAGCGAGCAGCAGGCTTCCCTCCTGCCTTCCCTGGCCAGCTCTGAGCTCCTCTCAAGGCTACAAAGTTTCAATTATAGAAGGTAAATAAATCCCAGAATAAAAAAAAGAATAAAAGGAGAGGCTGGGTGCTTCCATCGCCAGGGGGCTTGGCCAGCCCGAAAACAGCCATCAGCCCCTCACCCAGGCTGGCCAAACCTCCATGGGTTGAGGGTCCCCACTTGGGGGGG
>NW_006383016.1:1649466-1655173 GCF_000327345.1 Myotis davidii | reverse complement strand
TAATGTTAAGTAGCTTGATTGTGGTGAATATTTCACAAAGTATATGTACACAAAATTTTATAGCTTAAATATATATAATTTTTAATTGTCAGCTTTATTTGAATAAGTCTGGAAAAAACAATGACAGCTTTTTAATGTTCAAAGTAATACATAAGGAACATTTAATGAAAAAGAAAAAGTTTAAAAATTATCTGCTATTAACTTTTTAATATTTTTCTCCTATTCTTTTTCTACAACTATGTATACACACATATATATATGTGTGTGTGTGTGTATATATATAATATACAAATATATATATATAAAAAATTGATTTTGGAGAAGAAGGGAGAGGGAGAGAAGGAAATGGAAATATCAATGAGAGAGAATCATTGATTGGCTGCCTCCTGCACACCCCCTACTGGGGACAAACCTCACAATCTGGGCATGTGCCCTGACCAGGAATGGAACAGTGACCTCCTGGTTCATAGGTTGATGCTCAACCACTGAACCATCCTGGCTCGACCTCTTGTGATTTCTTAAATGGTAAGCCAACCTCCCCAGGAAAAGAAATGACCTGGATATGTACAAGGATATGGCCTGTGCCCGTCCAGCAAGGATGAGTCTAGAAACAGCAGTGTGTTTAAAATCGAGATAGAAATAACACCTCCATTGAGATGGCTTTCATGGGTGTGCCTTAAGCAGAGTTGACTATATGGTAGGACTGGACAGCTCAAACCCACCAGTTTATGAGTACCTGCCGTGCACTGGCCACTGCAGTCTACACCAGAATCTCAGAGGTAGCAGCGGCCTTGTCTCCATGGGTTTGCAGTCTAGTTAGGGAGAAAGACTGGTAGGGATGGCAGTTAAAACACTTCATGAAAAGACTCAATATTGACACAAGTTGTCCAGACACAGGGGTATGATGCCAAGTAACTGCCCAGAGGCTCCCATAGGTGGTGGGTCTTGAGATTGGCCCTGAGGGAGCTGGCAGTAAGCTGACAGGACAGGCTGGAGGGCCGGAGGCAGATGGCTGTGCACACTGGAAGTCTGTAGGAAACAAGGCTGGAGGCCAGAAAGGAATAATGGCGTGTGCCACACGCTTACTCTGTGTCGGGCCCTGTGCGAAAGCACTTTACTGACCAGCAACCCGGCAGGCTAGGCATCCTGATGCCATCTTATGGGTGGCGCAGCTGAGGCACAGAGGAGGATGGTGACTGGCCTGAGACTGCTCAGCACAGTGGTGGGGCTGACCTGAGACTCAGGACATCCCTCCCAAAGCCCACAGCAGACAGCTGTACTGCCTGGCCTCTCGGGGTCCCACAGGGAAACAACATGACAGCAACCTCTCCCCAACTCCCCAATGGAAAGCAGGAGGAGGGCTGGACTAGAGGCATGAGGCCAATGGGCTGTTGAGATGGAGCATTTTCTCAGCAGCCAACGCCACCTCACCAATTGCTCCTCTGTCCTGCCAGGGCCCTGCACAAGCCTGTGGCATCCCAAACCAAGCGGGTGAAGCCTACGGGGGCCAAGAGGCCTGCAGCAAACCCTTAGCACTTTTGCCCATGACTCCACCGAGCTCCTCGACAGCATTTATCACAAGCAGCAGAAGCTCTTCCTTGCAAGTCCCTGTCTCCCTGGAATGGTGGCCGAGTTCTCAAATGAGTTATGCATATTCGTTACTTGCGTATCCCCAAGATGTAGATGCAGATGCTTTCGGAATCCCCTCCCCTCCTTGCTGAGGCTGTTTCTCAGTGGTTACCGGGTGAGTGGCTTCTGCAGTGCAGCCAGGAACTCAGGAGGGCCAACGTGGGTCCTTTTCCATCTGGCAAATGCGAGTGACTTGGTGACACGCAAAACGTTATTATGTCTGTATCCTGGGAATGAAGAGCAACTGAGGACTGGCCGAGAGGGGCACCATTACTAGTGTTAACCAATATTTATTTAGAACATAATGGGTCCTCTTCTAAGATCCTTAGATGTATTAACTCACTTAATTGTCTCGACAACCTATCGGGGTAGATACGTTTATTACTCATTTTCCTGATAGTTCCACACCTTGCCCAAGGTCATGCAGTAGTGGGTGGTAGAGCCAGAGTTCAGTCTGGGGTAATCCCACTCAGAACTCACCATCTTAACAACTATCTCAAGAGAAATACGTATTGCAGAACCATCCCTACCATGTGTTACAAGTCAAGCAGGTGTCACCTCTCTGTAGGGCTTACGTGCTTATTACAAAAAGGGAGTGAAATGCAGACAGAATAGCACACGTTCTCAGAATCCTGATGCTGGTGGAAGCTACAATGGAAATAAGAGCCAGAAGCTACAAACAGACCCAGCCACACCAGAAAGGCACAGAGAACAAGTTAATAATGGCCTAAATACAGAGGCACCGCTTCAAATCCAACCTATTATTAATTAATTTATGTATTGCCACCAGGGAGGCGGCAGCTAGTATTAAGTTAGATTAAATTATGGAGAAGCTTCAGCGTTGCTGTGACTATTTCAACAGTAATTATTAAGTTGCTCTGCCTTCCCTCCCTAATAAAAGCCCTTTATTCTCATTCTCAGAATGCTTCACTGTTCACCTGTCGCTAGCGTCTTTTGACAGGCATGACAAGCTTTTCAGAGTAGACTAAAGGCACTTTTCAAAGAGATCAAGGAAATCTGATTTGTAAATCCTAGGAGGCTTCCGATCTAAACTCGGATCTCTGAAGAATATTCACCTCCTGTTTCCTCCAAAAAGGGTCCTGGGTCTCACTGCTGTGCTGAGTATACACCTGCCAAGACTGACAGGCTCTGAAGGAAGAGGGAAGGGAGCACTGACCGAGCAGTCCGAGGGCCTGGCTCACTCCCAGACTTGCCTCTCCGGCATCTGTGAATTCCCCTTAGTGTGCACATGTAGAGAACAGAGTCACCTACACGACCTACCTCCACCTCCAGGGCAGGCGGCAGCGTGGGCGGGAAGCTAAAAGGAGGTAACATACAAGAAAGTGGCATGGAAATGACAAACCTCACAAGTGTGAGCTGATTCATGAGCTAGTTTGCCAAACATTGGACTATTATATTTAATATTTAAATGAGTTAACAGATTAATTAGGTTGTGGTAGACCTAACGGGGCAGGGCTGGGTCACTACCCCTTGGCCCAGCTCTGATGACCTCTTGCCCTGCTACTCTTGCTTCATACCAGAGATAAACTGCCCAACTGCCTACAGGGACACCTGATCCTAGTTCAGAGTCTGCCACTGAACCTGCTTTAGGGAGCTCCTGACTGCCTGGGGACCTGACAGACCATTGTCTGTCTCTGGCATGGCCAGACCTTTCTTCCTAGGAAAAGACCAAAGGAAGCTCCTCACACGGGCTCATTCCTTCCCCCTCTGCACTAGCTGGCAGGCCAGGCCTGTAGTCATTGCTTTTCCTATTGCCCTGCACTCAGTAACTCATTCATTCAATAGACTTACTGAGGACCATGAAGATAACACCTGCCCTCAAGGAGCTCCCATGGCACAGGAGGCCCAGGCCTGGGGACAAGCACAGGTATTCGGAGAGTACACTGGGGGATGGGGAGATATAGGTCCCTGCTGTTTCAGGACAAGGAGGCAGAAAGGAAGACTGGGAAAGGATGAAAGCTTCTAGAAAGGTTGAATGAAGTCACTAAAAGTCCCAGTTGCCCAGAAAACAGGCAGAGAGCAACATGATTGAGGTGTCAAAAGAGAAGAGCACTAACAGTGAAAAAACACGATTAGCATATTTTTACTACTGTCTAGGAAACACATGCCTGCCTGGCCCTTGTCCCACACCCCACTGTAGTTCTGATTCAGGTCTGGCTGGGGAGAGAGCACACATGCCCTTATGAGGCTCTACAGGTGATTTTAATATCCGGCCCCCAATAAATTCTGTTGGTGCTTGCAATATTTTTCACATCACGGAACAACACAGTACATGATATTTATACAACACATTGAATTGAAGTAGAGGTGATTTGGCAACACCTATGTGGGGATTGGTTTAAAAAAAACAGCTTTCCTTCTTTACATTTCTGCAATAAGAAAAATAAAATGCTAGAAAGGATATTAATCTTTTGCAATCACTAAATTCAAGAAATTTAGAAAGGGAGCCACAATTTGTCCTGTTAGAACTTTTTGAATGGTTGTAGGCAATATTAAATGTTTTAGCACAGTTAGAAATTCACAGCCTGAAATTTGTGGGTAAAACCCGTTCATGGCACACAATTTCAGAAAACTCTCAAGTTATGTTGTCACAGCTTTTAATTGGGGGTGGAACAGAAATTCACAGGCTTCAGATATGTCGCCACAGCTCGTATCCTATTCCAGTGAAATCCCCAAACGTTAAACAGAAAGTCGATCTAGGCACAGCTCAGAGGCATGTGACTTCGAGAAAATTTAAGTTCACAAACAAGATGAACAAGCAGCTCCCACATAGGAAGCCTGACACCCAGAGGAGAAGGTTTCGGAAAGGATCTTTTAAAGGCTCAGCTTTCTGAGCTCTAGAGGTGGAGCCAGAGAACCTGCCCGATGTTCTGTAGGTATACATGGTGGAATGCCAGAACATTCCTGTAAGGTGTTGGTCAGAGGCCAACACCACGCACACCAGGCCAGTTTCCTCAGTAAAAGGCTGTATTTAGAGTAACATCAAGTGAACTCCAACAAGACTCTCCATTCAACTGTTAGGTTATAGTATCTACAGACCCAAGATCAAACCAGGCATTTTCTATGCAGCACGCCTTCAACTACAAGGCATAGGCCAAACTAATAATACATTTTTATTTGTATTCTTATTTATTTTTTAAGACATATTTTTATTGATTTCAGAGTGGAAGGGAGAGGGAGAGAGAGAGACATAAATGATGAGAGAGAATAATTGACTGGCTGCCTCCTGCATGCCCCACACTGGGGGATGGAGTCCGCAATCTGGGCATGTGACCTGACCAAGAGTCGAACCATGACCTCCTGGTTTATAGGTCAAACACTCAACCACTGAGCCAAGCTGGCTGAGCAATAATACATTTTTTAAAGTCCTGATTTTTGCATGTGGCCACATAAAGTAAGTTCAGCAGTTATTATTATCACCTGCAGAAAGATAACACAAGTTCCAATGTTGGGTGCCTGACAGATGCTTTAAATATCCATAGTTCTCTATATCTAGGCTTTCCAACTTTTGATCACAGCCTGAACTAAGAAACAATTTTTAACATTTCAACTAGTATACCTACCTACACATGGAAAACTGAAAAAAAAAAATTTCACAAACACTCTTCTAATTTTTTTCACTTGGCCTGGTGCCGCCCGCTTACCTTCTCCAGCATCCTGCCGAGGTCCTGCTCTCATCAGGGCCCATCAGGCCCAGCAGTGCCTCCACTGCCCAATGCCTGCCATGTTCCGCGCTGCCCCCTGGTGGTCAGCGCATGTCATAGTGAGCAGTCAAACTCCCGGTCGAACAATTTGCATATTAGGCTTTTATTATATAGGATAATCCATCCCCCAACCCCCACTATAGTATGCAATACTAGAGTGTCAGTTTATGTGTGTTTTGGGGCAGGGGTGTGGGAAGGACCTATAACTGTCATGATCTTCTCAGAAGGATATTTCACCCAAAACATTAATAACTACTAACATAGATGATAAGGAGATTCTCACCTTCTGATCTTGTTTGGTTCTTTTTCACTGTTACGCCTGCCATCTAGTGGCAAAAGAAGGAACCTGCATA
>NW_006383016.1:1640863-1648769 GCF_000327345.1 Myotis davidii | reverse complement strand
CAGAGTGGTAGGGAGAGGGAGAGAGAGAGACATAAATGATGAGAGAGAATAATTGACTGGCTGCCTCCTGCATGCCCCACACTGGGGATGGAGTCCGCAATCTGGGCATGTGACCTGACCAAGAGTCGAACCATGACCTCCTGGTTTATAGGTCAAACACTCAACCACTGAGCCAAGCTGGCTGAGCAATAATACATTTTTTAAAGTCCTGATTTTTGCATGTGGCCACATAAAGTAAGTTCAGCAGTTATTATTATCACCCGCAGAAAGATAACACAAGTTCCAATGTTGGGTGCCTGACAGATGCTTTAAATATCCATAGTTCTCTATATCTAGGCTTTCCAACTTTTGATCACAGCCTGAACTAAGAAACAATTTTTAACATTTCAACTAGTATACCTACCTACGAAAGAAAACTGAAAAAAAAAAAATTTCACAAACACTCTTCTAATTTTTTTCACTTTAAAAATAAGACAAAAATTATACCGGTCATGATATACAAGCCATTACTGAGTTTACAGTTAGAGAAAATACCACAGTCAGAAAAATATTAGTTAGGTACATTATAGTATATATGCACAGTGAAAAAGGATGTAGCCATTAAAAGAATGAGGCAGTTGTTCCACTCATATGAATGATGTCCAAGGTAGATTATTAAATGAAAGAAAACTAATTTAAAAATGGTTGGGTTCGCTTCTGAAGGATGCTCCAGCATGTTTTCCCTCTTCTTTATCAACAGGATATGAAAAAATCACACAGAAAGAGAATTTCTCAAATGTTAGTGGCCATAAAATTATGTGGGGAACTTGGTGAAATTCCTGGGCGCCATCGCTGGGGATTCTGCGGTGACAGACACTAGACTACAGCTACCACCTCTGTAGCAATACTTCCTGGCCAGAGGCCTGGCAGTGTGAGCCGGTGAGGCTCCTGACAGAGCCCCACTTAGGAGGAAGACTGCAGGGAGCCCAGACTCCCAGGGTCAGAAATGAGTCTTAAGGGCAGTGGAGGAGGTGCCTCCTCAAGTACTCATGAGGGAGTACATGAGACCTTTCTACTGTGGGCATCCTTCCTTCTGTTTCCCCGCCAAACCCCTATTTTTAGCTCTGAGCATGGACTAAGAGGCCAAGTACAGAAGGAAGTCCTGGTGTTGAAATGAAGTTTCTCCCTGTGTTTGCCCCTCAGAGCCAGAGTACGTCTCAGGAGGCCATCCAGGGCCCTGCTCGCTCGAGAGCCCTTATTCAAAAGAAATGGCTCTTCTTTGGGGTAGGATTGTAACTCAGCCCAGGATGCAGTGTGGCTGGCAGAGAGCAGGTTGGATTTCAGCACCCGCCCCCCTCCCCCACAGATTGAGAACCGCTGCTGTATCAGATGTAACCCAATTCACTGCGGTGGTCAACCCTGGCCCTGGTCTTACTCTGTTCAGGAATAAAAATTCCAGGCACCGTGTCGGAGTAGAAAAAGCACCATGTTGGGCGCCAGGAGAGCTTTCCATCCCAGTCCGGCTCTGTGACTGGGACATAGTCACTGGGCCATGGCCCGCAGTCTCCTTAGAGACAGAATGAAGGGCTTTCCCTGACCCTCAGTCCAGCCCAGTGATGGCGAACCTATGACACACGTGTCAGAGGTGACACGCGAACTCATTTTTTTTGGTTGATTTCTCTTTGTTAAATGGCATTTAAATATATAAAATAAATATCAAAAATGTAAATCTGTTTTACTACAGTTGCAAATATCAAAAAATCTCTATATGTGACACGGCACCAGAGTTAAGTTAGGGTTTTTCAAAATGCTGACACGCCGAGCTCAAAAGGTTCGCCATCACTGGTCTAGCCCTTGGGGTCTTGCCTCACCTTCCACAACTCCATGTTTCCTTCTCCACATCCCGGCTTGACTGAAACACGGCTACTGGCACAGGCCACCAGGCTGTGCTCTGAGGCTGCTGGCCTTTGTGGAGAGCTGTTCCCTGGTTGGAAAGCCACTCCTGACACGAGTCCATTTCACTCACTGGTCCATCTCCTTCAAGGTCCAGCTCCACTCTGTTTCTCTGGGTAAGCCTTCCCTGGCTTCCTCGGGTATGGTCCTCACCACTGCACCTTGAATAGACACTCCTCCTCAGAGCAGGGGTTCCACTGAATTGGGGTCCTCAGCTGGAGTGTCTGTCTCCCCATCACAGGCAAGGACCACATCCTTTGGAGACAATGTTCTACTGACCACACAGTGTTAGGTGCACACACACGGTAGGTACTGTAGAAACGAATCAATGGCAAGACTGTTTCTTCTACCCTCTGTAGAAATTATTGAATGTGTCCCCTTGTATCAAGGAGAGGAAACAGTACCTGTACCTATGTCCAGTCTTTGGAACCACAGACAGATCCTTTTAAGTTAAGAGAAAATGATATTATACAGAAGAGGCCTCTATGGTGTATTCTCCTCAATACAGCCCTTTAAAAACATAAGCCAGGTCTTGTTTCATTATTTTATTATCTGTCTTTCCTCCTAAAATGTAAGCTCCAGAAGGGCAGTCAATTGCATTCATTGCTGAGTCCCCATCACCTAAAGCAGTGTCTGGAACCTAGATGATGCTCTGTAAAAAAAGAAAAAGATGTTGAATGAAGGAATGGAGTAATAAATGAACCCATGAAGATGAAAGGTGCTTGTGGGGGGCGAGGGGGCGTGAAAAGAAAGGAAAGAATTTGAATCAGATTCTGCACTGCTAAGCATGTTTACAAATTGCTTTATAATCATTAATTAGCTTTTCTAAACCACATCCCCTGAGTACAGGCAGGCCTATCCTCCCAATTTTAAGATAAGGGAATTCAAACCCAAGGTCACACAGCAAATCAACTTCCCCTTCAATGCTGAGTTTTGAGCTGGTAATAAGAGTGAGATTAAAGATACTGATGATTTGTAAAAGGTTGAAATATTAGAGGAAATAAAAGAGTTCAGGGCATGGGACCAAGAAAGCTTTGCATATATTCTCAGCACACTGCATGAAAGAAAAGCAGGCTGCTCTGTCCGGAATCATACGTACACTATTCGTACAACACTATTCGGTCATCAATTTCCACAGTTCTGAGAGGCAGACATTTGCAAGAAACAACGGGAGCTGCAGTTTAGCTCCAGCATCTCAGGCCCAGATGCCAATCAGCAGTGACACCACTTTGTCACACGGAGGCTGGGCTCATGCAACACCAGGGCCTGCACAGGCGCTTTACAGGGAGAATGCAGGGGGAAGAGAGAGGAGAAGACTAAAACACCAACTAAAAAAAGAAAGAGTTCATCAAATAAACAATAGGCTGACATCAAAAATAAAAATAAATATATACAATCATAGTTTAATCACTGTATAATCTTCTAGCAGCAAAAATGCTCACGCATATTACAAATGAGACTAAATTATACTTCTCCCCCCGGCCCCCAAAAATAAAGGAAATGGACAGATGAAAGAAAGAGTCCTAATCATTCCATTTCAGTTTTTTTTAAAAAAATACATTTCATTGATTTTTTACAGAGAGGAAGGGTGAGGGAAAGAAAGCTAGAAACATCGATGAGAGAGAAACATCGACAGCTGCCTCCTGCACAACCTCCACTGGGGATGTGCCTGCAACCAAGGTACATGTCCCTGATCGAAATCGAACCCGGGACCCTTCAGTCCGCAGGCCGACGCTCTATCCACTGAGCCAAACCGGTCAGGGCAGTTTTTTGTTTTAATCAAAATGAAACTTGCTGAACCCTGGCTGGATGGTTCAGTTGGTTCAAGTGTTATCCTGTACACCAAAAGGTTTGATTCCCAGTCGCAGCACACAACTAGGCTGCAGGTTCAATCTCTGGCCAGGACATGCGTGGGAGGCAAACAATTGATGTCTTTCTCTCACATTGATGTTCCCCTCCTGCTTCCTCTCTCTAAAAAATCAATAAAGCATATCCTAGAGTGAGGATTTAAAAAAATTAAATTTGTTGAAAAATCATAGCTGGTTTCCCAGCATTATTAATAAGTCCAAGAAGGGAAGAGTACAATGTACATTTTGACTCAAACTAGAAATTAATTTTGGTTGGTCTTTTTCCATTTACTTGTTAAAACATATTTTTTATTGATTTTTGAGAGAGAGAAAGGGAGAGGGAGAGAGTGAGAGAGAAACATCAATGTGAGAGAGAAACATTGATCCACCCAAACCTGGACTGGGGACCAAACCTACAACCTCTTGGTACACAGGGACATGCTCAATCAACTGAGCCACACTGGCCAAGGATCAATTTACTTTTTATGTAGTTGGAGAAATGAGATCAATCTCGCTTCTGTTTTAACAATTAGTTTCCACTAAAACATAAAAATACATTTGACACTGGGAGAAGGAAAGAGGTCACAGACTGCTGAACAGGGAATAGAGGAACCAAGAACGTTCGGAAACAAGGAAGCCCATCCTCAACAGTCCTTCAAGACTGATCCACATTTCACCAAGTGGAAGGGCCGAGCACAAGGTAACTAAAATGTCCAGGGCACTGGCAGGGCTGGAGGCAAGGCCAAAGTGTGAGCTCTCTGCTTCTCTGGGTCCTGAGGGCATGACTCTAGGGGGTCACGCCTCCCAAAATACTGGAAGCAAATAGGAAATCATATTGAAATGGAGACAAGGAAAACCCAAAGCTGGGGATAAATTATAACCCGACCCTGTGGCTTAATCACTCACTCAAACTGCACCCATATAATGTCAGATGAGGCGTTCCTAAACATTTAGCATGGTAGCGTCTTCTTGACATCCAACAAAACCGAAAATGGTTTGTTACTAATTCATCTTCAAAGGTGCATGAAAAGCGATCTGAAGCTTTCACCATATTAACTTTTAAAAACAGCTTTACAGAGATCGAGTTTATATAAAATCCACCTATTTTTAAGTGTGTAGTTTGATGAGTTTTGGCAAATATATACACTTGTGTGACCATGATAGCAATAAATAAATAAAAAAGAGAATATTTGCATCACTCCCCAAAAGTTCCCTGATGCCTCTTTATAGTCAAGCACCTTTCTCCATCCCAGGCCTCAGGCAACCAGATCTGTTGCTATGGTTTTGCCTTTTCTAGAATTTCACGTAAACAGAATCATCCAGTGTGCAGCCTTGTGTCCGGTTTCTTTCACTTAGCACGCAGTTTTGAGATTCATGCATGCTGCTGTGTGGGTCAGGGGTCCCACACGTTTTTATTGCTGAGTAGTATTCCGTTTCTTCATGTCACTTCCACATGCTTCCTAGAGGCCCTACCATAATCCCTATGCTAACATCCTAAATGTTATTTCTCTACATTCCTTGATTTTATCCTCTGAAGAAATGTCAATATGGCTTTGGTCACATGGCCAGTACAAAAAACACCTCCTGTCAGGAGGGTCACGATCGTCAAGCCAACAAAAATTGAAGCACACAGTTGGAAATAACTAGCCATGCTGAGGAAAAGAAGGCCAAAGGTGAGAAGCCGACATCCCGACAAAATGTCCTGACTGTAAAACGCTGAGTTATAGAGAGAGCCACTTCCTCACTGATCAGCTGATCAGCATTTCTACATTTTGGGAACAATGACACACCTGACCATTGTGAGGGGTACATGAGACACTCGCCTGGCTTGTGAAGTTTCAGGATATTTAGGTATTTCACATGATTGGATTTTTGGATAACTGAAATTTATCTTAAGTTCTGTTAATTACTAAGTAAGTACTGAAAGGGTACTAATTCCATGCCTTATTAAACAGTCTACTGAACATAATGAGCTGTTTACTAGATGCACAATCAGCATTATAAACAGTCTGATGGCGCTAAGCTCTTGAACAGAGAGGTCCTCAGGGGTTACCAGACTTGGGTCTGCCTATTCTAAGTGGCCCCCAAATACTATTATTTTAAGTGGAACTTTCCATCTTCTTCCTATGTTAATGGGCAACCTTGACACTGTTGCTATGTCCTTGCTACTAACCTGCTATTATTTTTCCTTTAAAAATAATCATAAAATATCTCCATGATACAGAAAAGTCTTAGAAAATAAGTATTTCCCCTCTGACTTTGAAACTGTTCACAACTGATGTATTTGTTTCAGAACATTTTTCAATACAGTAAAAAAATAACTTTTTTGGTGAATTTCCCCCCCCCCACTTTTTTTTGCTGTGCAACTGAGTTTGCCCAAATATTTGTGAGCATACATATACTCTGGGATGTCACTTTTATGACATTTTGTTCAATGTATTTTTTAGGCTGCTACATAAGCACCATTGTTTTAGATGCTGATTAGAAGAGCAAGTGAATGTACCAGTTATCGAACCCATCCCATGTCATCATTACTCAAGTAGGATATTTCTGATGCCTTGCTACTGTACATGGACTTCAGAGAACATTTTACGCATATAGTCTAACTTCTCGATGTTTAACCTACTCAGAAAGCATATGTGAGCATTATCTGGCTTGAAAGTGACTCTGTGGTATCATTAGAAAGAGGTGTAAGGAACTGTTTTACTCATCCATCCATTTCCCCATCCATTCATTCAAAACACACTTACCAAATTCCTACTTGACACTAGAGACCTTTTTTTAGTAAAAAAAGTTAGAAAGAGTAAGACATGGTCCCTCCCCTCCATAAGCTCACACACTAGCCAAGGAGACAACCTTGCTGCACTTGAAACGTCAGAGAGCGGCACAAAGGAGCAGCGCGAGTCGTGGATTTGCTACGCCACATTGCGCAGCCGGTGCCTGCAACTCAGCCTGTGGGAGGAAAACTCCCTGGCTGGCTATGCAGGGAGTTTAAAGACAGGTAAGGCTGTCTGTCCGTCCACTGATACTGGTTCTATGTACTATTCTGTTCTGATATTAACAAAGAGATGGTATCCAACCCCCCCCCACCCCCCCCCAATCCAAAGGCAAGCATAGCAAAACGATAACTCTCTCTCTCCTGGTACTAAGCACTCTCACTGTCATTTTCAGTGAAGGAGACAAGACCTTTCTCATGACAGCAGAGAGCAGTCACAGAGCTGGGCTGTTGCCTGTGAACGCCTCCTCGCAGGCAGCCCAAGCTCTCCTATTTTAGCAATCCGCACCGACGGAGTCCCCTTCTTGCCTTGTCAACAAATGCATGACAATCCTCCTTTTTTCCTTAATGCCTATCATACTGGAAACAGGGCCGAAGAGGTGTGTCGCCAGTGTCAGGAAAGATGTACACAGAAAAAGAAAGAGCAGCAGTTCATGCCTGAAGGTCAGACGTGAACAGGCAGGCTCAAAGGTCCCCACCCTAACCCCGGTCTCTCAGATATGTGGGGCCTTGTCCTTGTGAGCTGTTGCCAGCCCTTCTGGGCACGCCTCCCGCCCTGGTGGCGTTCTCGGCCAGAGACAGGGAAACCAATCTAGAGTGGAATAAGGAAGCAATGGGAAAGCCCGAGAACATGGGCTCAAACAAATTCCCACAAAACTACCCATTTTTCTTCCATTTGAATCAGCGGGGAAGGGCAAAAATTCACTTCTCTTTAAACCTGGGAACTGTCTCAAATAAACGTATCAGCAGAAACATCTGATATGGCAATGAGCTGAATAATTACTAGGTAATTCACGTGTTCTTAGCAGTCATTTTTTTTAATGTTTTTGATTTTAGAGAGAGAGGAAGGGAGAAGGGAGAGAGAGAAACATCAATGGGAGAGAGCAACAGTGATGAGCTGCCTCCCTCACACTCCCTACCAGGGATGGAGCCTGCAACCCCAGCATGAGTCCTGAACGGGATCGAACCAGCTACCCTGAGGTGCACAGATCGACACTCAACCAACTGAACCACAGCAGCCACGGCAGCACTCATTTTGTTTTATTCTAGTCTCTTCCCCACATCCCCCTAAACCCCCAACCTCCATGAAATGAACACACTGTTTGTAAAAGTCTTACACTGCTGACTGGGA
>NW_006383016.1:1636887-1640821 GCF_000327345.1 Myotis davidii | reverse complement strand
AACCTCGGCAGGAACACCCGAGGACACAGATGCCCTCGTGGTCCCAAGAGATGGTGCCCTGGACCGGTGTACCTTCCTCTGTGCCCTTCCCAAGGGCATCGTCAGCCTCAAGGAGCTTCTAGACTCTCCGTCAGGGAATGGAGTACATGAAGGGAACTAATCATTCTACTTGGTGGAGAGGCCTGTCCAGAAAGCTTAGAGGGCGGTGCTCCAGGGGACCCTGACAGAAGTGCCATCCTGTCCAAGGGTGGGGATGAGCATGGGGAAGAGTTAGCAAGGAAAGCAAAGATATGCAAGGGACAGTCGTGGAAATGCCAGAATTGGGCACAGCTGGCCTTCAAAGGAGTTGCTCACCGACTTGGATTTCACAAAGCAGGATTTTAAAAAACAAGTAATGTCCAAAGACGGATGCAGAAAAGGAATGATTCTCTATTATCATCTTCATTTCATAAAAGAAACAGCAGTTTAGCTGACCAAGGGCATTGTCTCAGAATAAAGGACACAAATGACAGGGTGTCTCTGTAATTTTCCTCATTTTGCTGCAGACCAATGGCAACGATGTCATGAGCTGGCGCAGGTCTGCACTTTGGGGCCGGGTCTCCACAGAGCTCAGGACAGGTGTTCCCTCTCCAAAGAGGCGAGCAGCTCTCTCCTGCTTCACGCTGGTGAGAGATCCGGAAGCACTCAGGCTGGTCCGAAAGGAGGCCAGTGTGGCTGCGAAGTGCATGCGCTTCATTTGCCACAGGCTGCCCGGCCTCTAGGCCCCTGCGTGGCCTGACAGTGACTCGTTCCAGTGATTTCAGTGTCTCTAGGCTGAATGTAAACTCATAAACTATTTTAAATTACTGTGCATGGATTCAATAGAAGGAGCTGTTATAAATTTCATGTACAAGGAATTTCTACTACAAGTGAAAAAATGTTTAAGTTATAGGTTAACAAAAATATGATATTAATTATACAGAATAATGTAATAAATTGTGTAAACAAAGAGAAACTACATCCAAATGTTAACAGCAACAGGCCTGGGAGGAGGGATTATCAATGTGCTTTATGTTTTATGTCTTCTAAATTTTCTACAATTTATGTTTGTATTTTTCTATATCTTCATTTTCTACAATACTTCAAAAAACAGGATAAAATGTATTTGCTTTTAGAATTTTGAGGGTGAAAACTGAATTTTTAAGAAACACAAGTTGAAATTGTTATAAATTGCCACAATGCAGCAAAGGTTCACAATAATACTCTTAACTAGTAAAAAACAAACAAAAAAAAGAACCGCAGCACATGTGGGCATTTACTTACTAATCATTTTTCTTTCTGCTTTAGGATATCAGGCACATTATGATTTTACCTACAGATTCCCCCCCAAAACAAATCAGCAGGTTCTCGTCTTTATGCGGGTTCATTCTGACAGGATGAAGTGAGTTTCAATTTGACTAATTATTTCATCACGTAGAGGTGAGACCCAGCCAGAGCTGTTGATTAAGCAAATGATCTCTTCTACTTAAAAAAAAAAAAAAAAAAAAAAGGCTACAGAGATCAGCTCCTGATGAGTTTAAAAGGAAATGAATTAGATTCATAACACGTTGTCAAACCTCCTCTGTATAGTACTTTCCCAGAGTTAACCACATCACTTCAACAATTTACTACAATTCATCCAGATACTTTAAAAGTTCTACATTTAGTATAAAGTCCTAAAGTATGAACTGAAAAAAGTGGCTTGATTTACTTCTCATGAAACTTTGCATCTAGTTCCTGGTCTGAGTAAGCTGCCCTCTGACCCACTGACACCCCACCCACCAGTGACTCCAATATGCTCACCCCCATTAGCACATCCCTTTTCTCCAAGCTTTATTGCATTTCCTCCAATTCTTACTAAATGCTTACTCTATGCAAGACACACTATTAGTGTCTTCTATCTCCCATCGACTCAGACGAAGGGGAGAAAAACATCAGAGGCCATATAGGTAAAAATAAATCTTGTTTTAGTCTTCCTTTGTAAAAGAGAAAGATAAAAATAAAAACTCTGACTCAGGAAATACAAGAATAATGGAATAAATGTGGCAAATTAATAAAGAAAAACAGATGAGGCAGCAATGATTGAAGAAAGGTTATAGATACAGGAAAAAGAGGAAGGTAGAAAGTGTGAAAAGTGGAGACAGTGAGAAAAATGACAGAGTGAGAAAGCCCAGAAATGATACACAGATAAAACTAATACAGCTATACAAAGATTACTGTTGAGACTAAATGTTTTTTGCCCTAGTTCTGTGGTTGGCAAACTGTGGCTCGCGGGCCATATGCGGCTCTTTGGCCCCTTGAGTGTGGCTCTTACTTACTAAGCCTTAGGAGTACCCTAATTAAGTTAATAACAATGTACCTTCCTATATAGTTTAAATTTAAAAAATTTGGCTCTCAAAAGAAATTTCAATCGTTGTACTGTTGATATTTGGCTCTGTTGACTAATGAGTTTGCCGAGCACTGCCCTAGTTGGATTGGCTCAGCAGATAGAGTGTTGGCCCACGGACTGACGGGTCCTGGGTTCGATTCCAGTCAAAGACATGTACCTTGGCTGCATACTCCATCCCTGTCCCCAGAGGGGCTCTGTATGGGAGGCAGCCAATCGATGTGCCTCTCTCCCATAGATGGTTTCTCTCTCTCTCTCTCTCTCTATCTCTCTCTCTCTCTCTCTCCCCCCTCCCTTCCACTCTCTCTAAAAATCAATGGAAAAATACCCTCGGGTGAGGATTAAGAAAACAACAACAAAAAAGACTAAATGTGTTTTAAATCTGTGTTGCATTTTCACAAGTACAGAGAAGTATTATGTAGTTTCTTAGTTTTTAAAATTTATAAATCATGTAAAAGGTTTAGGAGCTATTTGGCTAATTTCCAACTTCAAGAGGCCAATTTCCAGTTTATGACAATTTTGCCTTTGAAGCAAAGATGGAGAAAAATGCTTCGGCTGAGAACAGTCTGGGATTACCTCCAACCAAACTGTACAGCCCAGGATTGCCAGGCCAACCACACACCCACCCCTGCAACATAAAAAATAGAAGAAAAACCAACCTACTGGGCAAGGGTCAGCTCCCTTCTCCTGCACTTCCCTCTGCCATATGCGCCCACTCCCACCAAGCACTAGTCCATGGAAGCCAATGCAACCTGCTCTTCCCACAGCCCCGTCCCTCTGCATGCAGTCACCCACGTGGAAATGTTGGCCCTTCTCATGTCATTCCTCTTTCTCTAGACCTTGCTCAGGGGCTGTCCGTGCTGCAAACCTAACACCATTGCCCTAGGAGCAGTGTGGAGCCAGCAGTAACCCCCAAAATGAGACTGTGTATGCTCATCTTGGAGCTCACAGTTCCCAACACTGTATCAGCCAGGGAGTGGCGCCTAGAAAATGGGTTGATCAAATAAAATTAATTAAATGAAAATGTCTGGCTCTTTTGCAAACAAATTAAATTTAGATTAAAAACATGACTTTTATACAAAAAAATGGTAACAATGTTTTTCACAAAATGTCTTTTCCTAAAGTCTACATTCACATCATGATTTTTTTTTTAAAGAGATGACTAACTTTTCTATTGGGGAAATTTTCATTATTAATATCCTGAGGGATTGTTCAATTCTAGATGGAGATACCAGGAAATTCTACCTGAGGCAAACTGGCCCAGTGCGATCTCCATTCTGAACCCACATTAACCCTTTTCAGTCCAACGTCGAGGCTGACTCGAAAGACCAGTTTCAAAAGATACCACACTATGAAATGTTTTAAAGAATAAACTCTTGGATTGAACATACTTAATAATATAACCAATGAATTTTTGGTTTAAACTTTAACATAAGAACATTAAAAAATTCAACATTCAATCCTGTCAATTAATTTGGACCAGACTGTTTGAATTCCAAAAATAAAGTTGGACTGCAAAGGGTTAAACCA
>NW_006383016.1:1631112-1636277 GCF_000327345.1 Myotis davidii | reverse complement strand
CCCAGGGAAGCCAGACTCCATGATGAAGCCTACTCTTGTGCATTAAGTACAGTGGAGCCTTGACTTGTGAGTTTAATTTGTTCTGTGACGGAGCTCTTAACTCAAATTACTCGTATGTCAAATTTTCACCATTACAAAGACACGTGATGCTGGGCTGATGTTGTGGCGTTCACTATGACGTTCACTGCGCCAACTAGCGGTGAGGTATCTGAAGCTGGCTCGTAACCCAAATTTTAGCTCGCAACTCAAAGCAAAATATCGGCCAAGAGACGGCTCATATCTCGAAAAACTCGTTAGTCGGGGCACTCGTAAGTCAAGGCCCCACTGTACAGGTGTAAAATAAATTCCATTCACATTCCCTACCCAACTGCACCCTTTAACATTTTGCTTATACCTTACTAATCTATCGCTAAGCAACTTGAGGATCTTGATTACCATTAATATGAAGCCACTACCTATCATTTATTAATTATGATAATTTCTCAGTTTCAAAATTTCTGTAACATCAATGACCACAAATATCAATTTCTTACTAAGGTGAAGCCTACATACTAAAATAAAAAATGGGTTCCTATGATAGAAAAAATGGTCTTTTCTCCTCAAAGAAGATTATAGTCAAAATAGACAAAACACACAAGAAAGGGCAAGAATACAAACATCAACAAAGAAAAAGCGTAGAAGCAGATACTGTAATCTGTTTGCAACTGCTATTTGCCCTTGTTCACTAAAACTAAAAAAATAAAATTGGCCTGTGGTTTACTAAATTCGGTTTCCAGTGCTTTTCTCACCAAACCACTCTGCAATCCCATCAATCTCTAATAAAAATGATTGGGAGAGGGAGGGAAGAGAGGCCGCAGTAAAAATATACTGTATATTTTCTGGACTGGATGATGAAACAGAAGGTTTCACTTCTTGTTTCAACTATTTTAGCACCTTCTCATTTTACTCAATTTCAGGCCCATTAAAGGGACTGGGCAGTTGGACAGAATATGAAGAGAACTCATTTTGAGAGAAGATTAAAACCCACACCAGTCATAAACTGTCTTCAGTTACTGTACACATCAGTCAAACCAAACCATCCACTTGGGGTGTAGGCAGTCTGCAGGGCTCTGGAATAATACCTCCCTCTTCTGATGGAGGTACAAGTGCACTAATTACCGAATGTGCTGCCTCGGTCACAGGGTCTTCATTCTTCCCTTATAAAGAGTGTTTTAGTTTTGAGGCAAGAGGAGAAATTCAGATGGGAAATGAGTAATTTGGGAACCTCTTACAGCTCTCTGGCCTGCAGTAAGTAATCCTTTCTTCCCCTTTCAAAGTCCATCAGCAAAGGTATTGAACACAGAAAGCAGGGCCTGGTGGCTCGTGGCCCTGCAGTGAGAAGAGCCTCCACCCAATTCTGAATTGTCACACTCAGGAACAGCCCCTGCAAAGGAGACCCAGGGAAACAACGGTGTCAGGTCGTGAGAGCCCAGAATGTGTGCGTATGGGTGTGCGCTGGTGTGTGCAACTACAGAAGCAGAAACACAAACACCACTTTTGGAGGATGTGCTGTAGGGCAGTAGAGTATGGTTTCTAGAATCCGAGTTCAAATTCTCACCTGGCCTCCTACTGGGTAGAAGGCCTCATGCACATGAGCCTTGCAATGTTTCAGCTTTTTGATCTGTAAGGTGATCAGGAGGTCATACAGGCTAACACAGGTATTGTCTGAACTGCACTACCTCATATAGACAGATCTACCTTTGACAGACACAGTATTCATTCGACCCAAATTGCCACTCCCTCCAGCAAACCTGTGTTTTGTGGCTGCCAAGAACTGTGCAACAATATACTTACATACCAAGTCACCTAAATCGTTCTGCTGGAGCCATCGCTCCTTAACCGAGTCCTTGCTTGTGAAAGGTTCTCTTGGCCCTGTTTACGTTGGACCAGCATCAAGCGTCTGTTTTCCTCCTCATCTGAAAGTCACTGGGTCAAGGCTCTCAAGGCCCCTTTTCACACAGAGGAACCAGTCAAGGGCTGAAAACGCTCTGTGTGGTGGTGGTGCTGGTGGTCGCCTGGCCAATTTCGTGGGGAGTCACTCTGTGGCTTTGGCAGAGTCTGCCACTGTCTGCTGGAATAAATCCGGAGCCAAAATATGATTTGTCTAATTTGACTTGTGTACATTTTCTGAGTACAAGAGAGTATTGATAAGGAATCTAGGTAAGAAGAGAAAATGTCTGTTGATGGCTCTGAAAGCACAAAATGTTCATTCAGTGAAGGGGGCCGTGCCCTCATTATAATTATGGATTAAGATTACATCTTCTACACCAGTGTGCTGCAGAATTGCCTGGGAGCTTGTCAAAACACAAATTGCTGGTCCCACCCCCATAGTTTGTGATTTAGTAGGTCTGAAGCAAGAGGATGCGGTGTTGAGAATTTGCATTTCTAATACAGTCCTGGTAGATCCTGATGCTGCTGGGCGGGGAACCACACTTTGAGAACCACTGTTCTATAAACAGGAGTAGTTCCTTGGCAGTAAGAAGGTTCGGGTCAGGTCATAGGACACAGCACACTAGCAAGAAAAGAAGGGGTGATCATTCTCACTTTCTGTTTATTGAATGAATGCATGAGTCAACAAGCAGATGAGTAAGCCTGCCTCCATCAACACCACATTTCCCATGTTTGTTTATATTGAAACTATTGAGCACTATACATAAATCAAGATGGCCTGCAATGTCCTTCAACCAATGATAGATTTTAAAAGAAAAAGACTATAACACACACACACACATACACACACACTACGTGATAGTCTGCTAAATGTACTCCAACACTTATACTCTCCTTCCTCTTAATAATAGAAGCCTCACAGTTTTAGCTGAGCTAATGATTGCCCATTTGCAAACTGTATTTCTCCACCTTCCTGCAGCTATCTGTGCCCAATAACAGGTATGACCTATTATAGTGTATAATGCATACAAACTGGGAGTCTACAGTCTCAGACTTCGCTGCTTAAACAATTTTTAAAAATTTTCACCTCCAGCCCTGATACTTTACATACATAAAAACATCACTAGAAAACAAAGTGCTTTGAATTAAAAGAAACTTTTCTTAGATTAGATTGTGATCTTTTAAAAAAGCTACTTCAGTTTCATTCACAATAGCTAAAACAGAACTTAACAGAAGGACAGGGTGCTGTCTCTAAGGTGGTGAAAAATGGGTTCTGGGTGAGGCTGAGAACCTCACTCTGTTTAGCTATAAAGCACAGATATACGTTAACAAATGGGCAGTGAATCCGTGGTATTAACATTCATAGGCTGGGGGAATAGGAAACAATATCTGAATTAGTTCCTGGGGAGGGGTTCAATGAAAAAAGGTTGCACGATAGGTTTACATAAACACCCCATCTAAAACAATATAGACTGAACTCCCACTGTCACTCTCTATCCGCTCTGCCTGCTTTACCTTTCTTCTCTGTACTAACCACTGCCTAACATGACATATCCGCTATTGTTGTGTCTTCTGGGTCCCCCCCTATAGAATGTAGGCCCAGGAGAGCAGGGCCTTTGTTCACCGCTGTGTCCTCAGCTCTCAGAATAGGACAGGCCCGGGATGGGCAAGGCTGGTTGTGTAAAAGGAGGCTGTCGGATTAGATGTTCTCAAAGATTCCTTCTGCTATAAAGTTCTATGATTCTAAGATGCCCTTAAAAGCATGGTTAGTCACAAAGGATCATTTTTTATCCATCCCAGGAGGCCATTCCTTGCATACCAAAAGCATCTCACGAGAAGGGGGCCATCTGTACGCCCCCAGGGCCAGGACCAGCTGTGTTTTAGGAAGCCTTCTGTATATTTATCAAAGCAGCCCCCTGGTCAGAAACTTCAGTGTAACAGAACCTCATGTTGTATTGGGTGTTAATGAAAAGATTCCAGGATTTCTGAAATTATCAGCAAGATATGATATGGGCCTTTCTTACTCACACTCAGCTTCTAATGGTCACGATGGAGGTAGGAAACTATTTGGGAGTCTTTCTTGGAGAAGAAAAGTCTTGAGCTGCCTGTATGCAGCATTTTTAGACCTGGGAGAAACCTCAGAAATCATCCATTCCTCCTGCAGAGTGTAGCTCTAGATCTCAAAGTCCAAGTTTGAATTCTGGTTACTTGCTAGTGAGTGACAATGGGCAAGCTATTAAGCACTCTGTGGCAAAACTTCCTCATCTGTAAAAGCAGAATAATAATAGGTGTACCCTCCTAGGTAAATTAATTCATGCAAAGCACTAAGAAGAAGAAGAAGAAGAATGCCTAGCACAGTGTAGACATTCAACAAATATTAACCATTATCAGTACAAGTACCCTTTTGGTTTTTATTTTTTTTTAACTTGAAAAATCCTTTAATCTAAGAAAACCCAAAAGCCCTATATATATAGAACATGAAAACTACTACAGTTCTATAGACATCCTAGAACCCTAAAGAGCACTCTTAATCACTGGCTTTTTAATACACATATTTTACACATAAGCCCAATACTACACATATTCTACTCCCCATGAAATGGAGATTCAAGGTTGAAGTGACCAGTCAAGGTCACACTAGAACCCCAGTGTCAACTACTGACTCTTGTACCCTATGTCACCAGGTGCTTTCTCGTTATCAAAGATGTGTGTGTTGAAAGGACTTCACCGCTATCACAGGAATGAGGGGTCATGGGTGACAAGCAGAAACTGGAATGCACAAAGCAATGCGCTTGACCTTCACAGAGAATCTTGCAAATCACCAAGGCCCTCAGTGCAAAGCAGAAAATCCCTCCACAGCATCCCTAGTAGAGGTTTATGTAGCCTCTGACTGAATTATTTCCAGAGAACCCGCTGCTTTTCCTGATGGCCTTTGCTGCTCACTAGCTGCAGAAGCTAGAATGGGAAGTAGCATGTGACTACCCTGCATTTTTCAGGAATTTCACCTTTCCTAGGGCAGTATGGCGAAGGCCTTGAAGTCAAGCATGCCTGGCTGTATAATCTTGATGAGATTATTTACCCTCCTTAAGCCTCAGGGTCTTGACCTATAAAATGCAGATAATAACCAAACTTCCTTTGCAAGCTCTCTGAGAGGGTCAAAAGAGATAATTTATTAAATTGTTTTTAACAGTCTCTAGCACATAGCTTGAGCTCAGTAAGTTGTAAATCCTAATAAT
>NW_006383016.1:1617376-1631069 GCF_000327345.1 Myotis davidii | reverse complement strand
TCCTCATTAAATTACTAGACCATACATTAGCTATTCAACAAAAAGGCAAAATTCTCTAATGCAGACTTGTTGGTCCAGGGCAAGAATTTGCTAGCTGTCCCCCAAATCAGGCCCTCCCTTCCTCCATAGTAATAGAAATAGCTGGTGGCTACATGTGTCTGCACCTCTGAAGCTGCATGTGGCCGTGCAATTGAGTTCTCACCAATGGAATAGGAGTGGAAGTGACTGGTTACCCTTGAAGGCCTGGGCCATACATACTGTATGTGTACTCTTTTCCTTTTCCCCAAGAGGAATACAAAGGTTCATCTTCAGGAAAGGGTCCCGAGTTTTTACTATATAGAAGGGGAGTGGACTGTGGGGGAGCAGAGAAATCGGGTGGAAGGAACCTGAAGCCCTGAATGGCTGCCTGGAGCCAAGCAGCCTATCCACCCTGAATCCTTATATGAAAGAAATAAACTTCTTGGACTTTTAATCTACGCAACGTTGGGTCTATTTATTATACTAGCCAAGTCTTTTATCTAGAGTGACCACTCCTTGAGAGCAATGAGTTAGCTGAAAATTTACAATACCTTTGAACAAACTTATGGTAAGATCGTAGCCACAATCTGAGAGGCAACTCAAAGGACGGGCATTAGAAGAGTATTAGCACAAGTATTCTTTACATGCCCTTTCACATGTAGACACATGTGAAAATGAGCCTTTATACTATACTATTTTCAACTCATCTATGTAACATAAAGTTCTTCTGTCCTTGAGGGTGCAGTGTCTAATGAAAGGAAAAGCATCAATCCCTCTTAAATCCTTTAAATTCCTTCAAGGTTTTAAAAGTCTTTATTTCAGGCAAAATGTGAACTTGAAAAAGAACAACTAAATCTATTTTTAGGAGCAATTTAATCTAGTCCTTGGAGTTAAAGGCTTTATGGTAGAGGATACATGTCTGTATACAGTTCAGTGGATATTGGTTAAGTCCCTATATCATAAACATAGTGCTACTGCAGAATGGGACACAGAGATGAAGCACAGAGTCATAAATCATGCCTTTTGGAGGCTCACAATCTAATGAGGAGAAACAGAAATCTTATCCTATATAATAAAAGGGTAATATGCAAACTGACCCTAAAGGCGGAGCGACCAGAAGGACTACTAGACTAGTCACTATGAGGTGCACTGACCATCTCTCAGTCTCTTTCCCCGGCCGGCAGGCTCCCATCGCCCAATGGCGAACAGGGAACCGGGGTGGGTGGCGGCGGGGGGCAGGGCAGGCTGCAGACAGCCAGGGAAGATGGCCCTGATCACAGGCCAGGCCTAGGGACTGTACCCACACTCGGATTTCGTGCACTGGGTGTCTAGTACTGGAATAACAATAATGGAATATTGTCTTAGTACCTCTGATAATAGAGAATAATAAAAGCATTTATCAAATGCATTTAACATGTACCAGACACTACAGTGAGATTTGCCTCTTACTTAACCTTCATAACAGTATAATAGGGTAGATACCATATTCCCCATTTCCCAAATAAAAAAAAATTATACATTAGTAAGTTGCCCAAAATCACAGAGAAGTCCAATGAGAATTTGGGATGTCCGACACCAGTGAATGCTCCCTCAGCCACCAAAGAGTGATGTACAGTGGGAGAATGGGGTGTCCCAACTGGCAGGTCAGCTCTTTTTCATCCTGTGACATTGGCTCAGAGCTGGGGGAAAGCAAAGGGGTACAAGATCCACCTGGCACAGCAGCCCAGGGCTTTGCTGAAGCTCTGAGCTGGGAACAAGCATCACAGGGAGGGTCCCAGACTTCTCAGCCATGCCAAACAGCTCAGGGACTTAGAAGACAAGCACAAGGCACTGGGCAACCCCACTTAAGTAATCTCAGATTGGAAACCAGGTCATCTCTAACCAGAGAAGCAGATTCCCTGTCCTTTGTGGCTAAGCAGCAATTATTCCCTACTTTTACTAGTACTTCCTCTAAGCCTCAATTCCCCTGCTCATTCATTCCTCACTGGGGAGTCCCAGTGTATGTCTCCCAAGTTCTCTGGGAGGTTGGGGGTTCAGCAACCTCGTGTTTATACAGTACTGTGATCACTTCAGGGAGAGATTTGCATCTCCTTATTAAATTTCAAATCCTTTTGGACTTTTTCTATTTCTGATAAAAGCTATCTGTGATAATGGGTTAGTGTTTGCTCACATCTCTCTCCCTTTTCCCTTAGGGAGGAATCAACTTCCTGGCCCTATCAACTCTGCATGTGGCCTCGAGACTTGATTTAGCCAAAGGGATGTTATGGACATGACATGAATAGAGGCCTTAAATGAGCTTCTACTTATGCTTTGGGGGTCCACTCTGAGAAGAGCATGCCCTAAGTAGCTGCTGCCCCTTCAGCCTGGTCCTCAGAGGGAACACATGTCAGCTGATGCGTGCCCCGTCCATAGAAGATCAGCAGAGCAGCAGCCTGAAGCAGAGCCGCCCAGCTGAATCCAGCCTCCCTCAGCCACGTGCAGTGTCCCTGCAAACAGGGAGCATGAGAATGAGCGCTTATTGCTGAAAGCCCCTGAGTTCTGGAGCAGTTTGTTATGCTGCTTTCGTGTGGCAGTAGCTGACTAATGTATCATCATTTTGTATTAATTAGAAATTTAACAAATATGTACATGTATTTCTGAGTATCTCACAGAAATACATGTATTTTTCCCTTGAATTTCATTAACTGCACAGCATCCTGTTATCCAAAACATACCATTTCTCAATTAGTTTAACAAAGATCCTGGCAGGTTAGAATACAGAGAAGAGGTTCATATGCCTTCAATCAAAACAAAAGTTCACCTTGCCAGTGAAATGTTTACACTAACCTCTCCCCACAAGATGCAGATGTAGAAGACAAAGCAGTATCTATTTTTCATGGATGAGCTACAGAAAACATTACTTTTCAAAATAATAAAAGGTATTGATGGTGAAATACTGTGTTCAGGCTCATGGTCTATATAATCTCCCTCAGAAAATTTTCTCCCTTCTGTCAATATGTTTTAAGTTACTGGTTTCAAGAGCATTCTCTCCTCCCCTTCTGCCAACACTCATATCCACTAAAATCCAGGTAAGATTTCACAAAACTCCTGAAGAAAAATGTTAAGAAACCTGTAGGTCCCCAGAGTTTGCAAACTGCACCCAACATTATTTTTAATGCATTACTTTAATGCTTTATTTTTAATGCATTATGATTATTTTTTTATAGTTTATTGATTTTTACATAGAGGAAGGGAGAGGGATAAAGAGTTAGAAACATCGATAAGAGAGAAACATTGATCAGCTGCCTCCTGCACACCCCACACTGGGGATGTGCCCGCAACCAAGGTACATGCCCTTGACTGGAATCGAACCTGGGACCTTTCAGTCTGCAGGCCGACACTCTATCCACTGAGCCAAACAAGTCAGGGCACATCATGATTATTAATAATACTTATTTTCACTCCCACTCCAGAATAAAATAGCAAAACACTAAATGAATTATGTTAGTCAAATGTATTACGTTAGTAAAAAATTTGTATTTCAAGATAGATTTCAAAATATAAATGGGGCTTTTAGAATTGAAGAAAAAGCAAGCTAAATTTGAAGCGCTCCAGAGGCCATCAGCATTTCCAGGTCTCCAGAGGGCTTTGAAGGTGGCTCCAGAAGGCTTTGAAGGTGGCTCCAGAGGGCTCTGAAGGGGGCCTTGAGCTATTTGACTGTTACTCTATTTGATTATTACAAAATGCAAAAAGCATATTGGAAACTGTAGCCATCATAACCACTGGGGGGCTGGACTTGCTGCAACTCCTCTGTGACTCGGGCTGACACACACATGCGCAGGCCCCTGACCACTGCTCCCAGCCCTTCCCCCACCACTCTTCCTCACTCCCTCTGTCCCATTATACTTTCCTCCCTGCTACTCCTCAAGCATACTTGACACTCCTGCTCAGGACCTTCATCCTTGCTAGTCCCTCTGCCTGGAACGAGCACCCAAAGGGCTCATTCATTCCCCTACTTCATTGAGGTCCCTTCCCAGATGCCTCCCTCTCAAAGAGGCCATCCACCTCTGACTGCCTTATCTCAAATGGGCGTCTCAGCCTCTCTCTCCTGCCTCACTCTATTTTCTTCCCAGTGTTATGACTTTGAAATTATCTCATGCATTTGTGTTTTGTCTGCTTCTCCCAGGATCAGGGACTTTAATTGTGTAATTCACCACTGTATCCCAAGCTCTTAGGTAGTATCCGCACAGTGCACTCAGTAAGTGTTTAATGAATGTATAAATTGGGAGTTTTAGATGTCACTGCATGAAATAAAATAACAACAGAAAAACAAAACATTTAATTACTTTGAAATCAGGTTGTTTGTTAGACAAAAATCTTTCAAGACATAGAGCACATAGAGAGGGAGAAGGAAAAAAGAAGGAAAGAAAGCCTCCATAATACTGTTAAGAGGGCAGGAAACCATTTATTTAAGTACTGGTAAGTCACATGAGCCTGGACCAGCTTGTGGATTGGATCCGGGCATATTTTCAGAAGGGGAAAACCAGTGACAATATATTCTACAGGACTGAACATGATCTCAATGGCTGTCAAATACCATTTAGGAAAAAAGTATTTTAAATATTCCTACAATCAGTAAACAACTCAACCACTGCCACTCCAACTTTTCAGACGAGGCCTCTCCGGGACTTTCCTGTGAGACTTGCAGCATTTGAGTATGTGACATCTCAAGGACCATTATTAAAGAGATGCACAGTCACTTAATGAGGAAAATACGGCATTTTGTTAGAGACCTTACAGCCATGTTCCTGCCTTTTTACCTCAAAGCCCCATAAGTATGTTTGAATGACTCACAATAAACCTTGACAAATGATACATACAAAATCATCTCCTGTTTTTCCATTGCTTAGTTGGTACATGAAAAAATTACATCTTCTGTATACAACTGAATAAACTTTAAAATGCCTTTTCTCCCAAATAGAAAATTCTATTTATCAAATATGGAAGTCATTTTTGTCATCACATGATCTAATGTCTCAAAAACTTCAATCTGGATAAACAATGCTAAATTAAGGCTGGTATATTTTGAAACAGCAAGAATTTGTATGTGGAATGTTTAACAGCTCATGGATTCCTAGGACCACTCAGTATGACTTATACAAACACCAACCAAAACTCTACCAGGGAAGTCAAATTTCACTCACCATCCCAAACTAAAAATGCTTAGCGAAACCCAGAAATGTATAAGGTTCTTAATCTGAGGACTGTGGCCCTGGTGCAGAAAGATGGCACAATCACATCAGTGTTAACATTCATGGGGCGCTTCCTAGTTGCCAGCCCCTTCATACACATGTTTTTCTTTAATCCTCATAACAACACTCTGAGGTAAACACTCACTATCCTCATGGGGCAGAAGTTGAGGCCTAGAGAAATTAAATGACTTGGCCAATGTCACCTAGCCAGTGGGATTCGAGTCCTCCACAAGGCAAGGAAGGGAACTGCATGGAGCTTTCTTTTCTTGAAAGTTGACCAGAGTTCCAACAGCTAACACACCAAGTATAAATGGCATCTCACTAAAGACAGGTATTATTGTTCCCATTTTAGAGATGAAGAAAATGAGGCACAGAGAGGTATAGAGCATGGCAAAAGGAGCAAAGCCAGGGATCCAGATGAGACAGCTTGGCTCCCGGACCCTGTTCTCTCCATTCCACTGGGCCCAGCTCTGTCTGTCCCCCATGACTTCACATCACCTGAGCTTCTTCAGCCAAGGGATGAGTTAACTGGACTAGATCATGGCTAAGTTTTCTCCCAGTTTTTCAGTGATACGATGCTCAGACATGTGCAAAATGTATTCTTACCATGATGCAAACACTCAGGATGGAGTTTTTGAGGAATCCTGCTTTTTTGTCCCTCAGTGGAGGGAAATGCAACTGATGATGATCTTAATACACTCTGAGGATCGAGGCTTGTGGTTCAGAATTTGGTATAAACAAAAAATTTTCAATCACAAAGTTTTCTTATTATAGTTAACCATTTCATAAAGAGAAATGGAAATTTAAAAAAAAAACTTAACTATTTTTTCTATGATGCCTCTGTAGTTTATGTAGCTTCCTTGCTAGAAACAAAAGTCCTCAGAGCTTACTAGTACATCTCAGCATTCATATGAACTCCATTAAAACACATGGCCTATCAATATCTCTTGTTAAATACCATGATTACATGGAGTGGTTTTCTTGCACAATATTTGAAAACCACCTGTATTAGTTGCAAACATTCAAAGACAGATTTCACATAAACATCTAACTCCTAGCTTCTCTCTCTCAAATAATAACATTACTGAAAGGATCTACCAGCCAAGGGCCTGCACTCCAACATGGCAACACCAGGCTGGAGGAGCAATGGCTGCCTTTTTAAGTGAAGCAGGGCTCTCCAGTTTGCCAGCATCCCCACCACTCCCACTGACATTGAACTTGGTCACTTCACTCATACATGTGTCCTGAGTGAGAGATCCTCAGGCCACAGGCTCCCCATTATGAGCATGTCTGCTGTACAAAGTACATGAGATATTATTACATCTTCAAACTTGCTCTGCAGTAAACGACTGCTTCCTGTAAAACTAAAAACTACATCTATAGTAAGGAAATGCAGTAAGGGTCACGCCTCTTTAACAGTTGGAGTCACTTTTAAAATTCCATAATCCTTACAATGTCAATTATTTCATTAATGTACACCAGTGGGTTCTCAACATGGACAAGATATTACAATCAACTGTAATACCCAGCGGCATGGCTCAGTGGTTGAGCATCAATCTATGTACCAGGAGGTCACAGTTCAATTCCTGGTCAGGGCACATGCCTGGATTGTGGGCTCGATCCCCAGTGTGGGATGTGCAGGAAATAGCCAATCAACGATTCTCTCTTATCACTGATGTTTCTCTCTCTCTCCCCCCTTTCCCTTTCTCTCTGAAATCAATAAAAATATTTAAAAAAAACCAAAAACCAACAAACAGACTCTGGCCACCCCGGGTCAGTCACATAAGCTTTTGGGGTGGAGCTCAGGCAGCTTCACTTTTCTAGGTTCACCCAAGTGATTCTGATGGTGACCCAAGATGAAAACCCCCGACATAAACTCTACTGACATATAAGGTATGACTTAGAAATCAGTAAGACTATTTCTACAAGCCACAGATAAGAATAATTCTCGTGACTTTACAATAAACATTACATAAACCCTTAAAATGCTATGATCTTCCCAGGTTTTGACAAAATAATCTTTCTTTATTCCAACATCTGAAGAGAAATGCACACATAACATCTCTTGACCAAAGATTTTGTTTAATGTTCATATATTTTAGCAGATGTTTTGGTGTGGCCCCTGGAAGCGATGAAGTGAAGCCAGCCTGTGAAAGGGGGTTTCCAATGCAGGCTGAACATGGAGACACATTCATTTCAATCACACATTGCCAACCATTGGGCTGAGTTGGTGCCAAAATCCAGACGTCCAGTATTGGAAACACCCTATCAAAGATCGACTGGGTAAAGATCTACAACCTGAACTATTTACAGGTTACTGGGGGCCTCTGAAACGCTTTGCCTCTCTTCTCTCCCAAGGAAAGGAGACTTTGAAAATTTAACCTGGAATTTCTGAAGTGAAGGCTTTCAGTAATATGTACTTCGCTTGAGTTTATAAACTTCATTTCCTTCATTTGATGTTTGATACCTAAGGAAGCCTGGGCATAATTTATGCTTATTACCATGGTGCCCAGTTTACTTAACAGTGAGCTGTACAAATATGTCCCCCAAATTCCCCTGCTTTTGCCATTACTTACATAATTACACCATCTATTGAGACTCAGGCAGCCAAATTAGCGTTAGAAAGACTCCCACTGGATGAGATAGGTAAGGAAAAGGGTGCTTCAATTTCAAGCCCAGATGTGCTCCACCATCAAGGTCTGGTGATGGGGTCATGTGACCTAAAGTGTGCTCTCTTTGTGAATGCCACCAGGGAAGTGTCTGGCAGGAGGGCTCTAAACACATGCCAAAAGCAACCAGGGTTTCAGCTCTTAATTGTCAATGTTTATAGCTGAGTCCTGTTAGGTACCACTGGCCAAACACATTTAAAAATAATGTACATGAACATAATGCCAATATTTTAATTTTGAAAATCTAAGTAAAAGAGAATTTTTAAGTGTGTACAGTGTTAGATATTATGTTTGTCAGGAGCCCCCCACTCCCTGATAAATATCACTGAAAGAGAGAAACCTGGTTAGCAGCTTTAGACAGTTCAGTAATTACAACCATGTTAGAACTGCCAAATGATTGTTTTCAGTGCTGTTACTGTGATGATGGGATGCTCATGCACCCTCCTACCCTACATAAGCATTTTCTTCAAAAGTCTGGAAACGGTTCTGTTTCTACCAGAAGGCAGTCATCAAGTATCTCCCCAACCAGCCAATTGCTCCCTTTGGAAATCAGCCTTTCAGTGTGTAAGATGCACTGGTACCCAAGAGCCTTCTATTAAAATGCAAATATCCTATAGAAGGTTATAACTTAGGCTGGGAAGAGCAGGTGCTAATGTAGACAGGGACACCTGAGAGCAAAGTCTGTCCGGCTGTGACTTCAGGCCAGGTTTCTGGTCTGTCTTGCTTAAGTCTGTGTCAAATGGGACTAATACTGTGCTCTTAGCAAAGAATATAAAGCAACTAGCCCATGCCTTCCTAGTAGGCCCTTCTAGAAAGGCACTGGCTAGTGACAATTTTATACTAAAAGGGGATTATCAGAAATATCCCAGTTTGAAAAGCCTGGAATCAAGATTCAATAATCCAGGTCTGTTTAGCCTCAGAGTCCAAGCTTCTCCCCACTCCAATCCCTTGCCTCCCTTTATACCAAAAACCCCTAGCAAAGAGGCTGGAGGAAGCAAGATACACTTTGCCCTAGCATTGTTTAAGCCCTGAAATGTTCTAGGCAACCAAATATTGTAGGTAAAGCAAGAAATGACTCAACTAATCTTCATAATATCCTTAACCTGGAAAATAACTAACCAAGTTCAATTCCAAAGTATAAAGATAAAGACACAGGTTTCCTTTCCAAATCTTTTTAAAAGTCTTCCAATTCCCTTAATATTAACTACCCTCGATTAATTGCATAACTGGTATTGTGTGTATGCCATGAACATATACAGAGACATATATGTATATCGTTCCTCATATATGCACACCTGCAGAGAAGATCCGTTTCAAAGACATGTTTCTCACTCCCCAAAGTTACCCTCTCAACTTACTCTTTTCCCAGCCCTAGAAGCACTTGTCCGGTTTTATTTTCATTTCATTTCTGAAAACACTTCTTGAAGAAGAGGCTAGGAAGAGGACAAGGCCCAACACTGCAGGAAGGGGCTGTGTTTCTGCAGGAGGCAAAGTGACAAGCAGTGACCACCAAGTCTGATGTGGGCAATCCTGGCACAGAGGTGGGCAGGTGCTGCAGGGCAGCGGGAAGGGCCAATTGTAATGACGCTGTCTTAGCAGGTAAAAGAGGCTTACTGTCCTGAGGGAAAATATTTCTGCTTTACATATAGTCTTACCAAAATAAACATTCTAGTTCATATTTCACTAGGTGAGGTATTTAACAAATATGGTAGCATTCTTAACTCCCAATTGGACGAACTTCCAGGATGGGGTAGTTTACTTCATAGTTTTGCAGTGAGGGTGAATTAAATACTGAAGGAAATTGTTCAGAACAGTCTCTGTACAAAGTGCAGACTCACTGTGGGTACCAAGAAATGGACCCAAGTTCTGTAAGGCCTACAGCTTTAGACCCTCTTTATGAAAAAAAAAAAAAAGCAAGGTTACAAATACAAAATGCTTACAAAAGTGATCTTCTGTCACAATGAAGTACAAAATTTTAAAAGCTGTCATCACCAAAACATCACAAATTCAAATCCAGAAAAACAACCAAGCATGTGAATTAATTAACCACCTTGCACACCACCCTAAATGCTTCTTTTGGGCTGCACACTCTTTGATTACTTCTTACATGACAATGATTTATATTAATATTTTCTATGAGATGCAAAGATAAATGAGTCTTTTCTCAAATGTGGGTGGTTGATATTTGTATTTAATTATTGATAATTCAGAAAAGTTACTTTCAGACTCACAGTTCTTTATTGGTGATGCTAAAAATTTTTAGGATGGTTGTCAAATTTGTAAATACTTCTATTAATTTTCTTTCATATATGAGCCATGAGAACTCAGGGTACTACAAACTTTCTTGTGCACTGACTTTAAATATTCTTTGTGTTGATGACACTCATTAATCAGTTTGTCAGTAATTATACACATACACACACACACTCAAATCAAATGAGCAAGAAATTTAAACACAGAATTTAAAAATGCTGATTTGCTCTAGCAGTTGTGGCTCAGTTAGTTGGGCGTTGTCCCATGCACCAAAAGGTTGCTGGTTCAATTGTGGGTCAGGGCACATGCCCAGGTTTTGGGTTTGATACCCAGTTGGGGGCATGCAGAAGGCAGCTGATCTATGTTCTGCTCTCACATGATGTTTCTCTCTCTCTCTCCCTTCCTCTCTCTCTCTAAAAATCAATAAAAATATTTTTAAATGGTGCATTTATAAGTATATATTTGCATCATAACAGAAGGAATGTCCATATTAACCACACTTAGATAAGACTTAATCCTCTACTTACAATTCTATACATCTAAAAAGTAGAATTTTACATACTAGCTTCTGGCTCCATACATTCAAACAGATTCCTATTAGCAGAGGTCAATAGTCCAGGTTCATGCTGCAGCGCTACCTTTGCCCCATCCCTGCCCGTGTGTAAGGACCCTAGGTGAGCTGGCACAGCAGATGGTGTTCCTGGGAAGTCATTCTCACATTAGGATGGCTAGGAATAACCTACAGAGACACACTGAGCTGTATAAATACATCCCACTAAACCCAAACTAAAGGTGTTCCCCAATTCACTTCCCCTTAGTTATGTCTCAAAAATACTCTCAACTACGATGTAAATGACCCCAAGGAGAAATGTTACAGAGGGAACGTCAGAGTGGAAAGGACAGCATTAATCAATTGATATTAATCTTACTTTTTCAAGTTTGACAAGTTACGATCCCATGAACACAGTGCTGTGCACACTAATAGGGCTCCTCCAGTGCATGGAAAGGACTGGGTGGCCCCTAGCAATGTATTAAAAAATGATGAAACATATATTGTACAAGTGAGGAACCCTGGGGTTTGAGCTTCATTAGCTTCATAATAAATTTGCCTCTATGGTTCCTATTATTATTCATCATTTATCTCAGTCTGTACATGTCTAGTCTCTCCAAATAAATTTCAATTCCTTGGAGACAGGAAGTACTGTCTTAAATATTAGCATATAGGAAATACTAAAAAGTGTGTATGGTAGTTATCACTATCCATACTGATCTTGACAGAGACAGAGAGAGAGAATGTATGTATAAGAGAAATGTATGTTTGTATTACATATACATATATACATATGTGATATATATACATGTAAATACATATGTACATATATTATTTACTAATGTATTATATGTGTATTAGGGTCTTACTTATATATAATGTATGTACATATGTAAAGGAATATATATTTATGTATAAACATACATACATTTATCTATGCATTATGTATATACATCAATTCTACATATGATACCAACGGAACAGTGAGTCTTTCCAGGCTGATAACATGGTGTCCAGATTGTGTCCCTACAAGGTCTATCTCAGGAGAAGGTCACTATTATAGCAGGCAGTGAACAGGGCTTCCTTTGAGAAGCCACTGTGGGGGGTGAGGCGAGGGCCATGAGGAAACCATCAATGTTGGTGCTGGACAGAGAGAGTCTGCAGTTAGTGACTCAAGAAGAGTCATTGACTCCTGCCAACATGGAGACAGAGCCATTGGGAAGACTCCATCCTTAAAGAGCACATCCATCAGTCTGGTCTCTGCTTATAGCTGGCCTTAAAAAAAAATAGGTCAAAACAAATGCAACATTCGAGGGCTTACTGCAAGCAAAAAATATACATTTTAAAACTGATTTAGCCTACTAAATGAAAGGCATTTTAAAAAACAAATACACACACACACACACACACATTTCTGACATCTGCCATTTCTGATTTTCAGATTCTAAATAAACATTTATTATTTAACACATTCGCCAGGTCAATATGAAACAAATTGATTACCCCATCATGAAATAAAATGTATTGTCTGCAATCCATCAAGTCTTTCTTCCATGGTGCCTGTGACAGCTCTGCACTGTCCAGATCTGTCAGGGGTAAGGAGGGGGCAGGGAGAGAAATACAAAGGCATGTCAAGTATGGTTCTGTCTTCAAAGCCAAAGCTGAATAAAAGGGAGGATTTTTAAAACATATGTATTTTTTATTGATTTCAGAGAGGAAGGGAGAGTGAGAGAGATAGAAACATCAATGATGAGAGAAAATCATGGATCGGCTGCCTCCTACTGGGGATCGAGCTCACAACCTGGGCATGTGTCATCACCAGGAATTGAACTGTGACCTCCTGGTTCAAAGGTTGATGCTCAACCACTGCGCAACACCAGCCAGACAAAAGGGAGGATTTTTAAGGGAGTCAATAGCATTGTGTCCTTTTGGACCTCAGTCTAGAATATAAGGCCTCTGGCTTCCAAACAGTCCTAGGAAATAGGAAAGCCCCTCTCATCAGATGTCACAGCCTGCTCCCGCCTTGAGGCTTCTTCACTGCCATCAACAGGAAGAATCAGGTTTTCTGAATACAGCTGCCAGTGTGCATTTCCAGAATTGTCAAGATGGGAAGTGTCTCCAACATATACTATATGTACTCTACAGGAAGCCACTTTCCAGAGAATACGGAAGGCTTTTGTCAACCCAGTCTGTTGCAGGCAGCAGGGTGTTCTGTGTGTATATCTCACACATCAGAAGACACATACACCAAAGGAAAATAATCAGAAGCTGCTTGTGAAACTTATGAGACAGGATGTTCACTGGCAATGTTTCATACAGGGTGAGCTGTGTTTACAGGTGAGATGTGGGCAAAAGGAGAAACTACTGAAGATGGTGTTTTAGAGAATGTCATGCAGTTTTAGATTTGGGTCCTCCACCTCCACTGCAGTGATGGCGAACCTATGACACGCGTGTCAGAGGTGACACACGAACTCATTTTTTTGGTTGATTTTTCTTTGTTAAATGGCATTTAAATATGTAAAATAAATATCAAAAATATAAGTCTTTGTTTTACTATAGCTGCAAATATAAAAAAATTTCTATATGGGACACGGCACCAGAGTTAAGTTAGGGTTTTTCAAAATGCTGACACGCCGAGCTCAACAGGTTCGCCATCACTGCCCTAGTGTATATGTGGTGTGCACAAGCGTGTGCATACGGTCATGCGCACGCATATGTGTATACACACACACACACACACACACACACACACACGCACTTAAAACTTCCCTGGCTCTGTACCTGCAACCTTCTTGTGAACCATGGGAGGAAGTAAGAGGGTATGTTGCCGCCAAGCCACAGGGTGTAGGCAGAGAGCAGGGTAGGAAGTGACAAGCCTTTCATTCATTCATTTTTTCATTCACTCATTCTTTCTCCCCACAGGAAATGTCCTCGTGGGACTCTGCCCAGAGGCCCAAGGCCCAGTGCCTGTT
>NW_006383016.1:1613011-1617204 GCF_000327345.1 Myotis davidii | reverse complement strand
TTCTCATCCTCATTATACAGAGCAGGAAACTGAGGCACTGTGTATTTAAGCCAATTGCCCACAGTCAAACAACTGACAAGTGGCAGAGATGTGTATTCAAACCCATATAAGCTGGGTTCACTATGCTACCTCTTAGATGATCCTCATCTCAAGAGTTCAGTTACTTTCTGAAGGAGGAAACACAGTTCCATTGTGTCTGGAAGGGGATTAGGGATGGTACCATCTAGTTGCTTACCTATTTGACAATATGACAGGCACAGGTCTGCGCACCTATCTGAAATTCAAATTCCAGCTCACACTTACCAGCCATGGAAATGTAGGCAAGCTATATAACCTTTCTGTGCCTCAGTTTGCTCACTTATAAAGTAGAGATGATAAGGGCCTAGTCCACATCGTACACCCACCTATTTAGTATATCATGATGCCGCTCAGAGAAGATAATGCAAATGTTCACTAAACTATCCCTGGAGCCAAATTCTACACTATTGATAGTAACTTCCTTATTTTGCTTTCCAGAGACTTTTATCTTTATTAATTACATGGTTTACAAATCTACCCTATGAAATGAAGCAGCATGGATTTATTACCTGGGATTTGGAGATGAAGAAACTAACAGGTAGAGATTCACACAAAACCTGCTGACATTCAGAGTCAAGAACCACCAAGTCATAGCTACTGTGAGCCACTATTAGTCAGTAATACTCCATCTCCTATTGAGGCCTCCGCAGGAAAACCTGAGTCACCAACAGCAATGCTGAGGCTCCTAACATCTGGGCAAAGTTTCAGATGACCTGTTGATTTAGTACCATCACAAGAGTAACTGAATTGGGCCAGATTCTGTGTTTCAGTTTAAAAGGTGTGTCCTGCCCCAGGGCCTTTGCACTCTCTGTTCCCTCTGCCTGGAACTCGATGTTCCCTGTATGTCCTCATGGCTAACTCCCTCACTTCTGTCAAGGTTTTTGCTCACCTATCAGCTTCTCAGTGAGGCCTATCCTGGCCAGTCGATTAAACATTCCAACCCGTCCTCCTCTCAATCCATCTCAGCCTGTTCTAATCTTTCCCTTTTCCATACCACCTTCCAACATAGTATGCAATTTACTTCTTTTTTTAAAAAATATATTTCATTGATTTTCTACAGAGAGGAAGGGAGAGAGATAGAGAGCTAGAAACATCGATGAGAGAGAAACATCGATCAGCTGCCTCCTGCACATCTCCCACTGAGGATGTGCCCGCAACCCAGGCACATGCCCCCGACCGGAATCGAACCTGGGACCCCTCAGTCCGCAGGCCGACGCTCTATCCACTGAGCCAAACCTGTTTCGGCTGTAATTTACTTCTTATTCTGATAGCTTGTTGTCTATCTTCCACAACCAGAACATAAACTCCCCCAAAACTGGGATCTTTGTTCACCGAAAAATACCAAATGGCTAGAACTGTGCCTGGTAAAAAACAGGTGCTTGATATATATTATTACACAAGTAAATTCAAAATGCATAGGCACTTTTACAAATGTACCAAATAATCAAAGATTTCACAGCACTGGGATGCATGGATGGAGAAGCAGGCACTTCGTGGGTCTGTGACATGACGTTCAGTGCTAAATTTAGTGCTCTTGCTGTTTCTGTAATTCCTAGTTACCAATTTAACTTCACCTATTTAGGATATGCATGTCAAGAATGTTTATTTGTTTGTTTGTTTTACAAACTCAAGTATCTACTCACAGGTAAGAAGCAAACACATCCTGATCAGCTTTTCCCTTCTCCAGGAAATAGAGCCAGGCTGTGGATAAAGTGACAGCGAGGCTGACGCAGAAACACTTCACAGTGACAGGGCCATGGGGTTTCTAGGCAATTTAAACTGGGGGAGAGTTTTACTGGCCTACTCAGGCTGTATACAGAGATAGGTGCTCCCCTACTAGACAGTGATGACACACCAAGAAGGAAACAGGAACACAGGTGCAGCACTCTTCCAAGAGAAAGGAAGAGGAGCTAAAACAGCGGCTGGTGAAAATCAGACTTCCCTTGGCTGTAAAGCCCCAGGTCCTTGTTCCTTATGGGTACAGGGAAATAATGTAAAACAAGAGCTAAGTGTACACGTGTAAGATAAAAGAGACAGCTACACTCAACTTAATGCACTTAAGCTGTACTAAACAATACAGTTCTGATGAAAACTATGGGCCTTGTACACTAAAGGCCTTGAAAAATCTGTCAAGCAAGAAACATGCCATTGTCCCATAAACCTTCATTTCATTGCTGCTTTAGGGTTTTGACTAGTGGCTAAAAGGAAATAATTCAGAAAGGTCCCCAAGATGGAAATGCCACCTAACCATATCTCTAATACTCTTATGATTGTTAAATAGCAAGCTCCTTGAGAAAAAAAATTAAAGATAATATTAACATAGATCTCTTAGCCATCTATCTTTTCACGCATCTTTCTAAGTGGCCACTGCACAACATGGACATGAAATCAGTAAGTCAGTCATTAAAAACAACCACCTAACTGGCTCTAAAAATTTAGACTGAACCACAAGCAATAAATACCACTTAATAGATCTTTCACTAAGTACTTTGTCTGATATATTTTTACTCATGTCTCTTCATCAAAAGCATAGTTATTTGACACTGACTAGAAATAAGGATTTTTAAATTCTTGAATCAGGTTATTTTTATTCTTTCTTTCCGCATATGGAGCTGGTGTTTGAAAGTAAGGGGCCTCTCCTCAGCGGAGGGACACAATAATTTAAGAAGGTCTCTTCACCCTGGGAATTTCTACTGTTTGTTCATTTTAACATTTACTTTTCCATAAAGTTTGCCAATTTCAAACTACTTCCAAAGTATAGTAATTGTTAGCCTTGCTACACAGTTCTCCTAAATCATAGCTATTGTTATAAACTTAATTTTTCAATATTTTCACTAAAAGAAAAACACTGGCCTTTTGAAAACGGTCATTACTTAAAAGCTGAGTTTAAGAAAATTTATGAAACCCTTAACCCTCTTAAAAAATGTTTGCACAATCCTTAAGACAGTTTCTGCAAACTTATAAAGCTCTTGTGATTCACCAACAATCAGCTTCAAATCATCTACAAATGTGTTACAGTTAATCCAGATTAACTAACACATTTTAATAAATTTATACCTTCTTTTAACCAGCTAATCTAGTACGCAGGCAATGTGGAAAAGTTATTTTGCATTAACTAGTTGAACCTGAAATAACTGTTAGCCAGAGTGAATGAACTATGCAATGACAACCTTCCCTAGATAAGAAAACACTACTTATTTACTTATACAATATACATATTTATTTACTTTACTTATTTAGTTATTTTTCTATTTATTATTTAAGGTAAGGAAAGGAACTTGAACTAACAAATTTCTATTGGAACTTTGCATTATGGGAGTTTTAGTATTATTTTAAACCACCCATCATGAAAAATCTGATTTATCCTTTAAGCAACTTCAGTTATGACTATTCAGTTATGAAATGAATCAGCAAATTTGATAACTCCATTAAACTGCTTTTAAGATGATCAAAACCTGCCTAGCTCTTCAGCCATACCTTTATCAGAGGAGATGGCAGAAGCTATTAAATGGATGTTTAAAGCTAGGTATGTTTCAAAAACCTGGTCAATTACTCATCAGGATTATCTTTTGAATGGCATTCTGTAGACATTCTGAATGACTTTTTTTAAAAACCATTCATCCCATTCGAAACAAGCATTCAACGCTTCACAAACACCCACTATGTGCTAATAGAAAGCATTACTCTAAGTAAAGGAGCTTAAATCGGCCTTGTTATTCGTGCATAAATACACAGCAGTCCTGATTTATTCTCTCAACTTTGTAGAAACCTGAGCGGCATCCACGTGGCTGAATCCATACCATTCATTTGGAAATGACTTTCTGGGGCAATTTACAGGTTCTTTGGATTAGACAGCCCCTTTGGGGCATCACCTTCACCTTCCAGCCTACCCAGGACAACTCGTGGGCGCTGGCCACACCTTTCGCAGGTGGCTGGATCGCCTGAGCCAGATGAACGGACCCATCACCCCTCGCTGGAACTCCGGATCGAAGTGTGCAAATGTGTGCAAGGACTTCTTCGGATTAAAGGACTTGTTGAAAAGCCCCGGGGCCCTGAGCAGGAAAGTAAAGCGGCCACCCCGCGAGGCGCCCCCTCCCCGGCGGTCCCGAGGCCCC
>NW_006383016.1:1602880-1611927 GCF_000327345.1 Myotis davidii | reverse complement strand
GGGAGGGGGGTGAGGCCACCGCCGCTGGGAGGAGGGATCAGGGCGCGCGGCAACAGCTGTGCGGCCCCAACCTCTGCTCCTGCACCAAGGCCTCACCTGGGAGCGCCTGCCATCAACTTTTATCTCACGGGCCTGCTCTTCGCAGTTGGTAATCGGTGCAATCTGTTTGGAGCCTCCTTGGTTATGTATATTGCATTCTTAGCATAGACTAGTACACATCTATTAATTACACATGCATCCAGCCATGGGGAGTTACCCAGGCCCCTCTCCAGGACATTTGCTTGCACTTGGCCACCTGTCTAGGTGTGACACTGACATTCACAGGGGACCCAGGAAAGGTAATTGTGTGCACCTTACTATCTAAACCTTCTTTAAAAAAAAAAAGGCCCTATTCTCTGGAGGTTTGTACTAACTAATTGATTTTAATGAAGTTTCCCACTAGGCCAGAAGAAAATCTTAGCTTTATTTAAATTTCAAAGTAGAGTGCTTGATTACCAAGTGCATTTATTAGCCTGTGTTTTACATATGTACCACGTTTGTTATATACCCTGCTGCTTTTGGGAAAACAGAAACAAATGATTTTATTTCTTCCCAGATTACAAACCCCCCACTTCCCTAACTCAGATCTGGGAATTAACCCATCTGTCTCCCTGGGAGCAAACTGTCAGAGGAGAAATGACAGTGCATTGGTTAAAGCTAGAAGGTCAAGGGACATATTAACTCTTCATCTAAAAGAGAAGGGATTCCCCAATCAATCAAGGTGGCACCGTCCTGAAAGCATTTCAACCAGAATGTTGACCACTTAAGCACTGAAGTTGAATTTGTTAGCTCCCCTGAAAACAAGCATTTTCCCAAGAATCAATTACCTCATTGTCCCCACCCCCACCTCAGTTACACTCATATTTTTGCCTGTTAAGTGTGTGTTCCTCTATAGCAGTGGTTCTCAACCTTCCTAATGCGGCGAACCTTTAATACAGTTCCTCATGTTGTGGTGACCCCCAATTTCATTGTTACAAATTGAACATAATTAAAGCATAGTGATTAAGCACAAAAACAATATGTAATTATATATGTGTTTTCCAATGGTCTTAGGCGACTCCTGTGAAAGGGTCATTCGACCCCCAAAGGGGTCGCGACTCACAGGTTGAGAACCGCTGCTCAATAGCATTTTTGTAAGTGCCTAAGGAATATTACATGATGAAGAGCTTATGATCCAATAGTGCCTTTTAAAATTAATGCAGGTATATCAAAATTAGCATTTCTCCTTTGGACAAATTTCACTTACCCTCTTGGTGCAGATATTTAGAGAAATAGTATTCCCCTCTCCATAAACTATACTCATCTATAGTGTTATTTCCAATAATAGGATTGTTAAGGTGTTTTCATTTGTGTGTTTAGAGTAAAAGCATAGCAAAGTTTTGCAGCTATAATACTTGGGCATGATGAATTCCCTCACCCATGACATTTTCTCTTCTTGCTCCTTTCTTCTGTTTCCCAGCTCACAAGGTAACACACTTATGCTGAGATGAGAGTTGGGTTGGGTGAGGCTAGGGCAGTTGTGTTGTTGAAGTTCAGTTTGATGCCAAGAATGGTTTCCTGGGCCCACGTGGGGGTGGGCCTGATAATCAGCCAAGGACCCGGTTGGCGGGAGACTGGAACTAGGGCCAAACAAGGATCTAAAGAGCAGGACTTAGAATTCTAGATCTTGAATTAGAATTTTGGCAGCTGTGCAATACATTCAGTTGCCCAGGCTGGGAAGGACTTCAGCTAAGAGCAGACAGAATATATGGCAGACACACACAAAACAAAACAGGACAGGGAAAGAAAATGCAAAGGCTTTAGTCCAACAGGTGCCCGAACAGCTTCCCCCTAGAGATGTGTTAGGCACCCCCACCATGCATTCTCCAGAGCTCTGAAGAAGAAGCAGCTCTGTCCTCTGGAGGAAAAACTGTCAATGGGGAATTAACTTCAAAGAAAGTGTGGAGAGGAACAGAGGTAGTTCACGAGAGAGAGCTCAGAGATGGAAAGTGCCAGAAATGTGTAGGTGAAAGATGAAGTAAGGAGACTGAGTTTCCACTAATGGCTATCAGTTTCAGTATTCCTAAAATAAAACCTTGATCGGTCAAATTTAATAAATAGATTTTGCTAACAAAGGAGTCAACATAAAATAAATCAATATTTTTATTTTTTAAATTAAATTGTTTTCGTTACCTTGGGCAATTACTAATTTTTTTGAAAGAGAGTCTTTTTTGCATGTAATAACCCACTTTATCAATTCTTCATATATGAACTAAAGCTCTACTTATATGACATCTGATCATATTTTTTTATATGTCCACACTCTAGAGCAGGGGTGGGCAAACTTTTTGACTCGAGGGCCACAATGTGTTCTTAAACTGGACCGGAGGGCCGGAACAAAAGCATGGATGGAGTGTTTGTGTGAACTAGTATAAATTCAAAGTAAACATCAGTACATAAAAGGGTACAGTCTTTTTTTTTTTTTTTTAGTTTTATTCATTTCAAATGGGCCGGATCCGGCCTGCGGGCCGTAGTTTGCCCACGGCTGCTCTCGAGGCATTTCTGGTCTTTATATTAGGTACAAAGTCATGGTCTTTAAGATCTGGAAGGTACTCTGGCCATCAGACCCACTGATTTTATAGATGAGGTAAGGATGCAGTAAACTGAGGCCAGAAGCCTGGAGTGAGTTCTCACCAGGCATACACAGTCTGTTTCCTGTCTGTGTTCATAGTGCACGCAGTAAGGCAGCAATAGACCAAAAAAAAAAAAAAAAAAAAAAGGCAAACAGAGTAACCACAGGCAAACTTTAAAAAATTGCTTTATAATGGCATGCTTACCATTATATACTAAAAATGTTTGTTTCAGATAAAGTCAACACTAGATTATAAAAACATAGAACAAACCCTTCAACCTATTATGTCCAAGAGAAAGTGATGGCTGATATACCTCTGTGTTTTCAAAAAACATTTGACTGCCTGACTTGGGTAGTAAAGATACTTCAAAAGGGACAGTGAGAGAACTGAGGGGTCAGAAGGATATGATAGCAGCTGTGGACTAGAAACCATTTGCCTATCCCCAGAGCACTGTGCCTCCCAGTGTGTTGGCCTAGACAAAGTATGGACATATAGTGGCCCCATAGCTTGGTGCTTAGCATTACAAATGATCTGGTATCCAATCACAGTTTCCCCAAACCCATCATGGCCATTACTCAAATTCTAGGTGCCAGGAAGGTCTAAATCTATTAGCCTAATGGAGCCATTTGAAGCCACCAAAGGGGTCTGTTTCATGCGATTGTCTGGCCTCCACATACAGGATTCTGTTAATCTAGGGATACACTGATAATCAAAACCATGCACTTCCTGTGCCCTGTGTGGACATCTGTTAATACTACAAGAGGATATGTATGAACATTGGATTCTATTTTGAATTTAACTCTCCATACTGCCTTCCACTCTGGGTTTTCTGGATCATTCTGCCAGTCCTCTTAAGGGATCTTTCAGGTTTTCCAGATGGAAGCAGGATCCTAGGGTGGCTTGAGGCATTCCTTTACCGCCACCACTGTTTAGATGGAGCAAATCATGAACCCAGGTCTTTTTCAGCTCATGCCAGCCAATGGCCATTTATAAGAAGTTTTGACACTCCCCAGCTCTTGAAGACTCAGGCTGCCACTTCTGCCAACAGCAACCTTTGCCTCAATTGGATGTTTTCTTTAGGTCCCACCTTCTTCCAAGGAGGATAATGTCTACTCCACATTTTCTGGTTTAATATTTATGCAACCAAGTCTTAAGCTATTTGTATTGATTTTATCCCAGCTCAGAAATGAATCAGCTTTATCTGCTCTTTGATGATTCATTCTCACTTTGGCCCCCAGTCTCATTCCTAGAATTAAGGTTTAGCCTTAGAAAGAGTAACAGAGGTTCTCTGGTCTGATGCCACCAGTCACCAACCCTCAGGGGCATTACCCCTGAGTTCCCCACCTGGCAGTTTCTGCCTTATTGGTTATATACATAGTTATGACATTGCATTTCCAGCTCCTTGCAGTATTTCTTCAGAACTAGAATAATGAAATACCCAGCTGATGACTACAGTTCTAACTGAACATCACAGGCCTACCCCCTACTGCAGCCTGCCACACTGCTGCCCAATGATAGCTACAACCCTAACCTGATGGGATAAGGCCAGCCCAGCCTCCAGTTTAAATAAGAGCATAAGAACAGCCACGCCATCAGTATTTCACTGGTTCTTTTTTACATGATTGAACATCTATGCCAGGCTCCTGGTGCACAGTTGTAGAAGGTGTTACTTATACAGGCAACTGCATTAACAGTGACCCCAGGATTTGTATAACCATTCAGTCCTGATCCAAGGGATACACATTGAATAAGACAAGAACAGTCTCTCCTCATATGAGGGAGTAGCTAATGCTTTGCAGGGTCCTCCTGAATTGGTCCTCAAAGCCTGCCAGTGTGACTTAGTTGACTCCATGTACTGTTCTTATCCTCTTGGCTGCTCTGGTGTCTGCCATTTCCCTCTTGCATTAGATTATCAGCTTAGGCTATAATGGAGTCACCAAGGCACTAATACTTAAAAACAACTGCACAACCTTTCTGCCCAGACATGTGTCCTGGGCATTACTCGTGCTCACCCAGCAACGCCTAGTGTTGAACATTTTCTCTCTTCAGAGGCTGCCAGCACCTTTTTTTGTTTGTTTTGGTTCTAGCTTTTTGAGGTTTCACCAGCTCCCACTATTACAATCCATTCCTCTGGGACTCAGACAAATGTCAATGGAGACTGGGCTGGAGGATCAAGTTGGGAACACTGCTCCCTGGTCTCACCTCCCCTGCTAGAATCCCTCAGCACCAGGCTTCATCATCAGAATAAGCTTCCCATTCAATGACCACCATAATGGGATCTCTGCAGAAACTTCCTAGCCCTGTTTCCTTCAGTCCCTCAGTATCCTGACATTTCAAATGCACTCATTGTACACACACAGGCCACCTTGCCTTTGCAGGTGCTGTTTAGCCCACCTGAAACATTCTTCCTCTTCCCTCTCCCCCACCAAACACACTTCAGCAGCTCTGCTATCACCTCCTCCAGGAAGCCTTGTCTGTTGAGCTACATGCTTATCATCTGTGCCTCAGCCAAGCTCCTTCTGCATTAGATTTTGACTGTTGGTTTACTTGTCCTTTTAAAAAAATTTTTTTTTTTATTGATTTTTTACAGAGAGGAAGGGGGAGGGATAGAGAGTTAGAAACATCAATGAGAGAGAAACATCGATCAGCTGCCTCCTGCACAGCCCCTACTGGGGATGTGCCCGCAACCGAGGTACATGCCCTTAGCGGGAATCGAACCTGGGACCCTTCATTCCGCAGGCTGTCGAGCCAAACCAGTCAGGGCCGGAAAAAAATTCTTGAACACAAAGCCAAATCTCGACAAGTTGGAAAAGAGAAAGGCAAATATAAGGAAGAACTTATTGAGAAATGCAGGAATAAATGTAACCTGTTGTGTAACCACAGTTAAGCTGTAGCTCTATCCGCTGAGCCAAACCGGTTAGGGCTTGGCTGTAGGTTTTTTTGTTGTTGGTGGTTTTTTTTTGTCTTGTATTTTTTTTTAATTAAATCTTTATTGTTCAGATTATTACAGTTGTTCCTCTTTTCCCCCCCCATAGCTCCCCTCCACCCGGTTCCCATCCCACCCTCTGACCTTACCCCCACCCCACTGTCCTCATCCACAACTTCTTATTTAAACCAGTTGTTCCCAAATCGTTTTTTGTTTTTGTTTTTTAAAATATCTTTTTATTTTGACTTCAAAGAGGAAGGGAGAGGGAGAGAAAGAAATATCATTGATGAGAGAAATCATCGATTGGCTGCCCCCTGCACGCCCCCTACTGGGGATCAAGTCTGCAACCTAGGCATGTGCCCTGACCAGGAATTGAACCCTGACCTGGTTCCTAGGTCAACGCTCAACCACTGAACTGCACCGGCAGGGCCCAAACCATTTTTTTAAAAAAATGTATTTTTTATTGATCTCAGAAAGTAAGGGAGATGAAAAGGAAGAGGGAGAGGAAGAGGGAGAGGGAGAAAATCATTGATTGGCTTCCTCCTGCATGCCCCACACTGGGGATCAAGCCTGCAACCCAGGTATGTGCCCTGACTGGGAATCAAACTCAGGACCCTTTAGTCCACAGGCTGATGCTCTGTCCACTGAGCCAAACCAGCTAGGATGGCCCAAATGTTTTTAATCAAGAGCCTCATCAATACAAATTTTAAACTTGATATCACCAATATTTATATTTTTATTTATAAATTATATATAGGCACTACTATTCAAATATAGTATTTATATTACAAAATATGTCAGATACTTTAAGAAGGTAAGTTTTTCAAAACAGAAATGGAAGGTCTCATTATCTTCATCCCACACCCAGAGTATTATCTGACCCCCATCTTGGGATGACTGCATTATAGTTTGGAGGCCACTGATCTAGTCTTCTTGAGAAAAGGGACCATTTTTCATTGTGCTTGCCTGTAGTGCTCAATAAAAGTTGTACAGGGGTATAATTTAGCACTGTGATAAGGCAATGCACTAAGATTTCAATGCTGAAGCAATTTCTAACAATTTCTTACAGTTCTCCTTTTATGTAGCATCAGTGAAAGACTGTCTTCCATCATCTCTGAGTCTGGATAGATTACATAATAGTTATACCTTCCCATGATCATGGCCCAGCCTTTAAGGAGACCTCTTTTCAGGTCCAGCACAGTGTCACTGCACTGTGCCCCTAATAGGCACTTAGAAAGTGCTTGTCTCATTGGTTTTGATGGCACTAGTTTCCTACTCTCTGCTGATGCAGACAAAGCCATTCAACTGGACAGAGATAAGCAGAGAGGCATTCAGCCATGACATGAGATCTGACACTGGCTCTCCTTTCATTTGACTGACTAGGACACCTTTCCCTTTCACAGAAGTTCAAGTTCATCATGATGGTTGTTTTAAATAACATTCATTGAGTGCCTACTGCTGTGTCAGGCATTGAACTAGATGTATTAACATACAATAGTTTTTAAACCCTCTGAGATAAATGGATGCATTATGTCCAAATTGTGAGTGAGGAAAAACAAGACCCAGGTAAATAAGGTAATTTACTGAGGTCCATAAAACTATTAAGTGCTAGAACTAGGATTTGAACTCAGGACAGCCTAACTCATGTTAAGAGCATCTAACTATGTTAAGATTCTTAACATAGATCCATATTGCATTTGAGTGTGATAGATTATTTTTCTATTTCCCCTTGAATTTGGGAGAAGAACCAGGCTCTTGGCCAGAGGTAGGATCATGCTCACATACCACATGGACACTAAGATTGGGGGCAAAAGCATCCTCTATCTCAAATGCACTTAGGAGGGGGTTCAAGGGTCAGGATGGGATATTGATGATGGAGGGGGCTTGGGCATCCATCAGGTATTGAGGTTCTTGGCTTGTCTTTTCCCTTTCTTGCTCCTTTGGAAAGTACTTTCATTGCTATTGCCTAAATACCTTACTTTAAAATTGAACTTTATATAGAAATAGGACTTTGAAAAGATACTGGTGTTTTGCTCTTTAGCTAGTTCCCAACTTACCTTTCATCGTGTACCTTCCTTCTGTTGATATTGGGGTAGAGAGAGGAACACCCGCATCACCTATCATGTGGAAAGGTGACTCTTTTTGCTTTTGTCATGGTCTTTGTCTCCTGTGTGTAATGACTTTAACCATGTTGCTCTTCAGCCAACTGCCTGACATAATCTTATTTGCTGTTGTAGTTTTAGTTCCGTAGAACAAACAGCCCTGCTAAATGCCATCTCACAGGGCCCTGCAACCCAGCCCCTTCTCTTCCAGAGCTGGATTCATGTGGAATCTAGTGTTACCTTTCAGAAAATGGACCGGATTTCAGAAATTCTACAGGAAGGACTTTCCCCCTTGGTTTTATAACTAAATGTACCTTTCTATAATTTTCATCCTGGTGTGCTTTTGCCAACATCTGTAGTGCCTCATTATATAATGACTTTTTTTTAAAAAAATTAATTTTAGAGGTCTCAAACTCAGAAGTCTTAAGGGCTAGGAAAAGGAAGTAATGAGAGAAGAAGGAAGTATGTGCGTGCATGTGTATGTATTATGTGACTGGTGGGGGCCAGTGAATTGGAGAACACTATTCTCCCAAAACACTGGAAGGCAAAAGAGTCCCATCTGCGGACCATATTTGGCCCATGAGCCACCAGTTTGCAACCTCTGTTCTCTCTTGCATGCCACAGTGCAACAGTTAACTTCCTTTCACTATCACAACAGCCAACAAGAGTCTGAATTATTTCTAAATTGCTCAATACCATAAGATTAGGTGCAATCTAATTTTTAGTGCAGGTAACTAGAAAAGGACCCTTTGCAACTGAAATAGAATCTCTAACAGGATGTTAGAGCTGCCCACTTCTTGGTTCTCAATTTCTCTCCAAATTTCCCAGTGAGTCTTAAGAAAAGTAATTTTCAACAAGCTGAATTTACTCCAAATTAACCTAAAATGAGGGCTATATATAGATGTTTTATAGTGCCTGACCAGTCTCCAGTTAGACTTTAAAATAATTAACTAAAACGTTCAATTGGTAGACTTGGTCTTCCCTGTCTTTGAGTGTCCTGTTCCTAGGTCTGCATTTCAAGGTCACATTGCCTGGAAGGCATTTAAAATATATGAGGTAATCTAACATCCTATCTAATAAAAGAGAAACATGGTAATTGGCATACGACCGCTACCCTTCCCATTGGCTAATCAGGGCGTAATGCAAATTAACTGCCAGCCAAGATGGCAGCAGCCAGGCAGCTTGAAACTGACATGAGGCTTGCTTGCTTCAGTGACGGAGGACTCCCATGTTCCCCGCCTGCCGCTGGCAGGCCTCTGAGCCTGGAGTTTAGGAAACATTGTAACATATAGAAGTTAAACAAAACCCCAGAAACCAGCTTTAGTCCCAGGCTTCAGCCAGCAGGATTGCAACATTGTAAGCAAAGGA
>NW_006383016.1:1581778-1602543 GCF_000327345.1 Myotis davidii | reverse complement strand
CGACCACAGGGTCTGGGTTCAATTCTGACCAACGCATGTACCTAGGTTGTAGGCTGTTCCTGGGCTGGGGCCCAGGTCAGCGCTCATGTAGGAGGCAACCAATCAAAGTGTTCCTCTCACTTTGATGTTTCTGTCTTTCCCTTTCTCTTCCACATTCTCTAAAAATCAATGGAAACATATCCTCAGGTGAGGAGAAGGAAGGAAGGAAGGAAGGAAGGAAGGAAGGAACGAAGGAACGAAGGAACGAAGGAACGAAGGAACGAAGGAAAGAAGAAAGAAAGGTCATATCCTATGAAAGACACTTCTTGAAAATGCCTAAAGAAAGTTGTAATTTTTTCATGGTAAAGGGACTGGAGTCCGTGTTGATGAAAACACCTTGGTGGCTGCCGTGACTGGCAGTGGCTGCAACAGTGCGGTGATGGGGCTGCGGCCTTCCCCTGATCAGCCCGGTCGTCTCCCACAAAGGGAGGCCAGACTGTGGCTTAGGCCCACTCCCCAAGGATGCAGGGAGCAGGTAGTAGGACATCCCCTAGGGCTCCCAGTATGTGATAGGGGGCAAGCTGGGCTGAGGGACGCCCCCCCCTCCAGGGCACAAATTTTTGTGCACTGGGCCTCTAGTTTTAGATTATAATTAATCTTTGTTATCAGAGCCAACTTCTCTCTTTTACCAATCCCTTCTCACCCATCTTCCCAATCCTGTACATCCCCCCATTTTTCTTCACTTTATCCCCTCACCCTCACCACCACCCCTAACCCCCAATACCTTTTTAAGATTGATTCTTGAATAGAGCCTGGGCACAGAAAGTATTTGGTACTGTTTTTGAGAAAGTTATACCAGAGGAGAGAATTTGAGAAAGAAATACAGTTAGGAAAAAGGAAATTGGGAAAGAAAAAGAAAAGGGGGAAGGGCAGAAATAAAGGTTGAGGTCTTTTTGTCTTCTCTCTCCTGTTCACCCAAAGCCATGCAGCAGAGAAATCCTCCTTTCTGACCATCCTTACTCAGTCTGCCCCTTTCTGAACCACAGTCAAGTCCCTACAAAGATTAAGCATCCAAAAGACCCAGGTCCCAAGTCCAGTTCTATCACTTAAAATCCATTGATCTTGGGAAAGTCAGCCACTCAAAAAGATTTCCTTGTCTGGATATAACAGTCCAGATCCTACCTGGGTCCCAGGGATGAAATGAGATGCCACATGTGCAAACACATTGGAAACTGAAATGCTAATCAAAGACGAGACATTATTATTATCCCTGAATCCAGTGCTCAGATGGTATGACATGTGGTCACCTCTTTTCACCAAATGTCCTTAGATTTCTTGGGGAAGGGGTGAGTGGTACAGTCTGGGTCAGCAGCGAGGCAGATCTTCATGTTGGAGGAGAAAAAAAGCCATTTACAATTGCTAACCAGTGCTATTTCTAAGAACTCGTGAGGTTTGAAATCACTTTCCAAGCATACCTTCTCTGTTCTGGGACCTTCCCGTTTGAGTGAGTCCTTTTACTGATGTAAACATAGTAAGAATAAGTACCCTTTATTCCGGGAGAAGGAGCAACAGGAGTTGTGTTTGCTTTGTTTTGTTTGCTTAACTAGGCCTTGGGGCTTCAATTCTGCAGCAGATGGGGTCTTGCTACCAAAATGACTGGCTCAGAAGTTGGACCCAGAAAGTCCCAAGAGTTAAGCTTTGAGCTTTTATTCATGGTTGTCTAGATAGAGGCTGCTCTCTTGTCCTCATGTGAACAAAGAAGCATGTAGCTCAGTTGATATTGGCAGCTATCTAATGACCATGAGGGCCTTCTGCCTGAGGATAAAACCAACCTGGCAAACCACAGAGTTGAGAGATTTCAGAGAACTGACTGGAGCTCTGCTAGACCTGTGCTGATCTTTGCAGTTACACAGGCCAAGCACTCACCTTTGCAGCCTAAGCCAGTTTGTGCTGGGCTTTATAGTGCTGGACGCTGAGGGCAACGTCATCCTAAATGGTAGCGTTGAAGGTTTTTGGAGAAGGTGTGGAAATGTCACATAGCCTTTAGGAAGCTTACTGACAGGAAGCTGCTCCAGTCTCCTAATCTCCTCCACTGAATTCCCAGTTGTATGCATCCTTCTGATGGGCTGAGGGACACTGATGAAAGGGACACTGCTGGAGGGGGAGCCAACAACAGGTCTGATCATTTAAAAAAAAAGGATAGCTGGAGTGGGTCCTCGCATGGGGTATGGATAAAGCGGTATCACTTGGCTGATGAGTGTCAATATAGTCCAAGTTCAGTTTTATTAGATGTTGCCAAACCACTTTCCAAAGTGGGTTTGCCAGTTTACATACCCGCTCTCAGTGTTTGAGAGTTCCCAGGGCCTTTTACTTTGGCTTTGCCCACAGGCTCATTAAACAAGGTGTTCTGGTTTTACTGGAGCACAGCAGCTTACAAACAGCAAATTAAAAGGTTGTTACTAGAATAAGACATACCAAAATGTATACACATACACACAGCCCACAAAAGCATAAGAATTCAAGTAGCATAGCAATTTGGGGTAATGGTTTAGAGGTAAATACATTTCAGTTATCTTAATTAAGTTATTAAAAATGCCTGAGAACCTGCTGGTTCTCACCTGTCCTCATGAAATAGGAATATATAAGCACTCCATCAAAATTTCCTTTCAGTATCCATAGTGGTGGAGTTGGGAAGGGAGTTTGTGTGTGTGGGTGTGTCGGGGCAGATGGTGAACAGGTAGAAAATGGTAAGAAAGTTTGGTTTCTACACAAGTAGCAGCCAGTCAAAAATGTTCCATTACATTAAATGATTCAATATATGTTGATGAAACAAGCAGTAAGATTTCATAAGATCTCCACTAATACTTGGTATTCATTCAGTGAACATTTATCGATATGCCAACCTATGCAAGGAACAAGATGATAATTTTTTTTTTAAATGGTCCCTTTCACAGGTAGGTCACAAATCAATGGAGGAAAACAGAAGCGTTTTCTGGACCTGGCCCAGAAATGCCAACTAACTAGAACTGAGAAAATAACAAGTACGATAATAAGTTCCAAAGCAATTTAGGAATACAAAAGAACATACAGTGTGTGGGTGATCCTAGAGACAAAAACACCTAAGTTATTCTTCTATCTTTAAAAATAGCTTGCTCATTGTCCATTTCTAATGCTACTGAAATAATTAAATGTTCATTGGTATTTCATTTGTAAATCACACAATGAGAAAGCATTTTAAAGGCTCTTAATATGGCATTCTGGAGAAGACAGCATAGACTATAGAGCCAGGCTTTGTGGGGTTCAAATCTGGAGTCTGCTATTTACTATCTGGGTGACCTTGGGTATGTGACTTAACCATAACCCTCTGAGTCTCAGTTTTATCTGTCAAGTAAGTACTTATTTCAGTGTTATTGTGAGGATTAAATGAGTTAATATATGACACTTTCAACCACCCAGAAAAAAGCTACATGTTCAGTTGGTTCTGGATTGGCCATGGAGGAGTTCAGTGGTTTGCTGAAATCCACCCATGTCTGATGAGTCAGGAAGACAGATGTACATGGCTGTCCTGGCTCAGGTCCACTGCCAACCTCCCTGGACAATGACACTAAGGGAATCTGCTACCAGAGGGCCTAGATTTTCTCTCTGACATTGATGCAGGGAATTCTGCACTTTCATGGTACTTAGTTATGGCCTAGTTGTTTGTAAATTTGGCCAAATACTCCTTCTGCCTGCTCTATGTACTTGTTTGTGAGACAAGTAATATGTCCTTTTATTAATTCCAACATTCTCCCTGTCAAGCTCTATAAGATCCCTGGCTCCACTGCCTGGAAATCCAGGTTTCTGTGATGGCCACAACTGTAGCCATTCCAGGCATGCCTTCCTTTGGATTTCTCCAGTATCCCTGCTCCTCTGAGTCTGTCTCCTCTGAGGCATCCCCCTCATCCTGGCTCTGTGTCATTTTTGGAAGCCTGTCCCTCTTTCTAGCAGTTTTGAAATGATGCTAAACTACCAGGACTGGCCTTACCAGATCATTAGAAGAAAAAAATAAAGGCCAGAGAACACTTAGCAGATACAAAGTGCTACATAAATATGAAATAACTAGTGGCCCGGTACATGAATTTCGTGCACAGGTGTGGGGACTCCCTCAGCCCAGCCTGCACCCTCTCAAATTGAGGACCCCTTGGGGGATGTCTGGCTGCCGGCAGTTGGACATCCCTCTTGCAATCTGGGACCACTGGCTCCTAACTGCTCACCTGCCTGCCTGCCTGATCAACCCTAACTGCTACTGCTTCTGCCTGCCTGCCTGCCTGCCTGATTGCCCCTAAATGCCTCTGCCTGCCTGCCTGATTGTCCCTAACTGCCCTTCCCTGACAGCTTGATTAAGAAGATGGCCGGTTGACCCAGTCTAATGAGCATATTACCCTTTTAGTAGTATAGATAGATTACATAGGATAGGATTGCTTAAACTGGGGTGGGGGTGTGTGTTTTAGCAGAAGGAGATGCTCATGGCAGACAAAAATTCATAATCCCTATATCTGGACTGATAGCCAGCCATATGCACTATACTGCCAAACTGGTCATTAAAAAAGTGAACCACTTTCTTACAGCTTACACCAAACAGCTGTTGCTCTTAAAACCCCTCCTCAGCCCCTACCTTAGGTTCTGTCTTCACAGTTCACCCTGATTAGGTTCTGATTGGTCAGTTTCTATGCCAGTCAGTGTCAAAAGCTCCGCCTCCTAGGCAGCCATGGGCTCCTCACACTTCACCAAGATTTGGTTCTGATTGGTCGATTTTATGCCAGTCAGTGTCTCTGGGACTATCTCCAGGCCTGATCAGAGAGGCGGGGCTGAGCAGCAGCCCCCTCGGAGTCTGAGAGAGAGAGGCGTGGCTGCTGGTCAGGCCTGGAGAGAAAGAGAGAGGTAAGTGCTGATCAACAGCTGCCACAGAGGCTACGGATCAGACCCTGGTTCTCTCTCCAGGCTTCTCTTCGGGCCTGATCCTCAGCCTCCTCAGCAGTTGCTGGTAACGACAACCCAACACTGACTGCAGGACTGACTTCTGGTAGGTCGAGCCTTCGGTCTTTTTGTATGTTACGGTCCTTGGGTTTTTATATATTAGGATCATGTTTCAACTATAAAAATGTACATTTTATTGCTTGTATGACAATATAGGTTACCTGACTCATTTGTATCTGCAAAGCATTCTTCTTAAGTACTTAATTCATCCTGCAACATTTGGAAATATATATTACCAAAGCCATTTGTTGTCTTGACTAACCATTCAGCACCTGCTTTTAAATATCTAGGACTGTTGTTTATCTCTCTGCAACTGTCAACTTTGGTCTCAAAGCCAAACTGCAGAACTTTAGATTGTTTTCAGCAAGAAAAAGTTAAAAAATATGAGTAAGTAATTAAAACACCATGCTACTTATAGTTTCCTTCATGCAAATTAGCTAAAGTGCTCTTCAAAAAAGCAGGAGGGATGAAGCAATTTACAGGTGGTCCCACTGCACTATGCGCCACCTCTGCTCTGGGGAAGGTTCACCCTAAAGCTAATGGCATTTCTGATTCAGGGCCCTGAAACCTGCACACATCCCTCCCAAGTCCTGTGTCTAATACTGTGTAATTCTGAAGAGTTCCCCCTTAAAATTGAATAAGCATCAATCTTGACAAAGCCTAATTTTCCCTGTTGGTGCCACAGTAATGGTCACACATGGCTACTGGTACTGGGACAGCTCGATGTATTCTGTACTCAGCGTTGAAATCTGTCTTGCTAAAGATTATGCACTACTTGTCCAAATGTTTATGCATTTGCTGACATAGGGCCTAAGACACTATCTCCATCTCTGTTAGTCAGCCCCTGTAAGCTGAGAAATCATTCCCAAAACTTCTTCTTTAGAATCCTGCAGACTTGAGAACAGTAGCTCAAGCACAGGTAAGAGAAGACATTTTTAGAAGCTATTCCTTTAATTCATGGTTTATCAGCCTCAGCACTATTGACATATTGGGCCAGATCATTCTTTGTTGGGGAATGGGGGAGAAGGAGGCTGTCCTGTGTATTATAGGATGCTTAGCAGCATCCCTGGCTTCTATGTACTAGATGCTGGTATCAACTCCCCCTCACATGCTTCACCTCCACCCCTTTCACCAAGTTGTGACAACCCAAAGTACTTTCAGACATTATCAGATGTCCCCTTGGTAAAAATATCCCCTGTTCAAGAACATCTGCTTAATGGAACATTCCAGCAAATATCCTAAGATGGAAATTTTTCTTTTCTCTCAAATAACAAGATGGGCATTTTGCTGCTCGCTGGCAAGACTTCCTCTACTCCAATGCAGGCATGACTTTTGATTGACAAACTCAAAAACTAATTGTTATTCATAGATGACAGGATCTCATACATATAAAATCCTAAGGCATTCATACACACATAAAAAAATCTATTAGAATTACTAAATGAGTTCAGCAAAACTGCAGGCTACAAGATCAATATGTAAAAATCAATTGTATTTCTCTACACTAGCAATGGATAATTGAAAATGAAATTAGGAAAACAATTTCATTTATAAGAGCATCAGAAAGAACAAAATACTTAGGAATAAATTTAACAAAAAATAAGTGCAATATCTGAACACGGAAAAACTAAAATGAAACATTGTTGAATGAAATGAAAAGACCTAACTAAATGGAAAGATATCTCACTGGAGGACTTAATATTGTTAAGATGTTAATACTCCTTAAATTGATCTATAGCAATACAACCCAGATTTATCAGCTTAATTCCTATTTTAAAAAATCCCAGCTGCCATTTATTTTTTTTGGCAGGAATTTAAGAGTTGATCCTAAAATTCATATGGAATATCAAAGGACCCGGAATAGTCAAAACAATCTTTAAAAATAACAAAAGCGTGGCCAGTGTGACTTAGTGATTGAGCATCGACCTAGGAACCAGGAGGTCATGGCTCAGTTCCTGGTCAGGGCACATGTCCAGATTGTGGGCTTGATCCCCACGGTGGGGTGTGCAGGAGGCAGCTGATCAATGATTCTCTCTCAAAAGAGATGTTTCTGTCTTTCTCTCTCCTTCTTCTCTGTAAAAAAATCAATAAAACATATTTTTTAAAAAAAGAAGAAGAAAGTTGGAGGACTAATATTTCTCAATTCCAAAATTTCTATTACTACAAAATTACATAAATCAAACCAGTGTGGTACTGGCATAAGGATAGACATATTGATCAATGGAATAGAATTGAGAGTTTACATTTATAATCCAGTGATTTTCAATAAGAATGCCAAGACAATTTAATGAGGTAAATAATAGTCTTTCAACAAATGGTGTTGGAACAGCTGCACAATAACAACATAAAAAGAATGAATTTGGACTGCTACCTCATACTGTATATAATTAATTCAAAAAGGATTAAATGCCTAAATGTAGGAGCTACACACATAAAACTTAAAACATAAAAGTAAATCCTGGACCAGGCAACAGTTTCTCAGATTTGACTACAAAAGCAAAAGCAACAAGAAGGAAAACAATATAAACTGGATTTAATCAAAACTAAAATTAAAATGTTTGTCCTTCAAAGGACACAAACAAAAAAATTTAAGGCCAGCCACAACACAGGAGAAAATGTTTGCAAATGATATATCTGATAAGAGACTTGTACTCAGAATATATAAAGAACTCTTACAACTCAGCAATAGAAAGACAAATAATCCAATTTAAAAAGAGCCAAAGATTTGAACTGACATATCCCCAAAGACATGGCCAATAACCATATGAAAAGCTGCTCAACATCATTAACTATCAGGGACATGCAAATCAAAACCATAATGAGATACCACTTCACTTTTTTTATGATGGTTATAATAAAAAAATAAAAACACAGACAACAGCAAGTGTTGACAAGGATGTGGAAACATTGGAATCCTCATACATTGTTCATAGTAATGGAAAATGGTGCAATTACTTTCTAAAACAGTTGACAATTCCTCGAAATGTTAAGCGTAGAATTACAATGACTCAGCAATTCTATTCCCAGGTACTGAATTGAACTTTGAGAATGAAATATGATAAATATGCATGAGACTTAAAAATATGTGCCCACACAAAAATTGGACATGAATGTTCATTGCAGCATTATTCATAATAGATAAAAAGTAGAAGCCACCTAAATGTCTATTTACTGATGAATATATAAACATAATGTGGTTTATTCATGTTGTTAAGTATTATCTATACTAATAAAAGGGTAATATGCTAATTAGACCGGGTCAACTGCACATCTTCCAGATGTCCGACTTCCTTCCAGACAAAGCCATGGTGACAGGGGCTGAGGCAGAGGTGGTTAGAGGTGGCCAGGCCAGCAGGGTGGCAGTTAGGGGAAGGCCAGGACAGCAGGGGGGCAGAAGGTGGTTAGGGGGTGATCAGGCCAGCAAGCAGAGACAGGGGTGATCAGGCAGGCAGGTAGAGTGGTTAGGGGCAATCAGTTAAAAAAAATAGCCATACAGTGGCAAAAGGTATTATCAGTACACTAGTGGCCTGGTGCACAGATTTGTGCACATTGAAAGGAAATTGATTAGAAGGTGGCTGGCTGATGGGGACTGGGTGAGATGGGCCGGACACGCCTGGGAGCCCTCCTGCAGTCCCTCCCCAGCCCTGATCGTGCACCGGTGGGGTCCCTTGGCCTGGCCTGCACCCTCTTGCAATCCGAGACCCCTCAGGGGATGTTGGAGAGCTGGTTTCGGCCCAATCCCCACAGGCCAGGCCAAGGGACCTCACTGGTGCACAAATCCGTGAAAGGACCTCTAGTTCAGCAATAAAAAGGAATGAAATATGAATCTGTGCCATAACAATGCTGAACCTTGAAAACATTATGCTAAGTGAAATAAGTCAGTCACAACTGACCACATATAGTATGACTCCATTAAATGAAATGTTTGTAATAGGCAGATCTATAGAGACTGAAAGTAGATTAATAGCTACCAGGGATTAGGAAAAGGAGGCAGTGGGAAGTGACTACTAATGGGTATGGGATTTCTTTTGGGGATAAACATGTTCTGAAAATAGTTAGTGGTGATGGTTGCACAACTTTGTGAATACGCTAAAAATCACTGAATTGTATACTTAAAAAAAAACCTAAGCCCCGCTGGGCCACCGTGGCTCTGTGGTTGAGCATCGACCTATGAACCAGGAGGTCACAGTGTGATTCCCGGTTAGGGCACATGTCCAGGTTGTGGGCTCAAACCCAAGTGTGGGGTGTGCAGGAGGCAACCGATGAGTGATTCTCACCCATCATTTATGTTTCTATCCCTCCCTCTCTGAAATCAATAAAAATATTTTTAAAAATGCCTAAAAAATGACAGAGCAGTTAGAATGAAAAAAAAAAAAAGCTAATCATTTAGAGAGGAGCAGGATGGCTACAGGAACCTCATGAGAGAGGGCCTTATGGGGAATGAAAGGCTATGGGAGGATGATGCAGCATGTCCTAACTAGGGGCAGAGAAATGCCTTACCATGTTATGATAACAGATGCAATAAGTCTCCCATAGGGAAGGGGGCTGCTGGGGATCCTGCTGCCTCCAACTCTTCCCACCTTGTCTGGGCTATGAGATAGTCTGATGAAACTTTAAGATAGCACAGAAGGGAGTCACTGATAAACACACAGAGAAAACCCCAAGAAAACACTTGCTTACAAAGTATGATATGCCAAATGTAAGGATGACCAGACTAGGGCAAAGGACTCCTGCCTCCTTCATTCCTGTAATAAAAATGAGGTTTCCATCCATGAACTGGACACTGACTATCTATGTCCATTCAGGCTATTATAACAGAACTAGAGGCCCCATGCATGAAATTCGTGCAAGGGGCTCAGCCCTCACAGCCGTGTGGCTTGCCTCGGCCCTCACAGCCTCAATGGCTTGCCTCGGCCCTCACAGCCCTGGCTTCGTCTGGAAGGTTGTCCAGGAGGACGTTTGGTTTAATTAGCACATTATGCTTTCATTATTATAGACTAGAGGCCTGACGCATGAAATTCATGCAAGAATAGGCCTTCCTTCCCCCGGCTGCTGGCACCAGATTCCCTCTGGCACCCAGGACCTGGGCTTCCCTCACAGCCCTGGCTTTGTCCAGAAGGTTGTCCAAAGGACATCTGGTCTAATTAGCATATTATGCTTTTATTATTATAGATACTTAGACTGGGTGGCTTATCAACAACAAATTTATTCCTCACAGTTTTGGACACTAAAAGCCCAAGATCATGACTCTGGCTGATTCAGTGTCTGCTGAGGGCTTGCTTCCTGGTTCATACACAGCTGCCTTCTTGCTGTGTCTTCACATGGCAGAAGGGATGAGAGGGCTATATAGAGTGTCTTTTGTAAAGGCACTAATCCCACGATTGGGGCCCCACCCTCTGACCTAATCATTCCCTGAAAGTCCACCTCCAAATATCATCACATTGGGGATTAGGTTTCAACGTACGAATTCTGAGGGGCACAAGCATTTAGTCAGTGGCACAAACCTTGTTCCTGCTTTTTTATGTGTTGTAGAAATTTACTTTCTTTGTAGTTTGGCCCCTATTCATTACATTAGATTCAGGACTGACCTTTTTTTGTAGTTTATTTAAAATATAGAAAAAAGTAAAGAAAAAGGTACTAGAGATACAACAGTAAATCGAACAGATCCAAAATCCCATGAAACTTATAGTCTAGTGATTAAATGCTAAGCCTTTTTTTGGGGGGGCTTTATATATATCCTCATTAAATTCTTGTGACAGCTTTGTGAGAGAGCTACTATTACAATCCCTATTACCGGCGAGGAAAGCGAAAGCTCAGTGAGACCTCATTACATGCCTAAGCTCACACTCCAAGGGAAAGGTCACAATTTGAACCCAAGCAACTAACTCTAGGACCCAAGCATTTAACATAATGCACATGATTTCCAAACTGTGTACCGAGGTACCCTAGAGGGCTATCAGGAATGAAAGGCCAATGCAGGAAATTTAAAAAAAAAAAATCCTTATTTGAGGATATGTTTATGGATTTTTAGTGAGAGAGGAACGGGGAGAGAGAGAGAAAGAGAGAGAAACATTGATGTGAAAGAGACACAGAGACACACCTATCTGCTGCTTCCTGTACGTACCCCTGACCAAGAATCTTACCCACAACCTAGGTATATGCTCTGACTGGGAATCAAACCTGCAACCTTTTTGATGTATGGGTTGACACCTCAACTAACTGAGCCACCTGCCCATGGCAGGAGCTTTTACTTTTTTAGGGGAACACAGACATGTCAGATACCACATAAACTCCTACTCTTAAGTTGTTCTGAACTAAACTAATACATAAAGCCTTTAGGTATTTTGATGTAGTGGCACTGTGAAATATTATGCTAAAGGCACTGTGAACTGAGAAAGTTTTGGAACTTCTGTATGATGCTATTGTCCATTTACATGTTTGGTACTCCCTCTAGACCAGATGCTCTTAAAGGAGCCTGGTATATAGTAGACACACCAAAAATGGTTGTTGAATGAATGAATGGAGAGTAGAATACAAGTAAATGGGAGATATATTATGTGATATAGATCACATATAAGTAAGTAGCAGGGACAACAGAGAGAATAAATGGCAGAAGAGGGTGCAACATTTGGGGACTAGAAATCATGTGGGGAATGGGACATAAAAGCCGTAGAGTGAAGTAGGAAGGCCTGTGTTCAGACCACCTGGCTTTGAAACCCAGATCTGCCACATACTAGCTCTGAGATCCTGGACAAGTTACTTCACTTACCTGGACCTCAGTTTTCTCATCCATAAAATGGAGTTAAAATAAAATTGTTGGGACAGATTAAATGAGTCTACATGAATAGACTTTTTAGAATAGTGTCTAGCACATGGTAATTGTTACATATGTGCAGTTTGATATTATTGGGGATATATTCAACCAGGTTTATTTGTTTCTAAGAAGAGAAGAGAATAGCCAAGTTGGTGGCAGCTAGGGTGACACATTATCCTAATTTGCCTGAGATGAAAAGGCTTCCCTGGAGATGAGGCTTGCTGTGCTAAAACTAGGGAAAGTCCTGGGCAAACTGAGACAAGTTGGTCACCCTGCTCATCTCTTCATTCCTACAGGAAGTTTGAATGTAGGCTTGTTCCTGGCTCAGGAGGGGGTCACTTCCTTGGCAGGTCCAGAGGAGGCAACAGTGGGGGATTCAGGTTGTTTTGTGGCTGAACAACAGAAGGTAGGAAGTGTGCAATTTAAGGCAGGAAGGCATATATGGTTTAGATTTATGTCAACACTATCAGAACAGAGAAGATCCATCACTATCTATCTCTACAAGGCACCATGTTTCTCTGAACGTGTCTTCAAGAGCTTTCAAAGAAGAGGAAACAATTATATTTCATTACATTTTCTAGACAATTGACATGATTTAGAGATTATTGAGCCATGTGAACATATATACCAAAAAGTCTTCCCCACTCTTGTCTCGTAGTCAGTCAGCTCCTTCCAGAGCCTCTTCAGCCACATACAAGAGTGGAAGCAAACATTCTGGAGAAGCTACACTTGAATAAATGGGCAACTGAGAGCCACCCTCACAAAGCCTGTTCACTTTGGGGTCCACTGAGAAACTGGGGTTTTGGACCTATGGACCTGAGTGAGAGGTGGTGACGTCAAAGCCCAGCCTTTAGAGATGACATCTAAGTCTCTCCACTCTCTTACTTTCATATAAATACTGTAATTTTTTACTCTTTCAGTGTTGAGATTCACAGCCACTTTTATATGGATTAGTCCTACTATTTTCAATATTGTTGCTGGTATTCATTTCATCCCCCCTCCTCCCCTTGTTATATTATCAGTTCAGGATGTTTGACATCCACCGCCTGAGGTAATGTCACCCTCCCCTGTTATCTCAGTTTCTAACTGGTGGTTTTAGTTTTGTCATGACTACTTATATGTTTAGGCGCGTGTCAATTTGGCTGCAAAAGTTGTGCAAGACAGATAAAGAAGATGCTATAGGTGTGGGTTGGGTTTACCTAAACATTTTTCTAACCTTCTGCCTTTACCCCCATATGTTATCACCCCTTACCTTTCTGCTTGCCATTCTATGTCCTCTCTCTTTTCATTATGTTTAACACTTCTTACATCTCAAAAATTCCATCTGAGTTCACATACATTCTGAATGCATTGCCTTCTTTAGAATTTCATTGAATGAGGGTCAGCTTCTAAGACATTGTTTTTGTTTCTTTACAGCGGTCTTTATTGACCTCTTTATGGAAAGTTATTTTCACTGGGAAATAAATAAAATTCTACATTGGCAGCTACTTTCTTTCAGCACATGGAAAATATCATCTCTAGTAAGTGCATATTAGAACTTATCACTATATTCCATGCCTCTTAATCTCTTTTCCATTCCCCCATCTTATTTTCTCTTGCTATGTTCTGAATATTTTCTTCTGTCAAATGCTACTGTTAACCCCATTTATTAAGTTTTTAATTTGAATTTTTAGTTTCATTTCTAGACACTCAATTTAGTTCCTTTTTAAATATGTTGGACCACTTTATATACTTTCTATATCTGCAGACATTATCAAGCTTGTGTCTAATAATTCCAATATCTCAATTATTTGTGGAACTGTTTCTACTTTATGTTGTTTCTGCTTTCTCACTCTTTTAAAAATATATATATATATATTATTGATTTTTTTTTACAGCGATGAAGGGAGAGGGGAAGAGAGTTAGAAACATCAATGAGATAGAAACATCAATCAGCCGCATCCTGCACACCTCCCACTGGGGATGTGCTGGCAACCAAGGTACATGCCCTTGACTGGAATTGAACCTGGGATCTGTCAGTCTGCAGGCCCACGCTCTATCCACTGAGCCAAACCAGCTAGGGCTGCTTTCTCACTCTTAATGCCTAATTTCCTTGGGTGCTTGGTTATTTTTGACTGTGTTGTACTCATTGCCTTTGAAAAATTACATGTGGGGGTGCTTTGAGGCCAGGAATAAAGGTGCTCCTTCTAGAGATGATTTGTCCTTGTTGTTGCCATACACATACCTGCACTGTCAGTCTAGGATTACTTTAAACTAAATTCATCCCTTGAAGTAACATGATATAACTTTGAGGTAAAAATCTTTATAAGGGCCACTTGGTGCTTTAAAAAAATCGCAGAATTGGGTTTCCCCACTCTCTATTCAGCCCAGAATAAAAGCAACTTCCCTTATATTCCCCTGGGGTTGGGGTTAGTGTTGATTTTATTTCTGGTTCAGTCTTACCCTGGGGTTCCTTCTTGTTGTGTGGGTTATTGTCCCTCTCTGGGGTGGGCTTGAGGCTTTGATTTCTTTTTCACCCTAACAAATAGAAGTCAAGATTGCTGGGATTGAAAAATGACCTCAGGACCTAAGTGGCTCCTGCACTCATCTCTTCGGTTTCTTGCTTTTGCTTAGATATCTTTTTCATTTGTTGGATTTTCCTGTTTCATTCTGATAACTAATGCTTTCTTGATATGGTTGTGTTAGACAGGGGCAAGGCTTTTCTTCTCTCTGGACTGTACTCCCATAATGGAGTGGAGAATCCAGATTGGGTCCTGCTCCCTGAAACAGGTGGACATCCATATGAATACCTCACTGCACGGCTGGTGCTTAGAGTGGGCAGACTGCACAAGGTTCTGGGGACAAAGGCCATTTTAGAATGCAAACCCTTCTCTGAAAGCTCGCTTAGAGACCAGCCTCCTGATTTATTAAGCCAAGATTTTTGAACTCCCTGTTGTGTCTTTCAGTAGATGAGGGTAGAATTTGGCCCAGAAGGCGATGACAGGAGATGGCATGCTGGGGTTCTCAACAGGATACCTGTTTACTAGCAAGTTGAAGTGCAGTCCTTTTTGGCACCATTTGCAAACTATTTACATATGTTTACTGATATATAAAAATTACTTTTATTTGCTTAATAAAATTTTCTGTTTATTTTTTAGACTGCTTATGATAAAAATGCTATATTTTGCATTTTTTTTGAGGAGGGCTTTGAAAAATTCTTATTTGATATTCTTCTGGTCAAAGGAATTTACTTTTGTTAAGCATGGAGAAAGAGCTCAGTGCTTGGGATGTGTTTTTCTTTTATATTTTCAATTTAATGGCCTGGAGTCATATTCTGTAGCATATGCTTTGGATATTCAAATGACTAAAGACCTGGATGAAATAATTTCTTATTAAATCACTTATATTATACACATGCATAACTGACATATTTATATTTCCCTAGGGCCCATCACAGTTCTCCAAGCATTAAGTGATTGTGCAAACTTAAATGTAGAAGTCAAACTTAAGAACAAACTTTAAAAAAATAAGATCCCTTGCTTCATTTAGGAAAAAAAAAAGTAAAGAAACTCACTGTAGCTGAACCAAACAATTTGAGATCCCTCTCAAACTTCCTATGTCTTTTGTAAACTTCAACAGGAACTCTATAGAAGTATTGCACATTGCAACAATATTTATGCTCTTTATTTTTGAAATAATTTCAATATTACCCTAAAGTTACAGGAATAGTTCCACCAACACCTATATATCCATCAGAGACCCTATTCAACTTTTCACCAATTGTCCTAGCAACGTTCTTCATAGCAAAATAATTCAATATGGTATCATCTGTTGCCTTTAGTTGTCATACCTCTGAAGGGAATCAACGTTTTGCCACCACGAAGCTGCCTTTTTAGGATATTGATTTTAAGCTGTTTATTAAGAAACAAGACTCAGAAAGAATCATTGAACCCTTCCCACTTTCCAGCCCAAGAGATTCGTACAGAGAAGCCTGCTTTAGGAAGGAAGTCTTGGCTTAATTCTTTAAGAATCTTCACCTTAACACTGACCAAGGAGACTCCCAGCCTGTTAGTTAGATGCACTGTGTCCCTTTGTCTGCGAATTGCCCAGCAAGAGTTCTGCCCTGTATGTTCCTGCTCTTCCTCAACTACCTGTAAAAGCTGGAAGATGTATAAAATCTGAAGAACAGAGTATCTGCCTGTAAATCACACATTCTCAGTTCTGAAATCAAACACCCCATCCACTCCCCCTTCTCTTTTGTCCAATACTGTTAAATATAACCCAATGTTGCCTCACTGTCTTTGGGATTTTCATGCTTTTGTGAAATCTCCATGCTCAAATATTAAAATTTTTATTTTCTCCTGTTAATCTGTTTCTGTTGGATTATTAGCTCAGCTAGAAGAATTTAGAAGGTGGGAGGAAAAGTAGTATTTTTTTAACCCCCACACCTCCTCAGTCTCTTTCAATGCAAGAAAATTCCATAATCTTTCCTTGACTTTCAGGACTAGAAAAAATTTTTTTGAAGTCTACAGGGCAGTTATTTTGTAGAATGCTCCTCAATTTAGGGTTGTCTAATGTTTCTGTATAATTAGATTCAGGTTATGCATTCAGTTTTGGCAGGAATATCATGAGAACAATGCTAATTTCTTTTTGCATCCTGTCAGGTGACACATAATTTTAGTCTGATGATGTTACATTTGATGTTACACTTGAATAATGTAGTGTCTGCCAGCTTACTTCACTAGAAAGCTATTTTTCCCCCTTTATAATTGCCTTTTGTGAAGAGATACTATGTAAATATCCCTTTTGTCATCTAACTTTTACCCACAAAGTTTAATAATATTATGTTTCTTGCCTGAATTATTACTAAGATTGTCACCAAATGGTGATTTTTAAATATCTTTTACTTATTTTATATTTAATAGCTAGCCTTTTACCATTCAGAATAGCCTTTCCCCCCATTTACTTCACTCGTTTGTGTAAATCTGTATGGACTCCAGGATCTTTTATTCAATGGGCTCTATTCCATTCCTCTCACTAAGTATTTTGATGCTCTAATTGTCTCAAATTTGCCCAATGGTTGGCCCTTCAAATAGGCTTCTGCATCATTTTGACACACCCCTGTCATTTTTTGAGTCCCTCATTACTTCCTGACATCAAATTACCTTTCATACTCATCTTATGTTTTTGTGGCTCTGCAAGGTGACTGCTCTGTCAGGTGGCTCAGCACTCCAGGCTACTTTGACCTCATCATCCCTCCACCTATGATGCTACGAGGTTAACACAAATCTCTAAGGATCTTCGAGGCAGGGGGAGAGAACGTAAGATGACCAGCTCTAAGATACTTTCTGATGGAAGGAACACGTATCAATTCTGCTCACTATTTATTGGCTAAAAAAAAATCACATGACCACTCTTCATTTCAAAGGGGCAAGAAAGAATAATCCTTTCTACTGCCCATGAGAGGAGAATATGAAATACTGACAAACATAGGAATAATTACCACTAAGACTTTTTTCTCTGAACTGTTAAAACTAGTGCCTTACCGGGTGGTTCTGTGATTGAGTGTCGACGTATGAACCAGGAGGTCATGGTGCATGGTTTGATTCCAGGTCAGAGCACATGCCTGGGTTGCAGGCTCAATCCCTAGTAGGGGTGTGCAGGAGGCAGTTGATCAATGATTCTCTTTCATCATTGGCATTTCTCTCTCTCTCCCTCTCTCTTCCTCTCTGAAATCCATAAAAATATATTTTTTAAAAATAAAGCTAGCAATATTCAGATTCATCTTTTTTTTGGTAAAAAAGATTTATTATCTATGCATAACCATACATTTTTTTGAGATCCAAGATAATTAAGGTAAAATTCACATTATACCAACTAAGAAAATCATTTTAAATTATTTACTTCCAAATTTATATGGATTTAAGTCTGAACTTAAAGATGGTTCAATGGGGGCTAAGAATAAAATTAATACGTTTTTCTCCCACCTCCTTAGTTCTTCTAGCTGGGCTAATAATCAAATTAACAGAAGAAAATAAAAGTTTTTATACATGCAAATGGGGAATTCACATGAGCTTGAAAATTCCAAAGACAATGAGGCAACATTGGGACATATGACATTTTTGAACAAGGGAGAAAGGGGTATGAGATTTTAGAAGTGGGAATAGGCAGCTGAGGAAGGGCAGAACATACCTGGCCTCAGAGACAATGGGACACAGTGGGTATCTAGGCTAACAGACCCCTACTGAAGCCCTCTCTTTACCACACTTAATTCAAATTAGGCAAAAGTGAACATCCTAAGATTTCCTTCCTAACAGGATTTTTTCTGTTTGAATCTTTTGGGCAGGAAAGAGGGGGAGGGTTAAAGGTTCTTTCTAAATATTGTTTTTTAATAAACAGTTTAAAATAATACCCCAAAACGGTAGCTTCAGGGTGGCAAAATTTTGGTTCCCTTCAGTTCCCATAGTTTCTACTCAGAAAAACTTTTTAGTAAATATTCCGAATGCTAGAAAGCTAGCTATTAAACACATAAAATAAAATAAATATTACCATTTGGTGGCAATCTTAGTAATATTCAATTCAGCAATTCATAATCCAAGCCATGCTTTAGGATCACCTGGAAGGTTTATAAAAATAATTGCCTTGCCCTCACTCAAAGAGACCCAGGTATAACAGGCTTGGGGTGGAACCTGGATAGCAGTGCAAGAGTCTTCCCTTATCCACGGTTTCACTTTCCGAAGTTCCAGTTACCCTTAGTCGATGCAGGTTTGAAAATATTGAATAGAAAATTCCAGAAATAATTCATGAATTTAAATTGTGGGCCATTCTGAGTAGCGTGCTGAAATCTCATGTCACCTGATTTGTCCTGTTTGGGACATGAATCGCCCCTTCATCTGGTGTATTCATGCTGTGTACATGCTCCCTGACCATTAGTCACTTAGTAGTCGTCTCAGTTATCAAATTGACTGTTTCAGTATCACAGTGCTTGTGTTTAAGTAACTCATATTTTACTTAATAATGCCACATTCACGTAACTTTTATTACAGTACTAGAGGCCCGGTGCACAGATTCATGCATTGGTGGGGTCCCTCAGCCCGGCCTTTGAGGACTGGGCCAAAACTGGCTCTCTGAGATCCCCCAAGGGGTCCCAGATTGCAAGAGGGCACAGACCAGTCTGAGGGATCCCACCGGTGCACGATCAGGGCTGGGGAGGGACCTCAGGAGGGCTCCAGAGCGTGTCTGGCCCATCTCACCCAATCTCAATCAGCGGACCCCAGCAGCAAGCTAACCTACTGTTTGGAACATATGCCCCCTGGTGGTCAGTGTCATAGTGACTGGTCGAACTGTCAAAGGAATGGTCGGACACTTAGCATATTAGGCTTTTATTATATAGGATAGTGTTAAAATTGTTCTACGTTATTATTAGTTATTGTTGTTAATCTCTTACTGTGCCTAATTTATAAATTATCATAGGTATGCATATATAGGAACAAACATAGTTCATATTAGGTTCAGTGCTATCCCCAGTTTCAGACACTGAAATTTCAAAGGGGCAAGAAAATTTCAGGATCTTAGAACATGTCCTCTGTGAATAAGAGGAACTACTATAGTTTTTAAAATTCTCTGGTGAGTCTAATGCAAAGCCTGAGTCTCTTTCTGACATTGTTGCCCCCTCTCTCTCAGCAAGGGGCAGCTCTTTACCCTGTAGCCACCTTCCCAGGGGAACCCTCCCGAACCCCCCAGGTCTGGGTTATGTGCTCCTAAGTCCCTTTGAATTTTTTCTACCATATCCTCCATCACACTGCACTATATTAGCATGGATGCTTTGCTGTATCAGGCTGTAAACTCTATAAAGATCAGTTCATATTATCTTCACTTGTTGAATACCCAACTCCTGGCATGATGCCTAACACATAGCAGGTGCTTGATTCATGTGTGTTAAATACATTAGTAAATTAGTACATGAAATTGGACTTAGAACTGTCATTTTGCTTTCTGATCCAGTATCAAGCTTATGGGTACAGATGTAGCACTAGGGAATTGGCTTATCTGTATCCTTTGTAAATGACTAAGATTGAGCTCTTGTAAAAAGATCCTGGCCTAACTGCACCATGAACCTTTTTTAAAACTGAACAAAAATAGCAAGTAAAAATACGTGATGTTTACTGTGATTATTTGAACTCAGTTGAGGGTTAGACACACTCAGGAACTTTTCTTAGGAGAATCAGAAATAGCTAATCTACTTGCCTCCGCATATTGCATTTGTAGGCATTTGGATAAGATAACAAATAACAAGCATGCCTCCTCCAGGGTCAAGTATAAACTTGTCTGTTGTTCAAGGACCTTCACCTCTCCCCGCCTGCCTTTCTAACTCCTTTTCCCAGTTAAGTAGAGGTGGAAAGTGCTTAGATTTTGAATCCAGAAACCCGAGAGTCAAACCGCAGCACTGCTATTCTATTTGAGAAATACAGGGGTGGCTTTTGCATTTCTCTGGGCCCCCGTTTCCCCAGGGGAAACATGACCCACATCTCACAGCTGATTTGAAGGTTAAGTGAGACACTGCACGTGGCAGTACTTTGAACACTGGAAAGTCCTATGCAAATGCTGCTTGTGGTTAGTTGCCAAAGAGAGCTAGTGATGGATGCTGCACTCACCTGAAGTTCCTTGACTTGGTGCCTTCCTCAGCCTACAATATTTTTTTTCTTCACATTTCTGTCTGTCCAGTTATGCTCAGTGACTGACAGTGCTTTCCCTCTTGAACTGTTATTTCTTTTTTTATGAAATATATTTTTACTGATTTCAGAGAGTAAGGGAAAGGGAGATAGAAACATCAATGCTGAGAGAGAATCATTGCATGCCCCACACTGGAGATTGAGCCCACAATCCAGGCATGTGCCCTGACTGGGAATCAAACCTCGACCTCATGGTTCATAGGTCAACTCTCAACCACTGTCTCACACTGGCCGGGCTTAAATTG
>NW_006383016.1:1577004-1579823 GCF_000327345.1 Myotis davidii | reverse complement strand
CCCCTCCCCAGCCGCATCCTCAGGTACCAGCCCCCTTCCGCGCGCTAGAGCCTCCGTACCTTTGCACTTTACTTCCGCAGCTCCTGACCCTCAATGTGTTTTTCTCTTTTCTTCTAGTTGTAGAATTTCCACTCCACCAGCCTTCCTGTAGTTCTGGATGTTGACGGTCCTGTCCTTTTGTTGCGTTTCTGAAGTTGTTGTAGGAGGCAGCAATCTCGGTGTTCCCCTATGCCGCCATCTTAGTTTCTCTTAAATTGTTATTTCTAATGGAGCCCACCAATGGATGCAGTGTGGATTACTGTCTTTTCTGTTGTGTTATAAGTGGAAAACAACAGGGTAAAAAGGAAAGTGATGCTCCCTCACATTTGCCCATCAATTTCAAATGTGCTTAGAATTATTAATTTAATAACTAAATATTAACTACTAATTTAATAGTGACATATTAAATTTACTAATTTAATAATTAAATATTAAACTTAACAATTTAATAATAAATTATTAACGTAACTAATTTAATAATTAAATATTAAATTTACTAACTTAATAATTAAATTACTTTTAATTATTACTATGGTACTTCAAAGCATATTTTGTAAAATTCATAGAGTCTGAGTAATCTGAAACTTGCCCCAGTTAGCCTGCCAGTACATCTTTGCCGAGAAATGCGGCAGTGGAATCCTGAGAGAATGATTTGATCTGTGGGTCAGGGACAGGAGGATTACGGAGGATTTTTATGTGTTTTCAGAATGCCTTTCTATTTCAGGAGAAAAGTAATACAAATTCCATTTCACAGAAGCAAGTGGAGTTAGATGGGAGAATTACTTATTTAGTGAAGAAGTGAATGTTTACTCTAGAATGCTCATTATGTTTATAAATATTAAGTAGGGAATGAAAAGAATTTAGAAGGCAAAAGCAATGTTTGCCATTGAACTTTTAAAAGCTGAGGTTGACATGTAATTGAAAATATTTCAACTGTGTGAAGGCCTATATTAATTTTTGCATGATAACACTCGTTTCCAGGGTTTCCTGTTGAGATTAGAGACCTATACTAGCATTTACCAGCAGAGTGTCACGGAAGGCTGATTCTGCATGATGCTCTGTGACAGAAGGTTTCTATGATGGAAGGTTTCAAAATTAAACCAGTTGGGTGAACCATGCATGCTCCCATCCCCATCTTGGAGATTCACGGTGCGTACATGCCTAACAAAACTCTGAGCACTGCGACAGTCGAGATCCTGTTTAAATTTGTTTCACACTGTCACCCCCCAATTTCTTTTTTTTCTTTTTTCTTTTTTTTAAAATATATTTTATTGATTTTTCACAGAGAGGAAGGGAGAGAGACAGAGAGAGTTAGAAACATCGATCAGCTGCCTCCTGCACATGCCCCACTGGGGGTGTGCCCGCAACCCAGGTACACGCCCTTGACCGGAATCGAACCTGGGACCTTTCAGTCCACAGGCCGATGCTCTATCCACTGAGCCAAACCGGTTTCGGCCAACCCCCAATTTCTTTGACGGTGGAGCCTTTTTAAAAATTATTATTATGATATCTATTTACAGCTGAATACCTGAGTGTGCTCTGGGGTGCCCATCGGGAAACTCTGAATCCCATAATGGATTAAATATATTCACTTGCCCAGCTAACCACAGAGCATCCTTTCTGGAATGGAGTTGCAGTGCAAATTATGTAAATTTCTACATAGAGCATAATATGATTTAAACCTAACCAGGGTAATGAGGGCCTTTTTAGGGTGGAGAATGCCTTCCAGGGGAAGGGTGCCATATCCTTCCCCTTCCTCTCTCTCTTCTCATGCTTTTGGCTCCAAATTTTTTCACACATATTGAATTGACCTCCTCTGCAAAGTGTGCTTCCTGGAAATTTTTTGTGAATCAAAACTGATGCTGTTCTTTGACATGCAGGACTGGAGACTCCACCTCTTTCTCAATGATTGTCTACAGTCAGAGACGCTGGTACTTGGTTCCAGCTCATTCACAGGGAATTTCCATGGGGATTGTGGGGAGCTTCAATTAAACCTTTTAAAATGTAAAAATAGGCAGGAGAGAGAAAGCTGCTCTCTCCTGAGGCTCCGACTGGAATCACTAGGGATATCATATTTTGTAAAGGGTCTCACAGCAATTTTCGGTAATTAGCTCTCAAGCGCTTTGCGGGCGAGAAGGGTTCTTCTGCCTAACAGAGCAGGTAAAGCAGGTGCTGGACACAGGTCCTCCCCACCCAGTCATCCTGTCCTTTATGACGAAGAAGAGGAGTTTGGTTACCAGGAGATAACTGGCAGTCTCTGCTCTAATACAGCTGTGGGGAAAGTAGGTTTACAGTTGTAAAACAAATAAATACAAATAATAAATAAAGAAGTTCCATGTACTCACAGCTATAAACCTACTTTTGCCAACACTGTATATCTTATGCTTCTGTATTACATAGTAGAATGTTAGCTTTAGTCTGTTAACTGATTGCATTTTTTTTTATTCACTCAATGAATACAGGTCAATGTCTACTGAATGTCAGGCATTGTGTTAAATGCTAGGGGTACAAAACAAATAAGATACAATTTAAACTAGACATCATCATAATTAAAAAAATTTGTGCATTAAAAGATACCATTAAGAAAGTGGTTTCGCCGAAACCGGTTTGGCTCAGTGGATAGAGCGTCGGCCTGTGGACTGAAAGGTCCCAGGTTCGATTCCGGTCAGGGGCATGTAACTGGGTTGCGGGCACTTCCCCAGTAGGAGATGTGCAGGAGGCAGCTGATCGATGTTTCTCTCTCATCGATGTTTCTGGCTCTCTATCTCTCTCCCTTCCTC
>NW_006383016.1:1576269-1576813 GCF_000327345.1 Myotis davidii | reverse complement strand
CTTTCTCTCTAAAATCTATACATAAATCTAAAAAAAGAATAAAAAGGGAAAAAGAAAATGGTTTCAAGAGAATAGGAAAAGTTTTTTGCAAATGATACATCGAATAGAAGAATTGTAACCAAAATATAAACTGAGAGGCCAGATTATTATGACTGGTCAGATTATTATGACCACCCCATCAGTACTTCGTTGGGCCACCTTTTGCCTTCAGTACTGTGGCGATTCTTCTTGGGATTGACTCCACGAGATGTTGAAAGGTGATGTGAGGAACCTGACACCATGCCTGATGAATAGCGCTGTCCAGTTCTGTGAGATCTGATGGTTGTGGAACCAGCTGCCTGATGGCTCTTTTAACTTCATCCCACAAATGCTCAATTGTATTGAGATCTGGTGATTGTGGGGGCCACCTAAGCAAGGTAAAGTCTACTTCATGTTCTTATAACCACTCCTGCACAATATAAGCATCGTGGCATGGTGCACTGTCTTGTTGGAAGAAGACATCTCCATTGGGATAGGCCATCAACATGATAGGATGAACTTGGGT
>NW_006383016.1:1572739-1575492 GCF_000327345.1 Myotis davidii | reverse complement strand
CCCCCCCAACCCCCCGTGCATGAACTTCATGCACCGGGCCTCTCGTCTATAATAATAAAAGCGTAATATTTAATTAGACCAGGCATCCTTCTGGATGACCTTCCAGACAAGGCCCGGGATGCGAGGGAAGCCTGGGTCCCATGTGCCGGAGGGAAGCCGGTTCTGGCAGCCAGGAGAAGGAAGGCCTACTCTTGCATGAATTTCATGCATCGGGCTTCTAGTTGTTATAATAAAAAAGGTGAAGTTGGTGAGGATATAGAGAAATTGGAACCCTCACACTCTGCTATTGGAAATGTAAAACAGTACAGCTGCTTTGGAAAGCAGTTCTGTTTTTGTCCCTGGCAGTTCCTCAAAAAGATAAATGTAAAATTACAATCTGACCTAGCAATTCCACTCCTAGGAATTACCCAAGAGAAATAAAAAACATATGTTCATGCAAAAATTTCTTTATAAATGTTCACAACATCATTATTTATAGTAGATCCAAAATGTAGTGTACTTATACAATTAAATATTCTTCAGCAATAAAAAAGAATGAAGTACTGGTTCATGCTACAACTTGGATGAACCTTGAAAATGTTATGCTGAGTGAAAGAAGCCAATCACAAAGGACCATGTGGGGGCTAAAACAAAAATTAGCACTTTTCCTCCCACCTTCTACATTCTTCTAGCTGAGATAATAATCAAATGACCAGAAACAAATTCACAGAAATAAAAATTTTAATACATATGCAGGGGACTTCACGAGCATCAAAATTCCAAAGACAGTGAGGCAACACCGGGTGATATTGGGCAAAGGATAAAATGGGACGGGGAGAGTATTAGATTTCAGAAGTGAGAATGGAGATTTAAAGACAGATAGTAGAGGAAGAGTGGAACACACATGGCAGGCAAATTCTTGCTAGACAACTCAGAGACAATGGGACAAAGGGGTATCTAGCTTACAGGTCCCTGCCTAGAGCTCTCCTATTTATCATAATTAATCAGGCTAGGGCAACATCCTAAGGTTCCCTTCCTGGAGTAGGCCTTTCTATCTGAATCTCTTAGACAGGAAAGGAGGGAGGATCAAAGGTTCTTTCTGTGTCTGTCTATACTAATAAAAGAGTAATATGCTAAGTAGACCAAACATCTTCCGGACATCCATCCAGACGTCCTTCCAGACAAAGCTATGGTGGTGGGGACCGAGGCAGAGGCAGTTAGGGGTAATCAGGCTGGCAGGGGAGGGCAGTTAGGGGTGATCAGGCTGGTAGGCAGAGGCGGTTAGCGATCATCAGGCAAGCATGGAAGCAGTTAGAGACGATCAGGCCAGCACGGGAGCAGTTAGGAGCGATCAGGCTAGCAGGCAGAGGCTGTTAGGGGCCATCAGGCAGGCAGGCAGCAGGGTTAGGGGTGTGCACTTTTGAAGTGGTTGTTCGAGGCAGCAAACTCCGGCGTTAACCTATGCCGCCATCTTGGTTCTGCTGTCTCTAGTTTCTTAATAACCAGCTTAAAACCAATATCCCAAAAGGCAGCTTCAGGGTAGCAAAATTTAATCTCTTTTAACCACACATTGTATGATTCCATTTGTATGAAACATTTAGAATAGGTGAATCCATAGAGGCAGAAAGTAGATTAATGATTGCTTAGGGCTGAAGAGGGAAAATTAGGGTGATGGCTAAGAGATGTGGGGTTTCCTTCACAATTTTAAAATTGATTGTGGTGATATATACACAACTCTGTGAATACACTAAAATTATTACATTGTACATGTCAATGGGTGAACTGTATGGTATGAATATAATAATAAAGCTATATATTTTTAAAGACATTTATTGTGTCAGATTATGAAGGATCCTATATGTCAGTGCTTAGGAGTTTGGTGTTAGTGTTGCAATGGTTCTCATACTGTGGCCCTGGACAAGCAGTATCTGCCTCATCTGGGAACCTGTTAGAAATATAGATGGTCAGGCTGTACTCCACATGGCCTGCACCAGAAACCCTGGAGGTGGGGCCCAGCAATCTGTGTTTGAACAAGTCTTCTAGGTGATTCTGATGCATGCTCAAATTTGGGGGCCACTGGACTAGGGAATAATAAAGGACTGAGGATGCTATTTCAATAATCTAGGTAGAAAATTATGGAGAGCATAGGTGGCCTGAAGTAAGGGAATAGAAATGGGGATAAAGATTGATTGGAAGGGAAAGTGGAGTAAGAGCAACTCTCTCCCACCTCAAATGATCCTGCTCTTAAAGTTATTTTTATCAGATACATCCAGAAATGCTCCTAAAAGGGTCCTAATATACTTATCTATTAAAGCAGTGAGTCAGGAGGTAATGGTTAAAGTTGATGGAAAGAACCTGACAGTATATTTAAATAGATAATGGCAGTACCCTATAAAAATAACTAAAGATATAGTCATTAACATTTTTGGAAGAGAGGAGAAAAAGAGTAATGAAAATAAATTAAGTCTTTATCCTTTTGGCAATCTTTTGAATGTTCCTGAACCTTTTGAATGATAATTTCTTAAATTGACAATTAAATTTTTGAAAAGAAACATAAATTTATGTAAAGAACTAAACTCAAAAATGGTTAGAAGAAATTTTCTCTGATGAGGTGGGTGGGGTGGGCCTCTTAATTATACAGCCTTCTGTACTTTAAAAAGTTAGAAAATAAAGGTTTATTTTGTTTAAAAAAAACATCAAAAACCTTCTAATGAGGCAGATTATATTCTCTATTAATCTCACTAATCTGATCCCTCTTGAGGTTATCAGCTATC
>NW_006383016.1:1571640-1572636 GCF_000327345.1 Myotis davidii | reverse complement strand
CCCATCTCTGCCACAGAAAAATGCCAAGTGTTTTCATAGCCTCCATAACTAATATCTTTTAAAAATATATATATGTATATTTTTATTGATTTTTAGAGAAGAAGAGAGGGGGAGAGAAACATCAAGATGAGAGAGAATCATTTGATCTGCTGCCTCGAGGAGAAAAAGAGTAATGAAAATAAATTAAGTCTTTATCCTTTTGGCAATCTTTTGAATGTTCCTGAACCTTTTGAATGATAATTTCTTAAATTGACAATTAAATTTTTGAAAAGAAACATAAATTTATGTAAAGAACTAAATTCAAAATGGTTAAGAAGAAATTTTCTCTGATGAGGTGGGTGGGGTGGGCCTCTTAATTATACAGCCTTCTGTACTTTAAAAAGTTAGAAAATAAAGGTTTATTTAAAAAAAAAACACATCAAAAACCTTCTAATGAGGCAGATTATATTCTCTATTAATCTCACTAATCTGATCCCTCTTGAGGTTATCAGCTATCGTTTATGAGTAAATCTGAAAAACCAAGAGTTTTAAGAGAAAATGCCAGAGATTTAAATTTAACATGAGGAAACAGTCACCTCACTCTTTCAAAGCCCATCTCTCCCAGAGAAAAATGCCAAGTGTTTTCATAGCCTCCATAACTAATATCTTTTAAAAATATATATATGTATATTTTTATTGATTTTTAGAGAAGAAGAGAGGGGGAGAGAAACATCAAGATGAGAGAGAATCATTTGATCTGCTGCCTCCTGAATGTCAGGCATTGTGTTAAATGCTAGGGGTACAAAACAAAGATACAATTTAAACTAGACATCTTGTTGGTCTCCAAGGCATCTTCTATTGGGCCTCTTTGCTCAAATCTTTGGTCTTTGATGCCATACCATCAGCAGGGAAGGCTGATGGGGCATGGAGTGGGGTGCCTATGAGCAATGCATATGCAGATTTTGGGTAGTGTGGTCCTTCCACCTTGCTTATACCCTTTCCTAAGTGTTACCTACT
>NW_006383016.1:1552953-1571617 GCF_000327345.1 Myotis davidii | reverse complement strand
TTGTTTCTCGCTGTGTGTTTTAAGCCGATTTAATCAATTGTGTGATTTAAAACTCTTAATTTGGTCTCTGAGCCTTTCTGACCCAGCCCCTCTGGGGTAGCTTGCTTGGTAGTATACTTACAGGCTACCATGGCATCAAGGTAATTACCCTCATGACTTTGGGGTAAGTCAAAGATTTTTCCAACACTCTCTTGCATGAATCAGGGAGTGAGGCCACCAAAGGCTTTCTCTGCCTAGACAGGCTGTCCTATGTCTACTGTGAATGTTCTGCCATGCTGCTGTGGGAGATCACTGCAAGATTTGCTGCTTCTATGAGTCCCAGCTACGGAGTAAGACACAGCCATTGATTGCAATCAGATCCCCAAATTTATCAGAGGGTTTTACCTATCTAACGTCTTCAGACACCCACCAATGTCTAGCTTTCCTCCTCCTCCTCCCTCAGTTTGAGGGGTCTGTATTTCCTTTGGAAAGCATTTTTTTCTCAAATCCATAGATAAACTCTATGCTTCTAGGCCTTAAGGACCTTGGTTTTGATCTTGATAATAAAAAAACACACCTTTATTTGAAACTATTCTCTCTAGTTTCAAAAGTCTACTTTAAATGTCAATGTCTCTTTGCAGTTCTGTCATGGAAACCTTCTCTCCCTTCTCTCCCTGCTCCCCCACCCCCCTCACCTGAATGGGAAGGGAGGGGGGTAGCTTGAAATACTGGGGAAAGAAGAAGCATAGGTTAGCATTTCAAAATGCTGTTCTTTCTCATTTGTGAAGGACCACACAGAGCTATAACTGGGCTTCAGTAAAGAAAGTCCAAAGGATGTCTGAACCCAGGGTCCAGATGATTTTGCAGGCTTCTCCCTGTCTGTGTCTTAGTCTACTCTTCTGCTTGCTTTTATGCAACAGCATGATGGTCACTGGCAATTCCACAATGACAGTACCAGTAGAGTTCAGCAGAGTCCAAAGGGATGCTATGATACCCCTCTGGATCTGAAAATATCTTTCTCACCCTCTGCCTATTTTACTTTTAGAGTCGATAACTTTGATTCTTCAAGGGATAAAAATAACATTTATTGATTACGTTTTACATTCTGGGCATTACGTTCTAAGAATTCCCCTTTTAAATTCCCCCTTTTCCTTTGGCAGGAAAAACCCCTTAAGCCCTCATGATATAACCTCTAGAACAGCCGTGGGCAAACTACGGCCCACGGGCCGGATGCGGCCCGTTTGAAATGAATAAAACTAAAAAAAAAAAAAGACTGTACCCTTTTATGTAATGATGTTTACTTTGAATTTATATTAGTTCACACAAACACTCCATCCATGCTTTTGTTCTGGCCCTCCGGTCCAGTTTAAGAACCCACTGTGGCCCTCGAGTCAAAAAGTTTGCCCACCCCTGCTCTCGAATTAACTTATCAGAACTATTTTCATCTGTTATAGTCAGCTGTCAGTAAGGCCATTATACAGGAATTGGGATACTCGTCCTGGAAGGGCATGAGGTAAAGGGCCCTGAGAAGGCAGAGGGGGCAATGAAAGTGGGCAAGAGGGGCTACCTAATCAAAGTTTGCCTGCTCCACAAAGTTTTCCCTGTGGTAGCTGAAATCCCTCTAGATCAGTGGTTCTCAACCTTCCTAATGCCGCGACCCTTTAATATAGTTCCTCATGTTGTGGTGACCCCCAATTTCATTGTTACAAATTGAACATAATTAAAGCATAGTGATTAATCACAAAAACAATATGTAATTATATATATATGTGTTTTCCGATGGTCTTAGGCAACCCCTGTGAAAGGTCGTTTGACCCCCAAAGGGGTTGTGACCCACAGGTTGAGAACCGCTGCTCTAGATGCATTAAAGCAGCCCTGAGAAGTAAATCTCTGCTTTGCACTGAGAGCAGCTAGCAGTTTCTGTACAAATATGAAAGTAATGAAGCTAATTCTTTTAAAAAATTTTTGAAATTTGGCTTTTTCTATGTCCAAATTATAGAGTTCTGACATCATTTTAATGCTTAGAAATGCAAAATATTGATAATCAGATCAGAGGAGTATAGGGCATATAAATAGGCTGGCTTTTGATTTACAATTTATATATGCATACTGGTCACTAATGATCAATCAGCATGCATAAGTAAATATACCTTATCTATACAATGGGATACTATCCTATATAATAAAAGGCCAGCGACCATAAGTGTAATGACTGGAATGACTGCTTGACCAGTTGCTATGAAGTGGTGGGCAGGTGAGGGGAACTGGGTAGCTGGAGGTGGGGTGGGACCCGGGGCCAGCGAGGGGAACTGGCTGGCTGGCGGGGGTAGCAGAGTGGGCCTGGGGACTGGTGAGTGGGTGGAAAATGGGCCTGATCGCAGGCTAGGCCTAGGGACCCTATCCACGCACAATTTTTTGTGCTGGGTCTCTAGTTCAACAATGAAAAGGAAGGAATTACTGATATATGTAACCACTAGCTCCCATCATCCCTTGGTCAAGGGTCACCTCTTCAGGCATGAACACCCTCTTCTTCCAAATCTGCACAGACCTCAGGAGGTTGAGAGGGTTTCTATAACTGACTCACAAGGTTGAGAAGACCTTTTTTCAGTGGCAGCAAGGTGCTGGCAGGTTATACATGCTCACTTGGTTTCAATAGCAATGACTGAAGTAAAAAGGCTGACTAATGGGATGTGAGGCACAAGAAATACCTAATCCAGATACTATTAATATTTAGATAGTCCTCTCCCAGGTGTATGTCCACTCCCAAGTGCATGCACACACATCAAATCACAGCTCTGAACTCACCAAAATGGCATCATACCAGCCATACTCTGTCTCCTCCTCAGCTTTTGGTCACTTGACAATAAATTATAAAAATTTTCCATGTCAACAGATATGATTTCAGGGTTGCAAATTATTAGATATACCACATTTTACTGATCTGCTGTTGTACATCATACTATTATAAATATATGATGTACATATTTATACATACATTTTCATACATATTTCTGTCTAATTCCTTGAAGTACAATTGCTGGGTTAGAAGACATGCATATTTTTAAGACGTTTTACCATATTACCTAGCCCAGTGGTTGGCAAACTGTGGCTTGTGAGCCACATGTGGCTCTTTGGTCCCTTGAGTGTGGCTCTTCCACAAAATACCGCATGCGGGCACACACATACAGTGCAATTGAAACTTCGTGGCCCATGCGCAGAAGTTGGTATTTTGTGGAAGAGCCACACTCAAGGGGCCAAAGAGCCACATGTGGCTCGCGATCCGCGGTTTGCCGACCACTGACCTAGCCCATAATATGTTTATCTTTTTATCATATTGCCTAGCCCATAATATTTTTATAACAAAGCTCATACCTTATGATCCTTTGAAGTCTTTTCTAACTTTATTAGTCTATAATTCTTTCATTCTAATATGGAAGTATCAATGAGTCTTGAAGGATTAGCATAAACCACAATAAAGAACTAAATAAATTGCTTATGACTCTATGTCCAATAGCCTTGAATAGCACATACTTTTGGAAACAAAACAAAGCCATTTTACTTTAATAAGAGTCTACCTAAATAAAGCAATAATATATTTTTTTCATATTTATGATCCACAGGTACAAACTTGTAGCAACCTAGAGATTGATTTTTTTTTTTAGATTTTAAAATTTAAGTAAGACATTTCCATAACTGCTATTAATCACCAGTTTGAAATATATTATTCTAGCATGTCTTTAGACTCAAGAAGGGTTTTGTCTATAAATCCATCCTACATAGCTATTTTATTTAGAAGAGAGTATAATGCAGATGACAAATGATTCATTCCTCCTAGAGCAAAGTAATATTATTCTGGAACAAAAGAAAAGAGAAAAATAGTAACAAACACTGCTGTGATATTTTTGAACTTGGACTTATTTGACTTTTTAACACTTCTAATGTATCATATGTTGTTTTATTCCATTTTTCTAGTCAGAGCTCTAATGGCAAAAAAGAATGTTTGCTGTCTTACATTTAGGCTCTAATATTTAACAACTTAAGCTATTATCACAACATTCAATTCTATTATTCTGTAAAAGGTTAGTAAATACAAAGTCATTATTAACAAAGCCAACATAGGGTTTTCTGAAAGGCATTAAATTTAACATTCATCACAAATGTTTACTGAGAATCTTCTCTATTCTACTTGCAGTGCTAGGCACCAGGGATGATTCAGTAAGCCAGACAGACACTATTCCTGACCTCACAGAGCTTGCCATCCTATATAATAAAAGCCTAATACACAAATCGACCAAATGGCAGAACGACTGGTTTCTATGACGTGCACTGACCACCAAGGGGCAGACGCTCAACACAGGAGCTGCCCCCAGCACGCAGGCCCCAGGCCAGCCAACGCGGGTGCCAGCAGGGGCCCCAGATCACCAGCCAGGCCTAGGGACCCTACCTGTGCATGAATTTCGTGCACTGGGCCTGTAGTTAAAAACTAAACTGCAATGGAAACAATGAAATTAAGAAGCAAATGCCGAAATTTTCCATAATCTTCCCTGGCTTCCTTTGCCTTCTCTGATGTTAACAATCTCTTTGGAGTCACTTCCTTTCTGAACAATGATGGCTTGGCACTGGCTTAACTTTTAAGGATTTGGCAGATTGGGTCCCAACACAAATGCACCCATTTTTATAGCAGAAAATAACAAAGCAGCATAAATAACATATGATTTTAATTGATCTCAAGTGTATTCCTAGCCTCTATCCAGGTGGTTAACTTCTTCCCCGTTCTCATCCATACAGTGTATACAATACAGAGAGATCCTATGAAAGCTCAGCTATTGGTAAAACAGGACTGTTGTCAGTGACCACAGAACCAAAGAGGTCAGCTAGGTTTCCAGGGAAAGGTGGTCTGGGGTAAAACTGTAAGGGTAATAGCCACCTATCACGGGTGCCCTCTTCTCTGCACAGTGAGAGGCCTCCTTCTCAACTCTGTATCAAACTCTCACACCTTTGCCACCATTTCCTTATCTAAAGGTTTACAGTAACCAATCTGATATTAGATCTAAAAGAGAAATGTATATTTTAGCAGGAGACAAAGCTTTAAATCAAACAGATAGTGCTAAGTAAGCAATTTAAGGCATGGGTGAGCATAAAGGATATATTTGGGCAGAACAATAGAAGGAAAAACTAGTAACTAACTTGCTGGGGGCGGGTGCGGGCATCAGCTCTCAGGAGGAAGAGCCCAAATTTAGGATGACAAAACAAACCTAGGTTCAAATTCTTTCTGAGTGTCAGTTTCTTTAAGACAAAATGGGGATAAGGATATCTATTTTATAAGATTTGACCTATTAATAGTGTGGATTAAGTATGATAATATCTGTAAAGCACATGGACCACTGTGATCACTCAATAAATATTAGCTTCGGTCATTATGTTTTTCACAAAGGTGGCTGTGAATTTTGTGTAAGAGCCCTTCTTTTATCCCTTTTCCCATCTGTAATACAACGGGATACAACAGCGTTCTTTTTTTATATATTTTATTGATTTTTTTACAGAGAGGAAAGGAGAGGGATAGAGAGTTAGAAACATCAATGAGAAAGAAACATCGATTTAGCTGCCTCCTGCACACTCCTACTGGCGATGTGCCTGCAACCAAGGTACATGCCCTTGACTGGAATCAAACCTGGGACCCTTCAGTCCACAGGCCAATGCTCTATCCACTGAGCAAAACCGGTTAGGGCACAACAAGGTTCTTGAGCTGAATTTGAACTCCAATAATTTGAAATACTAATGGAATAACATGGAAGGTAGGGTGAGAAGAACAGACATTTTTTTTCCCCCTTCAGTGTATTTTTCTAGAGTAAAGCACAGGTTTTTATACTTTAGTTTGCATTAGAATCACTCAGGAAACTTCCTCCCCTTTATATATTAAGTTATTCAGCCTATATTAACTATGAACATATCAGTGAACCACATATATATTCTTCCTTCAGGAAACTTGTTTTTAAACGCAAAGTCTGGGGCCCATTCCTAAGAAATTCTGATTCAGCAGATCATGGACAGGTCTCAGGAAATTTGCATTTTTAAAAAACACTGTATGTCCCAGCTGGTGTGGCTCAGTTGGTTGAGCATTGTCCGGTGCATCAGGAGGTCGCAGCTTCAATTTCTTGCCCGTGTTTCTGGCTCGATCCCCAGTACTCGGCATGCAGGAGGTAGCAGATTAATGTTTCTCTCTCTCTCTCTTCCTCTCCCTTCCTCTCTCTGAAATCAATAAGTAAACACACACACACACACACACACACACACACACACACACACACATATAATACATATAAAAAATGTAAAATATATATTTATATTTTAAAAGCACTGTATTTCTTCTGAGGCATGACAGCTATGGACAAAAGTTGAGAAACATGGCTGGAGAAAGTGTACCTTGATTCCACTTTGAGAATACACTGTTTTGGAAAAGTCTCTTCTAGGGCCTTTGGTAATCTAAAGGATGAGCAAATATCCTTTTCAGAATTGGAAAGATTTAGGACAATGAAAACAAAATTGATCAACAAAGTAAAATAAAAGATCACCTTCATTGCGAGAGAGATGAAATCTTGGCAGATTGATTCTTTAAGGAAATGCTTCTTCGTTTTTAACATCGATTTAGACTACTATGAATCTGGACATGATTTTGCTTCCCAAAGAAGTACCAAGTAGTTACACTCCGGGAGAGCTGGAGCAGAGGTGGGCAGGAGCAGCAGAACCAGGAAGTCCAGATTTTCTTTGCAGATGGAAAGTCAGCAAAGGGGTGGGGCCAGAAGTGCCTCAATCCAACACCTTCAGTATTATGCATGACTCCCTCTAGTGTTACTTCAAAGACCCCAAACTTTGGAAAAGATGCTATTGTCACCTTGGATCCTGATGCACTGTCCTGTTGGCAATAGGAATAAGATCTTCCTGTAGATCAGGACGTCTGGGACAGTTGGCCATGTCAGAAGGTAGAAGATGCTGAGCTACAAAGTCCTCATTCAAGAGTTGATTGGGGGAAACCATAAAAATCCTACAAGATTTCATAGGCAGCAAAATAGCAGACATATGTCGTAGCAATATCTTTACCAACACAGCTCCTAGGGCAATGGAGACTAAGGAGAAAATAAACATATGTGACTACATCAAAATAAAAAGCTTCTGAACAGCAAAAGAAACTATCAATAAAACAACAAGAAAGCCCATTGCATGGGAGAATGTATTTGCCAATGTTATATCCGATAAGGGTCTAATCTCCAAATGCAGACTGGTGCAGCCACTATGGAAGACAGTATGGAGTTTCCTCAAAAAACTACAAATGGAACTCCCATTTGACCCTGTGATCCCACTTTTAGGACTATATCCCAAGAAACCAGAAACACGATCAGAAAGGATATATGCACCTCCATGCTCATAGCAGTACAATTTACAATAGCTAAGATTTGGAAACAGCCCAAGTAACCATCAGCAGATGAGGGGATTAAAAAACTGTGGTATACCTACACAATGGAATACTACGCCGCTATAAAAAAGAAGAAACTTTAAGGATCTTACTCATATATGGGATATAATGATCAACATAATTTGATGAACAAAAATAGATCCAGAGACAAATGGCAGGGGAGGTGGGGGGGGGGTTTAGAGAGCAACCAAAGGAAAGGACTTGTATACATGAAAATTAGCATAACCAATGGACACAGACACTGGGGCAGTGGGGGCTTGCCGGGGTGGGAATGGCTGGGGATGGGGGGAATCAATCGGGGGAAAAAGGAGACATATGTAAATCTTTAGACAATAAATAAAAACAAAAAAGGAGGTCAGCAAAAAAAAGTATTGATTGGGGCTTTGGATCTGGGAGAAGAAAACTGGTATAGGATGTTCTTGTTGGGGAAGGTGCTACTTGTTGCAAAATGGTGGTCCTAGGCCAGGGACTAGGGAAATAGAGTCAGGAGACTCCCCTTTGGAGGGGTTCTCCTTCTAACTTTAGACCCTGACATCTAAGGGAAATTAAGAAATGAGCCTGTTCGGTGTGGCTCAGTGGTTGAGCACTGACCTATGAACCAGGAGATCACAGTTTGATTCCTGTCAGGGCACATGCTCAGGTTGTGGGCTCTATCCCCATTGTGGAGCATACAGGAGACAGCCAATCAATGATTCTCTATCATCATTGATATTTCTATCTCTCTCCCTCTCCTTTCCTCTCTAAAATCAAAAAAGAAATATATATTAAAACAAGGAAATGAGCTGGTGTCCAAATTGGACCAGGTTGCATGAGGGGTTTTACACAAAAGGCCAACATGCCTTCTGAGCAACTGTCAGGATTTGCTCCAGACCTAGAAAGATCTGACCATTAATCCCTCTTAAGGCTACAAATGATGGTCTCTTCCCCTTCCCCCTCCTGAAACCTTTTCTAAATTTGGACTAGCTCAGTGCAAATTTTTACCAATGCTCCTGAAGAGCTTGCGTGAGCAGCTTGAACTCTAAAATATTATCAAAGAAATTCTGCTTTCCAGCTAAAAATATTGGCTTCTGCTAGAAGTGGAAACTGCCTGATAAGTTTTGATGAAAATGAGAATTGTTTATAATTAGCAATTACTGTTTTTGGCATCCACACAGCAGTCTTCCCTCTTTAAGCTAGATCAAATCACTCACCATCTAATTTTAACTTAAGAAAAAAAATTTCCTTTATAGATGGAATACCTACTCTTATTGGAAATATATAAAATGAAAATAAAAATAAATGGGAAAAATTTACTGATAGTCTCTTACACATACATTGTGATGCATTTTATTTTTGATGTATATATTTTACATAGTTGTAATTACATGGTATAGATAAATTGCATATACTGGTTTTTAAAAATCTGGTTTTATAATATCTGCTAACTCTATGAAGCAGGATAAAAATACCACTTTGAAGTCCATTATCCAGACATATGATCCCTTACCTTAACCTTTGGGTGCATTTCCTGATAACTCCTTTGCCATAGTTTCTAGTTGTTGTTGTGTTTTGTTTTTTTTTAACATACTTGTAATTCTGTTGCATTTAAGATTTGTTAATGCAGGAACATTCCCAGATCCTGTAAGAAAGAAGGTATGAAAAGACTCAATGATAGACCATCTGCATTACTTAATGGCATGGCACATAGTAGACATGCAATGAATAATTGTTGAGCAAATGCAGGAATGTATCTAATGGACAAGTTTGAGAGAAGAGAGTTCATTTGGAAATGGGAGAGTTTAGTAGAGAAACAGGGCCCTGAGTGCCTCCAAAAGCAGGAGTCATCTAATAGGACAGAGCTCCTGTATTTCTTCTTGGACTAGCACTTGTATTTGTGGAGCTAGATGGTGCTGAAGGAATGAATACATTTTCCCTAGACAATCTCATCTTCTAGAGGCAAGAACTGGGAAGACCAACCACATTCAGGCAGTGCATTGATTGTCCTTGTTTTCTGAATGGTGAATTTTTATTTCCTGTGTCTTCAAATAAATTTTAGTGGAAGATGGGCAATGCTGTTTTAAGATTTCTACCCAGATTTGCCATTTCAAACTGGACATCAAGTTATACTTTTAATTTACTCAATGAACACTTCATTGAGAATGAAAAGGTAATCTAAAGGCAGCTCAATTCATACCCCAAAGGGCAGGCAAGAGACTGCAGGTCTACATTATGTCTGTACTGCAGAGTATTTTAACAGAGCATTTTGTTATTGATTCCAAGTACATACAAATACCTACTCTTATTGGAAATATATAAAATGAAAATAAAAATAAATGGGAAAAATTTACTGATAGTCTCTTACACATACATTGTGATGCATTTTTTTTGATGTATATATTTTACATAGTTGTAATTACATGGTATACATAAAATTTCATATGCTGGTTTATTTTTTTAAACCTTACCCAAGAATATGTTTTTTCCTTTGATTTTTTTTAGAGCAAGAGGAAGAGAGAAACATCGATGTGAGAAACATTGATCAGTTGCCTCCTGTACATGCCCCAACTGGGGATTGAACTGGCAACCTAATTTTGTGTCCTGACCAGGCATCAAACCCACAAACTTTTTAAAAAAGTGTATCTTTATTGTTGAAAGCAATACAGATGCCCCCCTTCCCATTGACCACCCCCCCCCGCCCCCCAATCATGCTCCTCTTGCAAATGTTTTTGGTATACAGGATGATACTCCAACCAACTGAAACACCCAGCCAGGGCCACAGAAATACTTTTTTAATAATTTATATTGGCCAAATTCATTATTATCATTTAATGTAGATTCGTGAGTTTTTACTATTTTAAAGAAAACGAGCCTAAACGATTATATGAAACATTTGGATACACATTGAACATTGGTTTTATCCATTTAGAAATGCAAGAAGTGAAGATTAAAAGAAAAGTAACATCAAACCCATAGAAACAAGTCAAATGTATTGAATTGATTCTTTGGCAATTTAATGATACTGAGACTTTTTTCCCTTGAAGATATATCAAATTTCCCTTCTATCTTCCCTGAAGCATGAGAGAATAAATTAGTGACTGCATAATTAACATCCAGGTATTTTGTGATATTTTGATAGTGGGCTCCCCCTCTTCGAATCTCACTTTATATTTCAGACCACACATTCTCAGTCTGTTGATAATGCATTTGGTCCCAGCCTAAGATTTTTCCAGGTCTAAAGCCAGGTTCACATTTTTGCTTTGAAGAGACAGAAATTCCAAACAAATACAGATGGTCAGACCATAAACTTAATTAAAATTTCTACTTTACTGGATGTTACATTAAATATGGCCATAATGCCAAGAGAAATACATGCAAAATCCATTTATACCCACATCCTGCTGCTTCCACATAGTATAAAATAACAGAATGCGAAGAAGCATGTGTTTGTGTATGTGTGTGTGAGCACGTGTGTTAACCCAGCTCTCTTTTTGGCTTGGCTGTCATTCTAGTCATGTTTTGACCAATAAAAGATGGATTTTAATTAAAATCTGGGATTGGCCAGCTGTACATCTGCTAACTTTCCCTATATAATTCTCAAGCCCTAATTTAGATACTGTGGTTTTTCTGTCTCCTTTTTGTGCAAATCTGGAACATTTTAATCTTGCCTACTTAGGCCAGAATATTTATTTATTTATAATTATGTGGAGATAAAAATTCATCTCCAGAAGGGTAATAGAGGACATTCATAGGCAGATGAAATGTGCTTTTTATGGCATTTTAAGGGGAGGAAGGGACCCAGCCTTGTCGTTTATAGATGAGGTCTGTGTCTTAGAGAAGATAATTGAGAATGCATAGCTAAGTTTGGCTAGGACATGCCAAGCCCAGTTCAGGCGGGGCAAGGAGGGCTAAAAGGACAGCGAGGGCCACATCTGACAGGTCTGGCTGGTTGTGTGGTAGAACACCATCTACAGTTCCCACCAGGTGTGTTAGGCCAAATTCCCAGAAAAACAAACCTGAGACCATGGCTTATGCATGAGGACTTCATTGGTGACTGTGATCCCCAACAGGGGAGAAGATGCAAACCTGGGAAGAGGCTATGTTCCCAATTGGCCACCGCTATAGTCAACTGGTGGCTCTATCACACATGTTCTTCTGAGGAGTCTATGAAAGCATCTCGGGACCCTTTTGTGGAAGTGAATTGTGTCGTCCAATTCAAATGTCCCCGCAGTGTTTCACAATGTGACTGTAGTTGGGGATACAGTCTTCAAAGAAGTGATTAAGTTAAAATGAGGCCCTTAGGGTAAGCCCTAATCCATCTGACTGGTGTCTTTTTTAAAAAATATATTTTTTTATTGATTTCAGAGAGAAAGGGAAAGGGAGAAAGACACAGAAAAATCAATAAGAGAGAATCATTGAGTGGCTATCTCCTGCATGCCCACTTCTGGGGATTGAGCCTGAAACCCCTGCATGTGCCCTTCACTGGAATTGAACCTGGGACCCTTCAGTCCGCAGGCTGAGCCAAATCAGCTAGGCGGGCGCGCGCGCCACACACACACACACACACACACACACACACACACACGACATAGAAACATCAATGATGAGGAGAATCATTGATTGACTGCCTCCTGCATGCCCCCTACTGAGCATCCAGCCCAGAAACCAGAGTATTTGCCCAGGCTGGGAATCAGACTGTGTGACCTCCTGGTTCCCTGAGCTATACCCGCCAGGCTGTCTGATATCTTTTAAAGAAGAGGACATTTTCACACAATAAAGGTCACATTGAGGATACAGCAAGGAAGGGCTATCTACAAGTCAAAGAGAAAAGTCTCAGAAGAAGCCAATCCTGCTGACACCTGGATCTTGGACTTCTAGTCTTTAGAACAGTGAGACAACAAATTCCTGTTATTCCAGCCACCCAGTCTGTGGTGCTTTGTTATGGCAGCTCTAGCAAATGAATACTCCCTCTAACAAGGGAGAAGAGCGAGCCAGTTTTGACTGTTGGAGGGCTCACTGCCAGCACTTCTGTGTTGCACATGCTCAGGTGTCAAACACTTTGCTCTGGAGTCCCATGCATTGGGATCAACAGATGTCCTAGGGCAGCAGCAGGTGTTGGATTTCAGGTGAGACCTTAGTGGATACCAGATGTAAGAAGCAGACTGGAACCTGTATATTGGGCTATAAGGGTGAAAGATGGGGAAAAGAGAGAGGTTGGAAAAGAGAGAGGTTGGAATAAGAGATAGATAAGGCTGATAAAAGCTGAAGCAGAGTTGAAGTGGTATTGATCCACAGGGTACTAAAAATATTGATAATAATAATGACAATGATGAGTGATAGTTATTGATGTTCTATGTGCCCAACAGTGGGCTATGCTCTTTACATCAACGATCTCATTATTATTCCTATTTCACAGATGAAGAAACTGAGGCACAGAGAGGTTCAGCAACTTTCCCAAGGTTACAACAGAGATTAGCCAGTAATGGAACTCAAGTAAAATCGAACCTGGTGCCAAAGCTTTCATCCTCATTCATATCACTCTGTTGTTGTTTTTTGATGCCGTGATTGAAACAGAGTTTTAGAAAGATAAATTTGAATAGATGCTTTAACTTATTTTAATTTCACACCCAAGTTATTTTTTTAAGAACAAAGAAGGTATTCTGTGCAGAGGATTACCCTAAGAAGGTCTGTGTAGCAGAGTAATTAAGCAATCAGATTGCAGAGTCAATATGCCTACGTTCAGATCGCAGCTCTCTTGCTACTGGCTGGGTGATTTTGAGAAAGTAGCTCAACTTCACAGTGTCTCATTTCAAATCTGTGCATGATAAAAATAGCACCTACTTCTTGGAATTGTTGTGAGAATTAATTATTTTATACACAGTAAGTAGATCCTGGACTAGGTGTTTTTTATTATTACAATGCTTAAAAATATTGACGTCTAATAACTTTTATCCACATGAAATTATTGTGCATTACACATGAATCCCTAAATTTCTGCAACACTTCTGTTGCTTTGTAAGCTAAAGGACAGATTTTTCAAAAGCAGTCAAATGTCAGCTGTTAAACATCACATTGCCGGCATCATAAATGAAATCACCATTTGGCAAATCATTTCTTGGCAGGCGTGGTTCTCACCAACAGAGAAAATGAAAAAAATTAAAATAAAACCCCCACTGTAATTTGTTAAGTATTTCAGACACATGGCTCAGCAATTTTTCCAAGTGCAAAATTCTTTTCCTCCCAGTTAGGACTCAGAAGGCTGAGCTGTGTGGAGGAGGTGAACTTTGGGTGAATCAATTTTTAAAAAAATATCCTGTAGCTGTCATTTCTGCAGGTGAGGTTGTTTACCATGGGGAGAAGATAACCACGTTATTCAAACACAGGCTCAGAGGCCACAGTTTATTATCTGATTGTTTTAATTTCATGTGGGGAACCTGGCTGAATGATTGCAATAGTTGTCCTTATCTCTTATCTCATTTCCTCCCTTTCAAGAGGAGATAGAGCAAGTTTCCTCATCTGTGAAATGAGGGGGGGGTGTTGAGTTGATATCCTCCAAGGTCCTTTCACTCTGACATTCTGTGGCTTCAGATTTTTTCTCTTTCTTGGATATTGTTCTTTGTTTTCCAGTGCACTGGACCGGTCCAAACATCTCTACATGTTTTAGTTTTGGCTGCTAGGAGAGCAAAAGGCAAGGTCTTATACTTCAGTAAGAATTTGCAATTTATAATGTGACATCACATATGTCTCCTTCATAAAATCAAATACCCCCAAGGAATTTTAGATGAGGAGAATGAGATCCAGGGAAGTTAAATGATTTGTCCAGTCACACGGCTTGTAGGAAGCAGGATCTTCAAACAAGTTGTGTCCGGGCAGTGGGATTTGGTATTTGCAGTCTGCACAGTGCCTCACCACCTCAGAGGGCCTGATGACATCATAAGGACTCTTCAGCGCCTTCAGAGAATGGTCCAGAGTTGACTCTGTTGGTTCTGTTTGGGTAAATATGTTCAACCCTGAACCAATCATTGGTCAAGCCTAGTTACAGCTTCTTTCTGAAACTTGGAATGGAACCTGCTTCCCTGAACCACATAGTTGAAAATGGGACATGGAAAATCAGGGGCAAACATCAGATAACGAAAGAATAAATGACACACAGAAAAATAAAGAAATTTCAATTATACACAGAGAAAACATTTTTGCAAAAGCAGTTTTCCCTTGCACTGATGTCAAACCAAATACTAACTCTAGAGAGGGTGAGGGAATGTAACAATAAAAAGTGGATTATTTCCAGGAATGGGATTTCTGGAAATCCATACCCATTTAGTGTGTTAGACAAGCTCATTCTATTGAAATAAGGATTTGGAGCTTTCTCAGTCAGATCAGACTAATAAATATTCTTGGACATCTTATGTCCAAAGTGCCCAAGGTAAAGAAAGGTGGTTAGGCAGCTATATTTCCTGCTTCGTCAATTTGATACCGCCAGCTAGTTGTAGTTTTCTGCTTCTTGCCATGTGATCCCCATATTTCATACCTGTGAGACACTGCTTTTTGGGTGTGCGTCATTCTAATCCCCTTTGGTTTAGAGAAGCTGTTCAAAGGGTTGTGTGTGTGTGTGTGTTTTTAATTGGTTTTGGATTATATTTTATTGACCAAAACTTTCCCCTTGGTTGTCATGGCAACTTTCATATTGCGAGAATTAGATGTTATTTGCCTAGAGGTTTTACAAGCAGATGACTTCCAGACATAGGGGCAGATTTAGGACATTTGGGCTGGGACATAGAGTTTTATTGTACTTAAAACTAGTTTACATAATTTATAAATCATTTCAATTTAAATAAGCTAACCTCTGGGCCAACCATGAAGTGTTTGGTTATATCGAAGTCCCTACATTCATTTATATTCTTCAAGGTTCACCTAGTAGCAGATTAGTTAGCCCAGAGATGTGGGGGAAGGGAAAGTCGCTTGTCATATTGCAGTTGTTAGCAAGTTGGGTGCTATGTAGTTTTGCCGCCTAACCCATCTGCCAGTGTGGGGCTTTCAGTAACACTAATTGATCCCACTACTAACCCTCTGCCCCATGCCTGGCTCTTACCTGCTCCTGTGAGACCCCTATTCAGGAAAATAGGATTGGCAGATCAGTTTGCTCACTGAAAGGCAAGTGTTTGTGTTAAATTTAGGGTTGCTATTTTTAAGATTCTTTGCTTCATATCCTCAAATTTGCCTTTAATTATCCTACTTTTTAAATGAAAGTCTGTATATTTATTTTTTATTTATTGTTATTTGCATTTTTATTGGGAGAAAGTATTATCTGTGGTTCTAGTTCTTGAAACAAAAGCCCAGTTCTTTACATTGTCATGCAGAGGAAGAATGTGTTTTTTTATTTGAACAATTTTATTGAGGTATAATTTACATACCATAAAATCCACCCCTTTTAAATTTATATGTTTTTATTGATTTTTCTTTAGAGAAAAAGGAAGGGCGAGAAAGAAAGAAACATCCATCTGTTGCCTCCCTTATGCACCCCAATGGTAGATTGAATCTGTAACCTGGGCATGTGCCCTGACCGGAATCGAACTAGTGACCTTTTGTTGCAAGTAAACACCAAACCAACTGAGCCACACCAGCCAGGGCCCTTTAAAGTCTATAACTTAACACGTTTTAGCAAATCTACAGAGTTGTACAACCATAACCACTATTCTATTTTAGAACATTTCTAATACACCCCAAAAATCCCAGTGCCCATCTGCAGTCACTGCCCCTTTCCACTTTTAGCCCAGGCAACCAGCAAGAATGTTATCCTTTCCTAACTGGTTTACTCTTAACTCCTGGAAGTTCTTTTTGGGATGCTTGAATGACCAGTGTTTCTCTCTCTCACACACACATACACACACACACAACAAAAATACAAAGAGAAAGAAACAGACAAAAGCTTTTATTATATTTCTTTTTGGTTATAAAAGTAATACATGTTCATTGTGAAACAAATGTAGAATTTAAATAGCCCAGTCGGCATAGCTCAGTGGCTGAGCCATTGACTTATGAATTAGGAGGTCATGGTTCAATTCCTGGTCAGGGTACATGCCGGGGTTTCAGACTCAATCCCCAGTGTGGGGTGTAAAAGAAGCATCTGATCAATGATTCTCTCTCATCATTGATGTTTCTATCTCTATCTCCCTCTCCCTTTCTCTTCCTCTCTGACACCAATAAAAGTATTTTTAAAAAATGTAGTTAAAGGACATGTACCTTGGTTGCGGGCACATCCCCAGTTGGGGGTGTATAGGAGGCAGCTGATTGATGTTTCTCTCTCATCAATGTTTCTAACTCTCTATCCCTCTCCCTTCCTCTCTGCAAAAAATCAATAAAATATATTTTTTAAAAATGTAGAATTTAAATAAAAGTGATTTTGAAATATGTCATTAGTGACCAAAATAACTACTGTTAGTATTTTGGAATGGAATATTTCAGCGTTTTTTGTTTGTTTGTTTGTTTTTAATGCAAGTGTTTATTGTAGAAAGTTTGGAAAATAATTAGAAGCACAAAGAAGGACAAACAAATCACTGTTAATCTCACTATCCAGAGATAACCTCTGTGTATTAGTTAGCCTTTTCAGGGGAACAAATGGTCTCAAAACTCTCACTGGCATACAACAACGAGCAGTAATAGCTTGCTCACTGTTCCATGGGTCAGCTCGGGAGGCCTTGTTTCAGGCTACCAGCTCTAGATTTGTTCCAAAGGTGTCACTTTCTGGCTCAGGCTAAGTGGTTACCTGGAACATGCCTGCTCAGAGGGTGAGTGGGAAAATGTGATGCCTCTAAGACCTGAGCTCAGACCCAGCACACTGCTACTCTATCCATGTTCGATTGGAGGCCAAAACAAGGTACATGAAGTCCAACTTCAGTGGGTGGGGAGGTATTCTCCTCCCTTGGTGTTACTGGGGAAGGGAGTCAATATTTTCTGGATAGGATTTCAGCACACTGATACTATTCTGATATTTATATTTGCTTTCCCTATGTAATAGGTTTTTATATAAAAGGTCACTTGTTTCTTAAAAATGATTTTTTCCCAATAAGCCTACAAAACATCACTAATCATCAAGGAAGTGCAAATCAAAAGCACAATGAGATATCACTTCTCACCCATTAAGATGATTATTTTTTAAAAAGCCCAGAAAATAACAAGTATCAGTGAGGATATAGAAAGACTGGAACCCTTGTGAGCTCCCAGTGAGAATGAAAAATGGTACAGCAATTATGGGAAACACTATGATGGTAACTCAAAAATTAAAAATAGAATTACCCTATGACCCAGAAATTTCACTTCTGGGTATATACTCAAAAGAATTGAAAGCAGGGACTCAAATAGGTATTTGTATAACCGTCTTCATAGCAGTATTATTCCCAATAGCCAAAGGGTCTATTGATGAATGAATGGATAAACAAAATAGGATATATCCAATCAATGGAATATTATTCAACCAAAAAAGGGAGGAAATTCTGACACATGCTACAATATGGATCAACCTTAAGAACTTTAGTTAAGTGAAATAAGCCCATTACAAAAGGACAAATAGTGTATTATTCCACTTATATAAGGTACTTAGAATAGTCAAATTCATAAAGACAGAAAGTAGAATGGTTTCCAGGGGCTAGAGAGAGTGGGGATGGGAAGTTGTTGCGTAAGGGGTATATATTTCAGTTTTGCAACAGGAAAAAAGCTCTGGAGATGGTTGGTGGTGATGGTTGCACAACAATGTGAACATAACTAATGCCTCAGAACTGTACACTTAAAAATGTTCAAAATGGTAAATTTTATATTATGTGAACCTTATCCCCCAAAATGTTTCTTTCTTTACCTGTAGTTTTAATTGCCTTAGCATTTCCAAATCAATAAACATTATTTGTAACATTATTTTTTAAAGATTACAGTTTCTCAAAAGGTAGGTATAGCATAATTTAATTTCTTACTACTTTTTCTTGTTTATTTGTACTATTACAAATTATACCTTTGTTCCTATCTCTGATTACTTATTTCTGTTAGATAATTTCCAGGAATGAAATTATGAGTTCAGAGAATATGAACATTCAAAAATATACCGTATTTGCCGGCGTATAAGACAATTTTTTGGCCCTGAAAAATATGCCTCCAAGTGGGGGGTCGTCTTATACGCCAGGTACACTTCAGATAGACTGCCCATAGTGCTTGCCCCGTGCCATAGTGGCCTCCCGATGCCCGCCCACTTCA